>NW_023425522.1:10421102-10988602 GCF_014108245.1 Pipistrellus kuhlii
TTCACCTTAGCATTTGATTCTGTATTTTTAGAACTTGTGTTTTCCACCCTTATATAATACACAATTGACTTCACAATTTAAGAAAGGCAGAGCCCAATCATGCGGCTAGAATACCACAAGGGACCTTGAGAGGTCAGTCGGATCATAGCTTGGTGCTCATTCAGAATGGCATCTAAAGCCAAATAGCTTTCCTATTTTTTTTTTAATAAAATTTTATTGTTCATATTATTACAAATGTTCCTTCCCCCCCCCATTGCTCTCCTCCACCAGTTCCCACCCCACTCTCTGCCCTTTCCCCACCCCCCATTGTCCTCATCCATAGGTGCACAGTTTATGTTCAGTCTCTTCCCACATCCCCCTCTCCCCTTTTCCCCAAGAATCGTCAGTTCACTCCCCTTCCATACCTCTGATTCTATTGATATTATATTCAACAGTTAATATTGTTCATCAGATTAAAAAAAAAATTCCTTGGTTTTTAGATTCACTTGTTGATAGTTACGTATTTGTTGTTCATATTTTTTATCTTTATTTACTTTCTCTTCTGAAAGAACCCCCTTCAGCAATTCATATAATTCTGGTTTGGTGGTGATGAACTCCTTTAGCTTTTTTTTATTAGAGAAGCTCTTTATCTGACCTTCTATTCTGATGATAGCTTTGCTGGATAGATTATCTTTGGCTGTAGGTTCTTACTATCCATCACCTTGAATATTTCTTGCCATTCCCTTCTGGCCTGCATGGTTTCTGTTGAGAAATCAGCTGACAATCGTATAGGTGCTCCTCTTGCTGCTTTTAATATTCTCTCTTTGTCTTTTGCTCTTGGAATTTTAATTATGACGTGTCTTGGTGTGGTCTTCTTTGGATTCCCTTTGTTTGGAGTTCTGTGCACTTCCTGGACTTGTAAGTCTAATTCTTTCACCAGGTGGAGGAAGTTTTCTGTGACTATTTCTTTCAGTATGTTTTCAATATCTTGCTCTCTCTCATCTTCTGGGACCCCCATAATTCTGATGTTGGTTCGCTTGAAGTTGTCCCAGAGGTTTCTTACATTATCTTCAATTTTCTGGATTCTCTTGTCTTCTTGCTTCTGTGGAGGAGTGTCTTCTGGCTCTTTATGTTCCAAACCTTTGACTTGATTCTTGTGATCTTCCATTCTGTTTATAGGACTCTGTATAATATTTTTTATTTCAGACAATGTATTCTTTATTTCTTGTTGATCCCTTATCATTTCTTGTTGATTCCTTATTCATTCTAGTTGATCCCTTTTCATATCCTCATAGGTCTTATCGATCTTTTCTAGGAAATTCTTGAAAAACCTTATAAGCGTAGATTTGAACTCTATATCCAGTCACTTTTTGTCCTCCATTTCTTTCATTTGTGATCTATTTTGTCTCAGCATTTTCACAGCTTCCCTGATGGGGCGGGGTTTCGGGGTGGAGCCTACAGCCTTGGTTTCCGTCAGCCCCGCCCTATGCGGCTCCTGAGTCTCAGGGTCCTTCAGTACTCGCTGCAAGTGCCTCTGAGAGAAAGATGCCCTTGATTTTTGCCTGCTACCAAACAGTCTAGGCTCTCCCCCAATGAGCCCCATATTGGGGTTCAGTTCAGTTGGAGGTGGAGTTGGAGGTGGCATTCAGAGCAGTCTGGAGCCCGTCTCCTTCCCGCCAGGGCAGTCCCTCAGCACAGCCAACCGTCCCTTCTCTGCACACAATGTGCGCGCCTCCGGGACCTCCTTTTGCTGCTCCCCCGGGGTTCCGCCTTATAGCCCAGCTCCCTCTGTTTGAGCCTGGGTCCCTGGGGTCTGGCCTAGAACTGGGGTTCAGAGCAGTCGGAACTGGGGCCCAGCACAGTCAGAGCTTTTATCTCCTTCCTGCTAGAGAACGCCAGCCAGGCACTCAGCCTCCCTTCTCTCCCACTCCATCCTCTCCGCGCGCCGCATGTCTCCGTACCTTAGGCTTTTACAGCTCCTCCGCTCTTCCTTCTGGTTTTCTCCTTGCTTCTCGTTGTAGAATTTCCAGTCAGTTGACATTCCTGTAGTTCTGGGTAATGTCCATTTTATATTTTAGTTGTATTTTATTGAAATTGTTGTGTGCGGCTGCAGCTAGGTGTTTACCTGGGCAGCCATCTTGGATTCTCCCAACAAGGTCAACCTTTAAAAAAAATTATATATATATATATATATATATATATATATATATATATATATATATATATGTATATATATTGATTCAGAGAGAAAGGGAGGGGAGATAGAAACATCAATTGATATATTGCCTACTGCATGCCCTATTGGGGATTGAGCCTGCAACCCAGGCATGTGCCCTTGACTGGAATTGAACCTGGGAGCCTTCAATCCACAGCTTGTGCCCCAGGGGCTCCAGAAAAAAGGGAAGTTACAAATTACCCAGACGAATCTCACAGATATGTTATCTTAGAGGAAATAGGGCAAATGGGCTCAGGAAAGATCTAAGTTGATCTTTGTCAGGGAAAGTATGGGCCCAGGACAGGTGTCGGCAACCTGCGGCTCCAGAGCAGCATGCGGCTCTCTTGAAGCTTTACCGCGGCTCCGACAACTGGCAAGCCTGTGTGAAAATGAAGGTAACGTCTTACAGCCCTGATGTGCTGACACTGTGCACTGAGGTTCAGGAGCAACAATCCCATTAACCAGGTAAATTAAATATTTTAATTAGCTATTAATTTGCAAAAATATATTTTACATTGTTAAGTGAAAAAGTCCTTTTTTTTTTCCTTCAGATTGACAGCTAACTGCACGATCTTACCTATATAGCATTAAGGTAAGAAACAATATATGGAGTGTTATATTTGTTTTAAATGTTGCAATGGTTTTGCGGCTCCCAGGTTTTTTTTTTCCTTCGGAAACGGGTCCAAGTGGCTCTTTATGTCTTAAAGGTTGCCGACCCCTGGCCTA
This sequence comes from Pipistrellus kuhlii, assembly GCF_014108245.1. NCBI lineage: Eukaryota > Metazoa > Chordata > Mammalia > Chiroptera > Vespertilionidae > Pipistrellus > Pipistrellus kuhlii. Next base: position 10,424,023 of record NW_023425522.1, read on the forward strand.
GGACATGATTGCCCACTATAACCTGTTCGTAGTTAGTTAATTTTCAGACCATCTTTCGTGGTTATTTTAGGTCTCTGAGTTTGCAAGACTGCCAACTCAGGCCTCCCCTGAGCTTGTCAGGTTAGCGTGTGGCTCCTTACGTCCACACCTGCCTCCAGGACAGTATAGAAACCTGACCAATCAAATCTGGGGCAAGGAAGGCTTCTGGGGCTTGAAAACAACAACAATAACAACAAAAACACCCTGCATGTCCACTTTCTGGTTCCTCCCTTGTGAATGGTGCTGACGGCAGCTGGCTGTTAACTGCGGGTCACAGAGTCACTCACTCAGCTGAAGGCACCCGACAGGAAGGGGCTGGAGATCCCGCCCCCACCCCCACCCTGGCTTCTCGGGCAGGAAGGGGCCTGAGCACTCTTCCTGCTGATATCCCAGGCTGTCCTTCCCCTGCCCCAGCCAGGCACTGATTTCTCTCTAAAGGCAAGGTTCTCCTTGGTCTGACCTCCATCTCTCCAGGTTTAATGGAAGCCACGCATTTTTATTTCTGCTTTGTGACCTGCTTACAGGAGCCTGAAGTCAATGCCGGCTTTTCTCTCCCACTTCTTCACTGTCTCCCGTCCCACCACAATCTACTCCCGAAACGCCCAACACCACAGCTGCCACTGTGCCCTGATTAGTGGATGACCCCATCAGGTGACAGAATCTAAATATAACTTGGCTGTCGGCCTGGCTGGCTGACTTTCTGTGTGTGCTCAGGGCAAGAGATCAGGACTTGTGCCTTCCCCAAGCTTGCAGGTCCAGAGCCTAGCTTCAGGGTGGCACTCAGGGTACACACTTACAATATGATGACGGAGAGAAAGAGAAGGTGCGTGTGGAAGGAGACAGCTCGGTCCAAAGAAAGATGGACAATCTTCAAAGATCCTTGGCTTGGGCGGGATATTCAGGTACCAGTTCACTGTTAGGATGTCAATCAAAGGCTCTTTGCCGAATCCCCATGGGGAAAGATGAACCTTACAGAGAAATCCATCCCTTGGGGATGTGTAGTCACTCTGCAAGGCTCTTAACCATGCCTCAGACGTTGGGTTTGGCCTTCATCTTTCTCTGGACTTTCTATATTGGATGGCTGGGTGGGTACATGACATAAAAACATTCTTGGGGCTTGCTCACTTGGTCTAGTGAGGGCAGATCTGAGGCTCCCACTGTTGCTGGTGGAAATGGGGTTCTTCCATGCAGTCGCAAGAAAAGCATTTTCGGGACCTACACATGGAAGGATGAGGTATACTGGTGAGATTTATTGAAGTAGCTGGGATGGTGTTGCTCAGTGGTTGACCATTGACCCATGATCTAGGAGGCCACTCTTTGATTCCCGGTCACGGCACATGCCTGGGTTGCGGGCATGATCCCCATGGGGGTGTGGAGTGTGTCTTCTGGGATTGGTGAAGACAAGGCTGGATTATTTCACAGCAAGACAGAGCTAAGCCACCTGTCGCGGATGAGACACCTGAAGATAGTCCTTGGTTTTTACTTCAATAAACATTTTTAAAATATGTTTTTATTGATTTCAGAGAAAGGATGGGAGAGGGAGAGAAAGAAACATAATGATGAGAAAGAATCATTGATCAGCTCCGTCTTGCTATGGAATAATCCAGCCTTGTCTTCACCAAGCCCAGAAGAGCCAGGGTTCAGAGATACTGTGCCATTACCCGGCATTACATCAGCAGGGCATCTGCAGCGGCCCTGGTTGAGTTTAGTCCATGGCAAAGCATAGTCCGGCTCAGCCTGTCCCCATATGGCTGACTCAGTCTCTGTTCGGGCCAGCCCTGTGCTGCTGCCTCCACGCCAGTGCTGGGAGCTGCACTGGGCCTGCTGCAGAGAGAACAGAGCAGGAGAAGGAATGGGCAGAGGATGCTACCCAACAAGGCTTTTGCTAACTTTAATTATGTTACATCAGACTTTCAAACGAACCAATCTCTTTCCTCGCTCTGCATGGGCTCTTGTTGGGTCCTCCCCCTATCCAATCCCTTTCCTATCAATACTGTACATCTCCCAGGCTCTGGGTTTCTGATCCAATCAGATTCTTTTGTCCCCAGGCTAGGCACCGCCCCTCCATGGGCTCATCTTGGCTCCCACTGAGTACCCTCCCCACCCCCACCCCCAGATGAGCACGTTCCTCTTGATGGCTCTAACTCTCCCTCAGTGATTCTGGCTACTGACCGCGCTGTCCTCCGGGGAGCCAGCTTGGGATGGGGGAGAGAGGTTCAGTACCCCCAGGTGGAGGATGTGGTGCGTCCCTGGGGAGCAGTGAATGTTATAGCTTCCTAGTAAACCAGGCTTAATGTCTCGGCTCAGCTCCCTAGTGTATTAGGCGTAATGTCAGATTTCACTTGCTCCCTTCCTTTATTAATGCCGCACTAACTAGTTACCTACACGGACAGTGCTCAGAGAGTTTCCTCCTGACTGCCACACCGTTATTCCGCAGGGCACAGCATGGCAGTCACACGGCCCTGGCGCAGAACGAAGCCCGGGGAAGGAAGCCAGCCCAGGGAAGACTGCACCTGCTCACATCTGCGCACTTGTCCTTCTGGCCTCTCCGTTTGGAATGTTCTCTCCTGCCTTCACCTGGCTGACTTCTACTCATCTCATAAAACTGAGCCCGAATTTAGTCAAGTGGTGGGATACAACACAGATTTATAAAGGCTAGAAGCCATACAGAAAACAGTACCAACTTAACTTTATATATCAAACCCCCAAACTTCTATTTTAAAGTGGACATTGCAAAGTTAGAAGATGAGCAGGAGGCTGTGAGAAAATGTTGTAACAAAGCATTACTATCTCTAAAGTTTAGAGGGCTCCTGTAAATAAGTAAGTAAGTAAGTAAGTAAATAAATAAATAAATAAGTAAGTAGACAAATAAACAATTATAGAAACACATGCAGAATGGATAAGCAAACTATGGCACATCCATACAATGGAAGATTGCTCAGTGATTAAAACCAAACAAATAGGTAAAAGGATATGAACAGGCAGTTCAAGACTAAAATTACAAAAATACAATCTTAAAGACTAAAAATAAAATGGGCAATTAACTTATGAATAAACCAGAAATCAAAGAAATGCAAATAAAATTTCATAACATCTTTCATCTATCATATTGCCAACAATGTAAAGAATTGGTATCATATAGTATTGATGGAGGTGTGAGGAAATGGGTACTTTTATACTTGATTGGTGGGAATGTAAATTGGCAAAGTCTTTTTGGAGGGAAAAACTGACAGTTTATTCTAAAAGCACCATCACTTTTTAAGTACACCCCACTTATCCGGATCGAGTTTACTGACACTCACTGGCCAGAGCTATACCTAGGAAGCTACTGTGCATTACTGCAGCACAGGTTTTAATGAGAAACAAGCCAAATAGTAATCAACGGGGTAATGGACAATAAAAATTATGGCACATTTATAAACTAATACTATAAAAATGAGTTAGACTCATAAGTACCGAAATGACAGAATGTCCATCATATATGTTAAATTTATTTAAAAGTGTTTTTGCTAAATTGTGTGTAAAACATGTTCCCATTTCTCTGGGAAATATGGTTTTAGGATATTCTTACATCCTTAGTCATTCATTTCTTTAATATTTGGATCTTTTCCCAAAGTAAACATCTTGTATGGAAAAGTTTTTTGTGTGTTTTTTACAAAACTTCAGTGTTTTTTTTTTTGGTTTTTTTTTTTTTTTAAAAAAAACTCAATTAAAAACTTTTACTCTTATTATTGAATTTAATAGGAGATCTGACCTCATTGGCCAAGTAATTTACTTTATATAATATAGAAAAATATCATTGCAACCTTCTAGAAACTTACATTAGAACGAAAACCAAACTCACAGATGCAGCAGCTGTGGAAAACCCAGGAAGGAGTTTGGACGTGGCTGCCACAAAAATCTGAGTAGACGTGGCAGTCACCAATTAGCAGCTGTGCGACTGACTTCAGGCTCAATCTCTTCGAGGCTCCCATTCCTCATTTGCAAAATGATAATTAACAACTGCACAACAAAATGAATACGGGAGGCCTGAGAAGCGAAGGAGGGCAGAGGGAAAAATGTGGAGCGAAGATGAGTAAAAGGAGAAGTTAGATTTATATGCACACATATCAGGTGCTACCCGCTTTACCTTCTTCCGAAGTCCACAGTTGCAGCTACGCTGGGGAACTGATTTACACTGGTGACTGAAGAAACTCAGTCTCACGATTGAAACAAGACAATCATCTCACGCCTACCAGCTAATAATAATCTGAGGGTTCTAGCCAATGCAACGAGACAAAAAAAAGAAACAAAACTTACAATTGCTAGAAATGTAGATTCGAAATTATAAGACTCAAAACTAAAACTCCAGCCTTAGTTAAAATCAAAAGGAACTATTGGTGCCAGGCCAGTGTTGGTCAGTGGTTGATCACTGGCCCATGAACCAGGAAGCCATGGCTCAGTTCCCGGTCAGGGCACATGCCCAGGTTTCGGGCCTCGACCCACAGTAGGGAACGTGAAGGAGTCAGCAGATTTGGTATTTCTCTCTCATTCATGTTTCTATCTCTCTATCCCTCTCGCTTCCTCTCTCTAAAATTAATAAAAAATATATTTGTTAAAAGGAAACTAGTGAACGGGTGCAAAACATTGGGGGATGAGGGCATATATGGGAGTGGGGTGGGGGGGCAATGGTAAGATATGTACACATATAATACCTTAATAAAAGAGAGAGAGAGGAAAAAAAAAGCAACTAGTGGTCACAAGGACGTTTTATGAGAAGCCTAGAAGGAAATATGTTTTTTGCCAAAATGGTTTGAGAATGCAAGTGTTGTGCTGGCTATTGCCATGTGAGCAAGGGAAGGATGGAAACGTTTGCGCTGTTGGAGACCAGCCAGGTGTCACCAAAGATCTAATTTACGATTAAGCTAAACATGCTGCTTCCTTGTCCTCCAATACCAGTGAACACATCGGGTTCCTCTCGATGTGTTTACTGGCATCGGAGGAGAAGGAACTAAAGAGGTTCCACGAGATAGTCATCTGTTGAGAGTACAGAGGTTTTTTTTGTTTTTATGTAATCTCACAGGAATGTAATCTTTAACCACAAGGCCCGGGATAACCATCAATAAAATGTATTTATTAGGATAGATTGCATTTGTTCCCTGAGACCGCAAGCTATGCTTGATATAGGGGGTTGAATTTGCTCACTTAATCTGTAAATGAACTCCAGGGTTTTATGGTAATGTACCATTGAATAAATGACTGTTATTTGCATCTCATAGGCATTGGTTGCCTCTAAGAATTGGTGGGAGAGCTGGGTTTGAGGTTCTGTGGCGAGAACCACGGCCAATATTATGACACAGAACCAGTCTGGTGAGGACACCTATGCTGCCATCCCAGAGGGGTGGATGCTGAGGTGACATTGCCAATGAATGGCTGGAAACCGGAGGCTACCACTGGCATTGTTGCCACCGCTGATACCAGAAACCGGATGTTCTTGTCGCCATATCCCTTACTGTTAGTGAGGATGGTCTACTGTGCATTTCTTAGCTCCTGACCATGTATTTGACTGTCTGCATCTAAGTCATGTGCTCAGTTCTAGCTGCAAAGGATACTGGGAACGTAAGTATCTAACAGTTTCAGCTTCTATGGTGGGAAGAGGGTTATGCCATTCACCAAGACTGGAAAGATGGGAAAAGGGGTTCCAAATATAGGAAAGATGGAATTCCAATACCTAGGAAAGGGGTTCACATTCTGAACAGCCAATAAAAATTATAGAAGTCCATTATAACTGGCTAACCCCAACTATCCTCTTACTCAGCGCCTCTGCCCAAACAAATGAATGTTGTAAGAGAAAATTGCTCACCATGCTGATTGAGCTCACTCTCACTTTATGGCCACAATTTAAAACTGGCTGGCAGCACAGCCAGACTATCCTCCTTTGCTTTCCTAGCAAATTCATTTTTCTCTTTTCTGAAACACTATTTCTCTCTCCTCAGATCTTCAACATCTTCCCTCGGCCTCACGGTGTCTTTATTTAGTGACCTCTGGAGAAAACCAATGCAACCCTTCCACATGGATCCATTCCCTCTCACGTATTGCAATCTCCCTTCTTTCACTTTCTACTGGCTCATTCCCACTGGCATGCAAGCACATCTTCAGATAACTCATCTTCAAAATGTAAACAAGTCCATTCTTTGTTCTCTTTCCTAAAAAAACCCCCACCTTATTATTAGATTTGTCCCTTCTTGCAGTCACTCTTCCTCATCTCCAACTTTTTCATCGATAGCTTCAATCAGGCTCCTGTCCTCACTATTTTGTCAAGGTGGCCCATGTGCTATTTCTTGCCAAAGCCAATGTTTGTTTGTTTGATTTTTTGTTGGTCTGTTATTGAACTTCTCAGTGTTGAACACTCTGTCCTTTATGAAACAGGTTTTTCTTTTTTTTTTTCTTGAGCTTTCAAGACTTCCCATGCCCCTGATTTTTCTCCTCCTTATCAACTTCTTGTGCTTCCTCAGGACTCTGTCATTAATAGTCTTCTGTTCTTTATCTACTTTCCTTCCCTCAGTGATTTCTAGGCTGTATCTAATAGTATTTTTCTCCATGAATTTTATATTTCCCCGCAACTTCTTTTTTTTAAATAATTTAAAAAATATATATTTTATTGATATTTTACAGAGAGAAAAAGAGAGGAATAGAGAGTTAGAAACATCGATGAGAGAGAATCATCTTCCAGCTGCCTCCTGCACACCCCCTACCGGGGATGTGCTCGCAACTAAGGTACATGCCCTTGACCAGAATCGAACCTGAGACTTTTCAGTCTGCAGGCCGACTCTATCCACTGAGCCAAACTGGTTTTGGCTCCCCTCAACTACTTATTCTGAAAAAATTCTTCCATGAAATGTATCTATTGGAAAATTTAGCCAAAATTTATGTGCCATATCTCTCCACCTCATCTCTCACAGATCCCTACAAACTTAATTTTTTGTTGAATCATTTGAAAGCAAGTTTCAATCAACATGACACTTATCCTTTAAATATCTTAGCATGTATCTCCCAAAATTGGAATAAAGATTTCATCAGTAATCTAAGAAAATGAACAACACATTAATATACTCTAATACATAGTACATATTCAAATTTCTCTAAATCTCTGAAATATGATTTTTATAAAAGTTTTTTTTTCTTATAATATAGAAGGTCTAGTTAGCATATCTTATTAGGTTAGATTAGATAATGGTTTTATGGCTTTGCTTTATAAGTAACCATGAAATTTTTGTATTTATATTCAGAATGATCCTTTCTCTCCAAAACCAGTTTAGCTCAGTGGTAGAGTGTCGGTCTGCAGGCTGAAAGGTCCCAGGTTCGATTCCAGTCAAGGGCATGTACATTGGTTGCAGGTACTTCCTCGGTAGGGGGTGTGCAGGAGGCAGCTGGTCGATGTTTGTCTCTCATCCATGTTTCTAGCTTTCTATCCCTCTCCCTTCCTAAGTTTTTTTTTTTTTTTTTTTTTAAATCCCAGACCCAATCAAGATTTACCTATTACATGTGGTCATTAAATCTCCTGCCTTTTTTTCCTTCACAAAATTGAATTTCTCTTTTGAAGAGCCCTCTTACAGAATGCATTCTAGATCAGTGTTTTCCAACTGAGCTTATTTTGCCACTTAGGGAACATTTAGCGGGAGACATTTTAGGTTAGGTTGTCACAACTAGGTTGATGTGTCTTAGTCCTTTCCTGCTGCTATAACAAAACACCATAGACTGGGCTTGCAGGTTTAGTTTCTGGTGAGAACCTGCCTCTGGTTCATAGACTGCTATCATTTTGCTAAAATGGCGAATGGCAAAAGGTGGGAGGGAGCCTTTCTGATGCCTCTTTTTTAAGGACGCTAATCCCATGCACATGAGCTGTGCCTTTATGACCTAAATTATGTCCCAAAGGCCCCACCATCAAATGTTATTATTACCTTGGGGATTAGTATTTCACCATTTAAATCTTGGAGGGACACAAATATTCAATCTAGCCGAAACCGGTTTGGCTCAGTGGTAGAGCGTCGGTCTGCGGACTGAAGGGTCCCAGGTTCGATTCCGGTCAAGGGCATGTACCTGGGTTGTGGGCACATCCCCAGTGGGGGGTGTGCAAGAGGCAGCTGGTCGATGTTTCTCTCTCATCGACGTTTCTAGCTCTCTATCTCTCTCCCTTCCTCTCTGTGAAAAATCAATAAAATATATTTTTAAAAAATATTCAATCTATAGCAAGGTGCTACTGGCACATACATAGTAGGTAGAGACCAGGAATGCTTCTAAACATCCTACAGTGCACAGAACACTAAAAAATTATCCAGCCCAAAATTTCAGTAGTGCTGAGGTTGAGAAACCCTTATCTAGATTTATCTGCTTGTTTACTCACGATTGGATTCAGGTTCAATAGTGGTTTGTTTTTTTTTTAATATATTTTATTGATTTTTACAGAGAGTAAGAGATAGAGATAGAGAGCTGGAAACATCGATGATAGAGATACATTGAACAGCTGCCTCCTGCACACCCCCCCTCTGGGGATGTGCCCACAACCAATGTACATGCCCTTGACCAGAATCGAACATGGGACCTCTCAGTCCGCAGGCTGACGCTCTATCCACTGAGCCAAACAGGTTTCGGCAGGTTCAATAGTTTTTGGTGAGAAAGTGACAGGCACTATTTTGGCTTTTTAGTGAATCTCATCAGGAGGCCCTTCTGGGACTGTCCTTGGTGGTTCCTAAGTCTGATGTCTTAATGTGGAGACTGCTGGGTGTCTCAATTGTAAAGCTATATTTCCAACTTCGTAATTAGTAAGTAATCTGTGGGGTGGTTTTTGGAGAATATTCTATTGCCACAAATTATTTTAACCAATAGTTTAATATTGATGATCCTTTGAGCATCATTGTCAATCAAGGATCCATTGGTGATCCTTGCCTGAACCAATTATTACACTGGAAATTGCAAAATGTTTATTCTATCTTTTATTCTATCATCCCTTCCATGATTATTAACTGGAATTTTCTTAGAAAGAAGAGTTTTTCATTTCAGTATTGCTATGGATTAATCGACAATTTTAATTTAATATATTATATACCTTTATCATTATTATTCATTTTGATACTGACATTGTCACTAATTTGGCCAGTGGGAGCTGCTTCACACTGTCTACTGAGCTTTCTTTAGTCTTCTATGCTTTCTGGCACAAAATATGTCCCAGGCTTACCTCCCATTTTCCCCATCCCTGCTCTGGTTTCATCCATTTCTCCAAATATTCCATGTTTCTTTTAATGGGACATGGTATAAAAAAAAAACAAACAAGAATTGGGTGCTAGATGTATTCATTGCTACTAGGGTATCTGCTTCTAAGCCCTTTCAGTGGTCAGAGTAAGGACTCTCGCCCTGGCCAAGTACCCTGTTTCCCCAAAAATAAGACAGTGTCTTATATTAATTTTTGCTCCCAAAGATGCGCTAGGTCTTATTTTCAGGGGATGTCTTATTTTTCGATGAAGAAGAATATGGTACACATTTATTGTTAAATGAAAATAAAGGAAATTTATTACCTGTATACGGTACGGTAATACGGTAGTTGTCAACACAAACCAGACAAACTGTGAGTCCTACAGTATCAAGAATTTACTCATTTATTCAATGACAATCAAGTCATCATCTTCTGGAACATCATCATAGCAATCCAATTCCTGAATTTCCTGGTGAATTTCTTGTGACTCCATTTCTTTCAGAATCAGTGGACCAAATCTCTCATGTTTAGCCTAGGGGGGCCTTATTTTCGGGGGGATGTCTTATATTTCACTCAGATGGAAACCTGTAAGTAGGTCTTATTTTCGGAGGATGTCTTATTTTCGGGGAAACACGGTAGTTCAATTGGTTAGAGCATTGTCCCATTGTGCCAAGGTTTCAGGTTCAACAACAACAAACAACCAGTGAATACACAAATACATGGAATATCAAATCAATGTTTCTCTTTCAAAATCAATTTTGAAAATTTAAAAATAAATCAATTCCATTTACAGTAGCTCAAACACAATATTTAGGGATAAATTTTACAAAAGAAGTACACTCTGGCCGAGACCAGTTTGGCTCAATGGATAGAGCGTTGGCTTGGGGACTGAAGGGTTCCCGGTTCGATTCCGGTCAAGGGCATGTACCTTGGTTGCGGGCATATCCCCAGTAGGGGGTGTGCAAGAGGCAGCTGATTGATGACTCTCTCATTGATGTTTCTAACTCTCTGTCTCTCTCCCTTCCTCTCTGTAAAAAATCAATAAAATATATATTAAAAAAAAGTACACTCTGAAAGAAGTATATTCTGAAAAACAAAAGAAGTATACTCTGAAAAACAAAACATTGTTGAAAGAAATTTAAGACAGAAATAAATGAAAAAATATACCATACTCATGGATTGGAAAATTTAATATTAAGATGGTAATATTCCTTAAAATGATCTACAGATTCAACAATGTCTTTCAATATTCCAACTGGTTTCTTTGAAATTCATATGGGAATTCACCGAACTCAAAATAGCCAAAACAATCTTACCAAAGAAAAATAAAATCGAAGGACTCATATTTCTTAATTCAAAATAATATCTCATAAGGACCTAAATCCAGAATATAAGAGAATTCTTACAACTCAATAATATAAAGAAAAATAAGCCACATAAAAATGGACAAACATATACTTTCAACTTACACAATATGTATCAATTATATCTCAACAAGCGGGGGGGAAAATGGATAAAGGGTCTTTTTTCTTTTCTTTTTTTTGTTTTGTTTTGTCTTTGAATAGAAAATTTTTTTTTTTCCAAAGAAGAGATATGAAAGGCCAATAAAGCACATGAAAAGATGCTCAACATCATTAGCCGTCAGGGAATTGTAATTCCAAATCTCAGTGAGATCCCACTTTATACTCACTGGGATGAATGAAACAGAAAATATAGACAAACAAATAGCAAGTGTTGGCAAAATGTGGCGTATTTGGAGCCCTCATACACTGCTGGTTGGATTGTAAAATGGTGCAGCCACTTTAAAGGACAGCAAACAGTTCCGCAAATGCCAAACACAGAGTTTCCACATGACCCAGCAATTCCACTGATAGTTCTATAACCAAGTAAAATGAAAACACGTATCTACACAACTTGTACGTGAATATTCACAGCAGTGTTATATGGAAATAACCCAAACATTTCTTAATTGATGGATGGATAGACAAAATGTGGACTATCTATATAATGAAATATTATTTGGCCACAAAAGAAAACTAAATGTTGATACATGCTACAACATGAAAGAACCTTGAAAACATTATGGTATGTGTAGTGAAAGAAGCCAGACATAAATGACAAAATATTGTATGATTCTATTTATATGACATTTCTAGAATAGGAAAATCTATATGCATGGAAAATAGAGAAGAGATTTCCAAGGGATTGAGGGAGAGTGGAATAGAGAGTGACTGTAACAGGTACAGGATTTCTTTTTGTGCTGATGAAAACATTCTAAAATTGATTATGGTTGCCCTGGCTGGATAGCTCACTTGGTTAGAGTGTCTTCCTGATATGCCAAGGTTGTAGGTTTAATCCCCTATCAGGGCACATACAAGAATCAACTGATGAATGCATAAATTGAACAGCAATTTGATGTTTCTCTCTCTCTCTCTAAAATCAATATAATATTTTAAAAAATCAATTGTGGCGATGGCTGCATATCTTAATAAATATACAGAAACCCACTGACATATATACCTTATAAGGGTGAATTTTATATCACGTGAATTATCTACCGTATTTTTCGGACCATAAGACGCACTTTTTTTCCCCCAGAAGTGGGGGGAAAAAGTCCCTGCGTCTTATGGTCCAAATATAGCCTACACATATACTTTAAAAAAAAAAAAAGTTTTTTTACTTGCCCGGCTCTGTGTGGTCTCTGTGTGCTTGCCCAGCTCTAAAATGGTTCTAAATGCTGCTGTTTACTTTACAGGGTTGATTACATGTGTTTATGACTGTGATGTTGGGTTTTAATGCACATAAAATATTTTAGGACACTATTTGTTTCAGAATCTTTTTTTCTTCATTTCCCTTCTCTAAAAACTGGTGCGTCTTATGGTCCAGAGCGTCTTATGGTCCGAAAAATACGGTAATTTGGTTATTGTAAATAATGTTGCAATGAACATAGAAATACATCATGATCTTTTATTTATTTATTTTTTATTTTATTTTATTGATTTTTTATAGAGAGGAAGAGAGAGGGGATAGTCAGAAACGTCGATGAGAGAGAATCATCGATCAGCTGCCTCTTGCACACCCCTTACTGGGAATGTGTCCGCAACCAAGTACATGCCCTTGACTGGAATCTAACCCCGGACCTTTCAGTTCGCAGGCTGACGCTCTATCCACTGAGCCAAACCGGTTTCAGCATGATTTTTTTTTTTTTTCATCATGATCTTTGATCAAGTAATTCCAAATGTGTAGGTAAGTCTCCTGGGAAACTACTCATATAAATGCCTAAAGGAGCATGCACATGCCTTGACACTTTGTTTGTAAATCATGAAAATTTGTAATTAACCTAACCATTTACCCAAGTGGAAAATCATGTGGGAGTTGAAAAGAATAAAGTAGAGCCGAAACCAGTTTATCTCAGTGGATAGAGCGTCGGCCTGCTGACTGAAGGATCCCAAGTTCAGTTCCAATCAACGGCATGTACCTTGGTTGCGGGGGGTTAATAGTAGTAATGGTTAAAATTTTGGTCTCTAATCCAATGAGAAGTGAAAGGCAGTTGGATGATGATCAAGTAGAATTGAATCACACAGATTTAATCTGTAGACTGTAGGTCTTATCACTACCAAGGATTCCTTATTATTTGCTCTATATACTCCTAGTGATATTCATTTGTTCATCCAGCAATTCATTCATTCAGTAACTCCTTATTGAGCACCTGTTATGTAGGCACTAGACAAACCTTAGAAATAAATGACTGTTTGTCTCTATGTTCTGGGAATTAACGTCTTTCCCCAGTGGAAGAAATAGACACACAGCTAACTGCCAACAAATGTGCCTGTGAGTTACACATATGGACACTGAACCCAGACAGTCTGGGTGTGATTCCATTGCTATCACTCACTAGCTCTGTGACCTTGGATGAGTTATTTAACCTCTCTGGTCATATCTAAGAAATGGATTGATAATAGTCCCCCCTCCTACCATATCCCATCATAAGGTTCATAAGAGGATTGAACAAATCAATGCAAGAGTAAAACACTTTGTCCAGTGTCTGACACATGGCATATACTAGTAAATACACAGTGATTTAAATATAAATAAATAAATATAAATCTATATATATATATATATATATATATATATATATATAGAGAGAGAGAGAGAGAGAGAGAGAGAGAGAGAGAGAGAGAGTTTTTAGAGAGGAAGAGAGAGGGATAGAAAGCTAGAAACATCAATGAGAGACAAACATCGATCAGTTGCCTCTTGCACACCCCCTACTGGGGATGTGCCCGAATCCAAGGTACATGTCCTTGACCAGAATTGAACCTGGGACCCTTGAGTCTTCAGGCCTATGCTTTATCCACTGAGCCAAACCAGTTTTGGCATACACAGTGATTTTTATTTCCAGGCAGTTATGCCACTGTGTGGTTGATAGTATACAAAAAGGGGATTTTGAGAGAAGGGGGCACTCACCACTTGTAAAGATGCTTGTCTATCTAGCAAACTATATATCTTAGATCCTCTTTGTTTTATTAATCAACAGCTAATACAGAACTGGAATAAGAACTTCTAATCGGCATGAGATAAGCAACTCGATAAAAATTCTTCCAAAACAAAGAAACTTGACATTTTAGTCTTGGGACCTTATCTAGTGTAAATGGGCAGTTAGTTCTGTTAGGGTTTGGGAATAGTGGGAATTTTTGCCTTGGATCTCTAGGAATAGCTTCACATACTGACTTCTACTGTGCAGGAATCCTTCTTCCTCATGATGGAGACTTCCGATCTAGGAAAAAAGCACGGAAAGAAGAGAAGGCTAGCCGAAACCGGTTTGGCTCAATGGATAGAGCGTCGGCTTGGGGACTGAAGAGACCCGGGTTCGATTCTGGTCAAGGGCATGTACCTTGGTTGCGGGCATATCCCCAGTAGGGGGTGTGCAAGAGGCAGCTGATCGATGACTCTCTCTCATTGATGTTTCTAACTCTCTCTCTCTCTCCCTTCCTCTCTGTATAAAAAAATCAATAAAATATATAGTAAAAAAAAAAAGAAGAGAAGGCGAGGAAGAAGCAGACATTTATAAAGCAATTACTACTGTGTGTTAGGGGCTGGGCTCTTTATTCCTTTAGTCCTCCTGCTGTGCCAGGAGGCTGGCCTATTATCCCCATTTTAGAGGTAAACAGGAGCTCAAAGAGGTTAAAAAATGTGCTCTGAGTCAACAGCTAATCTGTGTCAGAGTTTCTAGGTCTTCTGATTCTGAGCCTGGAGCACTTGTATCTGCACCTGTTGAGAATAGGCCTGCATCAGGGCTCCTCTGCTTTCCTGATCCTGGTGACTGTGTCTGGCTGCACCCCCGGCACTCACCACAGGGCCCGGCACCGAAGTCACATCATACATAGGTGCATAAAGGAAAGTCAGTTAGCAACGCCCTCACATTTTAGCTCCTTGAAACTCTTCTTAGCCACAGGAAGACTGTGGGGCCCAAAGAGGTTAAGTGACTCGCCCAAGGCCACACAGTTAGAATAGAGGCTGGACTTGCATTCACTTCACCATCCAGCCTCCTCTGTCGTCCTCCTTTTTGTTTAAAAAGATATTTTATTGATTTTTTACAGAGAAGGAAGGGAAAGGGATAGAGAGCTACAAACATCAATGAGAGAGAAACATCGGTCGGCTGCCTCCTGCACACTCCCCACCCGGGATGTGCCCGCAACCAAGGCACATGCCCTTGACAGGAATCGAACCCAGGACCTTTCAGTCTGCAGACCGACGCTCTATCCACTGAGCCAAACCGGGTTTGGCCGATCTTCTTTTCATTATTATTATTTTTTTTCTTTGCCTCTGTTCTCGGGCGGAGGACTGAAAGCGGCCCCTCTAAACTACGGGGCCTTCCCCGCGCCGTCTCCCCTTCCCACCCTCCTGCCTCCCTCTCCTCCCCAGCCCGTCTCCTCCCGCGCGCCCGCAGCCGGCCCGACAGAGTCCCGAGCTGCCCCACCCACCGGCTCCCGTCCGCGAAGCCCCGCCCCCAGGGCGACGTCACGTGCCGCCCCCTCCCCCCGCGCCTGCGCAGCGCTTATTTCCCGCTGTCAGGATGAGGAGGCGGAGGTCGGCGCTCCGGTCCGTCTCTGCCCGCGGCTGTGGCGGCGCCGGCGGCTTCAGCCTTAGCGGTTCCTCCCTGGGCGGCGGCGGCGGCGGCTCGGTCGACGCCTCCTCCGCCAGCTGAGCCCGCGGGAGCCCGGGACGCCGCTTCCCCGCCCATCCCCTCCCCGAGGCCCGCCGCCTGGCCATGGCGCAGCCGGGCCCGGCTTCTCAACCTGACGGTGAGGCGCCCACCATGGCAGGCGCGGCCTGCCGGGAGCCGGTGTCGCGGTGGAACCTCCGGGCGGCGGGAAGGGTGCGCGCAGGCCCGGGGGGCGGAGGGGGAGGGTGGCCCCGCCGGGCAGAGGCGGCGGCGCGCGGGTTCGGGCGCGGGCTGCGCGCGAAGGCGGCGCGGGGGGCCGGGGGGCCGGGGGGCCGGGGCGGCCGCCGCTGGGGAGGGGGCGGGAGGCGCCGGCGGAAGGCGGAGGGAAGGGCGTGGGGCGGCTGCGGGGACCGGGCCGAAGCTGGGGAGCGTGCGGAGGGAGCTGTCGTGGGACAGCCGTGGACCCGCACGTGGGTCCTTCCCCTGGGGAGGATAGAAATCGGGAACTTGCTGTAGTCGTTAAAGAAAAAAAAAAAAATCTTAGATAAGTGGTGGTGTGCCCTCCTCCCTCCCCCAATCTCTGCTCACCGAGCCGGCTGGGCGCCCAGTTTTGAGATAAAACCAGCTGGGATCAGTAACTGGATTTGGTGTCGTTCCTTGAGAGCCAGGGAAGTGCTGGAGTCCACAGGACCTGGGTCCTTCACTACCAAGTTCTGGGCGGAATTCTCAGTTTCTCTGAACTTGAGTATTCTCGCTTAGTGAAAAGAGGTTAATTCAAGCCTTCATATCTTATCTCTAAGGATGGCAACACGCACGTTTATAAAGCGATTAGCATTATTATTATGGGGTATTTTTGAGGAGAACGGTGTTTGAGAATGCTGAAGTGGAGGAGACGTACCTTTATAGCTCTTATGTTCTTGGAAGGAAAAAGACTCCCATCTTTAAATAATTTAAGTTGTCAGAGTCCTTCATGACCTCCTGGGAAGTTGGATTAAGCTCTGCTTTAGAGATTGACCACATCCTTCCATGTTTTTATTACCTGGAGTTATGCTTGCAAAGAATGTGCTTTGTCTGCGACAGGGTCCTACTGTAAGTGGCTGAGAAAGTTCTTTCAGCTAGGTAGGTGTACTTCTATAATCAGCGTGTGTACTAAGTTGCTGTTGCTTTAAAAACATTTTTTTTTTTTTTTTTTTTGTACTAAGCCTCTTTAAATGTGAGTGAAATGTTGGGATATGGTGCTGGGCACATAGTAGCCACTTAAAAGTTGCCTTTGCCTCGTCCTTAAAATAACTTTGTTGTGAAGACCTTACTCTGCTGGCTTTTGGGGAACCTGAAACAATGTTATAATGTTATCAGATTTAAAGGCTAGCTGCTTTCTTGGAAGTAGGCTTTCAAACTGTTAGCCTCTAGTTTTAGGTTTTGTTAGTTGCCTGAAGAGAGATGTCAGTACCCTCACCTGTGGTCGGGTAAGGGTCTCTGCCTGCTATTTTCCTTTCAGCAGAGAGAAGGGAGGCGTTTCTGTTTCTCTGTCAGAGAGCCGAAACACGTGTTTTCAAGCTGCATTTTAATTCTCACCTTTTGCATTTGGTGTCAGGGAAGAAAACTGCATTTTCCACAAACCCCTCTTTGTTACTGCAGACAGAGGCAGAATACAGAGAGCTCCAGTGGCTTCTGGTTCTGATCTGGAGTGGTAGGTATGCTTAGCTGGTTGCTGCCATCTCTTGAGTTGCATGGAAACAAACTCTAGGACAGCTCAGGTGACATGACAGTCTGGAATCAAAATTCCCTGCCTCTTTCAAGATGTGAAATGGTCTTCCTTGTTAATAGGCAGACGTGACTAAGCACTTGAAATAGGCTAGGAAAATTCACTTGAGGAAATCTTGTATCCTTGCTATTCTTAGTGCAAGGTTCCCTATTTTTTCAAGTCCTCCGACTCAAGGATGAGATTTAGCTTGCGTAGATTGCAGTATTTATATTAAATTAGTGCAGTAAATGAGCAGCCACAGCTACTGTGTACAAAAGGAGATAGAATTTGGTATATTTGAGTGCTTTGTGTCAGTATATCCTTAGAAATTGTTTTTGGGGATTTGACTTAATATAGATTACTTCTTGACACTTTAGCTTTAAGCACACTAGAATTACATAGCCCACTGATTAAAAAAAATACAGAATTCTTTTAGTCAAACTGATGGTAAAAGATAACTGCTTAGTTTTTAAATTTTGCTTTAATCCCATTTTAGAAGCAGTTTTATGTTAATATCATTTTATTTTTTAAATTAATCAATTACAGTTGACATAGAGTATTAGTTTCAGGAGTACTACATAGTGATTAGACATTTATATAACTTACAAAGTAATCATCCTGATAAGTCTAGTACCCATGTGACACGTACACAGTTGTTAAAATATTATTGACTATTTTCTCTATGCTGTACTCTATATTCCTGTGTCTGTTTATACTGGCAATTTGTACATTTTTAATTCCTTCCCCTTTGTCATCCTTAAATATTTTTTGGGGGGATATTTTTGTTTTCATGGAGATGTGGTAGACTAACCAGAATCCAGCCCTGGTTGGTGTGGCTCAGCCCTCCAACTGAAGGGTAGCGTGTTCGATTCCTGGTGTAGGGCACGTTCCTGGGTTGCAGGTTTAATCCTGAGCCCTAGTCACTACACATTACATTGATGTTCCTCCCTCCATCCCTCCCTCTTTTCCTTTCTTCCTTTTCCCCCCTCCTCCCTCCTCTCGTCCCCTCCCTCCCACTCTCTAAAACTTAATGGGAAAAAATCCTCTGGTGAGGACTAACAGCAACAAAAAATAATCGATTAGTGTGTAATTGATAGAATGAAATGTAATAATTTTCTTTTTCTTAACTTTGATTTCTTATTTTGTAAACTTTAAAAATATGTTTTTATTGCCGAAACCGGTTTGGCTCAGTGATAGAGCGTCGGTCTGTGGACTGAAAGGTCCCAGGTACGATTCTGGTCAAGGGCGTGTACATTGGTTGAGGGCACATCCCTGGTGGGGGGTGTGCAAGAGGCAGCTGGTCGATGTTTCTCTCTCATTGACGTTTCTAGCTCTCTCTCTCTCCCTTCCTCTCTGTAAAAAATCAATAAAAAATATAAAAATATGTTTTTATTGATTTTTAGAGAGAGGAAGGGAAAGGGAGAGAGAGATAGAAACATCATTTATTGGCTGCCTCCTGCACATTCCCTACTGGGGATCAGGCCAGCAACAAGGTTATGTGCCTTTGACCAGAATCAAACCTAGGACTCCTCAGTCTGCAGGATGATTGATGCTCTATCCACTGATCCAAACTAGGTAGGACAAGTTTTGTTCTCTTTTGATGTAGCATCTTGCTTTACACATTTAGAATAAAGGTAATTTTAATGGCTAAACAAATTGTAGCAGATTATTTCCATTTTACTTTGAGTATTTAAAGTTTATATATAATGTTACTGTCTTCAAATTTTTATATTTTAAAATCTAAGTTAAATTATATCTTAGAAACCTTTGGTCGGATTTTACTTTATTTCTTTTTTATTTAAAAACACTGTCTTCTAAAAATCACGTATAAGAAGTATGTCTTTCGCTGAAACCGGTTTTGCTCAATGGATAAGGCGTCAGCCTGCAGAATGAAAGGTCCCAGGTTCGATTTCGGTCAAGGGCATGTACCTTGGTTGCGGGCACATTCCCAATAGGGGGTATGCAGGAGGCAGCTAATTGATGTTTCTCTCTCATTGTTGTTTCTAAATCTCTTATCTTTCTCCCTTCCTCTCTGTAAGAAATCAATAAAAACATATTAAAAAAAAAAAACACCTTAAAAAAACTTTTAAAAAAAATGTCATCTCGCTGAAACCGGTTTGGCTCAATGGATAGAGCATCGGCTTGGGGACTGAAGGTCCCGGGTTCGATTCCGGTCAAGGGCATGAACCTTGGTTGCGGGCATATCCCCAGTAGGGGGTGAGCAAGAGGCAGCTGATCGATGTTTCTCTCTCATCGATGTTTCTAACTCTCTATCTCTCTCCCTTCCTCTCTGTACAAAATCAATAAAATATATATTTTTAAAAAAATGTCATCTCTTAGAGGTAACAACTATTAAGTTTTTGTTTCGTCTGGATGTTTTTTTTCTGTAGTTACACAGACATTCTACCTTTTCCTTCTGCCCTGAAATGGACATGGTTTACACCAGCAATTTTTTTACCTTTTTCATCTCCTGGCACGTATAAACTAATCACTAAAATTCTATGGCACACCACAAAATATATTTTTTGCCAATCTGACCATAAAAATTGGTATAATTTTGATTCGCTCACACCAGACGGCTGTTGTTGTGTTGGCTGTTGTCGTTTTTTAATTTATTTGACAATGAAAGAGAAAAGAGGTCTGTACCTCTTGGGAAGTAGTAAGATATTGCATGTTTTAAAAATTATATGCTTCACCAATTGAAAATTGTTGGTTTACATACATAGATTTGCATCTTGTCTATTTTATTTCATAAATGTTAGAATTATTATATACTTGTAAATGATTATGTGGCCAGGTAAATATTATTTATTATTATTGTTCCTATTCTATTGATGAGGAAACTGAAGCCGGAGAAATTAATTATATAGCTAGGAGTGTGGGGAGCCAGAATTCAAATCCAGGTCAACTGGATGTCAGGGCCCTCTGGTCTATTTACTAGATCATGGACTGCTTTTCAGGTCAGTGTTATAGATCTGCCTCATTCTTGTTACAGAGTATTTCATCACATGCATGTACCATGCACAGTTTATTTGCCTATTTCTCTAGTGATGGACAGGTAGATTGCTATAGATTTTTTTCATTATTTTATAAGCAGTGCTGGGATAGATATACTATTACATATTTTTTCAGGTATTCTTGCTTTTACTTCTGTAAGAATACTGAATTAAAAGGCAAGAGCTCTGAGTGGTTTAAACTTTAATAGCTATTGCTAGTTTACTTGCAAAAACAGTATCAATTTACATACCTTCAACAGTATTTGAGAGGGTGGTTTTCCCCTACACACTTACAAGCAGTGGATAATGTCAGGTGTTTTAAATTTGTATCCTCTGATGGATTAAGAAATTATATTCTTCATTTAACAAATGTTTCTGTGTCAAGTCTGTGGCAAGCCCTATGCTAGGCTCTAGAAAATACAGTAACAAAAACGAAACTAAAACCAGTCCTGGTTCATAGGTAGTGAATCACTTAGCCACTAATTAGATAATGCCACAGAAATATATAAAACTGTTCCACAAATATGCATATGTACTACTTGTCAGGCTCACTTCTAGGTATTTAGAATACATTAGTGGACAACACAGATAATATATGACCCTGCCCTAGTGTGGGAGAAGCAGATATTAAACAACAAACATAAGCAAATTGTATCCTTTGTTAAGTGATAAGTGATATGGAAAAAAGAAATATGGAGCAAGGTAAAAGGAAGGATAGACTGGTTTTAAATAGTGTGGTCACAATAGCTTTACTGACAGAATGACATTTGAGCAAAGATTTGAAGGAGATAAAGAAGTTAGCTACAAGGATATCTGGAGGAAGAGTGTTTCAGACAGATCAATTTTTGCAAATGCCTTAAGGAAGGCATATATATTTAGGAATGACATGGAGTTCAGTGTGGCTGGAGTGAAGTTATAGGAATGGGAAGTTGGATGGGGGAGGGAATGGAGAGGAAGAATAGCAGGATGTGAGGTGAGGTAGTGGGGATGGGGCGGATCTTGTTGGAGCAAAAAAAAAAAAAAAAAAAGTAAATATTGGCTTTTCTCTATGGGGAATCATTGAAAAGATTTTGAGAAGAGTGATGTGATGTGACTTACTTTTTTAAAATGCACTGGTTGCTAGATTGGCAATAAAGGAACCATTAATCCAGGGGGGGAAATGAGGATTGGACCAAGGGTATATTAGAAGAGATTATATTCTGAAGATACGACCAATAGGATTTGGATTAGATATGGGATGCAAGAGAGAGAGGAGTCAAGGAACACTCAAAGGTTTTTGACCTGATCAACTGGGAGAGGTACATAGTACTATGAATACCTGTAATTGAGGAGTTTGACCCATTTAGGGAGGCCAGGAAATGGTGAGGAAGTGGTCCTGGAGCTGAGATCCAGTGGATGAGCAGTAAGTTCACCCCCACCCCCACCCCTCCCTTTTTTTTTTTCTAGAAGAAGCAATTTGAGTAAGAGAACTCAAGAAATGTTTGTGCCTGGGTAGAAAGAATGAGAGGGTGTGAAATATAGGTATGGGCTGGTCTGAGTGGGCTTTAGCCTTAGAGCTGTAGGGGAAGCCATTGAAAGGTTTTAAAATAAGTAGGTGGCCCTAGCCAGTTTGGCTTAATGGTTAGAGTGTCCTTCCCCTCCCCTGCTAGACTGAAGGGTTGAGCATTCAATTCCGATAAAGAGCAAGAACCTCGGTTGGTTGCAGGCTCAATTTATAGCCGTGCTTGGAGCACGTGTGGAAGGCAACCAATAATATGTCTTTCTCACATTAATGTTTATCTCTATCTTTCCCCCTCTCCTTCTCTCTAAAAAACAAATGAAGAAAAAATTCTCAGGTGAGGATTGAGGGGGGGGGGGGGAAGCAAGTAGGTGAGATGAAGGCTTTTTAATTTGTACTTCTCTGATAGTGATTAGCATTTTTCTTTCATTGTGCAGAAGGCTTTAATTTTAATGTAGATCTGATCATTTAAAGTTTATGATTTCTGGGTTTCTGATCTTGCTTAGGAAGACCTCAAGTCCCATGTTTATATACTTAAAAAGACCTCATTTAAAAAAAAGGGGGGGGGTATCTGTAATACTTTTAACAATAGACATACATTTAAAAATATATTTTTATTGATTTCAGAGAAGAAAGGAGAGGAAGAGAGAGAGAGAGGAACATCAATGATGAGGGAGAATCATTGATCGGCTGCCTCCTGCATGTCTCCTACTGGGATGAGCCCCTAACCCACACATGTGCTCTTGACTGAAATTGAACCTGGGACCCTTCAGTCCCCAGGCCAACTCTATCCACTGAGCCAAATCAGCTAGGCAGTGGTCGGCAAACTCATTATTCAACAGAGCCAAATATCAACAATACAACGATTGAAATTTCTTTTGAGAGCCCAATTTTTTAAGCTTAAACTATATAGTAGATACGTTGTTATTAAGTTAATTAGGGTACTCCTAAGCTGGCCTTTGCTGAAAACTCAAGAGGCCAAAGAGCCGCATGTGACTCGTTTGCTGACCACTAAGCTAGGGCAACTTACTTTTTTTTTTTAAAGCCCTCACTTTCAGCAATTTTATAGTTTTACCATTTATATTATCTGGAATTTATTTTAAAATTGAAACAGGAAGTTTGATATAAAGATTATTAACTAAACTAATTACCTAAGAGAAAAAGAAAACCCTAAAGAATACAGAAATAGCAAGTGTAAAGAACAGTCACTACCTGTAGGGCTGAGTCAGACCATCCAAGGTAGCAGTAGCTAGATCTTCAAAAGGCCATTCCCAGAACTGAGATCCAGACTTTTTTGGAGAGAGTGCACCTGTGGCCCTTTGAAGGGCAGAGTTCAGTTTTGCAGAACTTGCTGGAAAGCTGTTTTATGGTTTGCTGAGGGAAGCTGCCTACATCTGGTAGTGACATAGGGGTCTAATTTTTCTTCCAAATAGTCAATTTTAACACCATTTAAAAAAATAATCCATGAGCCGAAACCGGTTTGGCTCAGTGGTAGAGCGTCGGCCTGCGGACTGAAAGGTCCCAGGTTCGATTCCAGTCAAGGGCATGTGCCTTGGTTGCAGGCACATCCCCGGTAGGGGGTGTGCAAGAGGCAGCTGGTCGATGTTTCTCATTGACGTTTCTAGCTCACTATCTCTCTCCCTTCCTCTCTGTAAAAAATCAATTAAAATATATTATATAAAAAAAAATAATCCATGTACCACTAAACTTGCAGGTGCTTGATCCAAAACATAAAAATACTGTGGTTAAAATTTTTTTTTTTAATTGAACTTACTGGGGTAACATTGGTTAATACGATTATAGGTTTCAGGTGTACAATTCTATAATTCATCTGTATATTGTGTGTTTACCACCCTAAGTTAAGTCTCCTCTCTGGTATTCACCATACTATTATCTGTGTGTATGAGGGTTTTTGTTTTTTTTAAAATATATTTTATTGAGCTTTTACAGAGAGAAAGAGAGAGGGATAGAGAGCTAGAAACATCGATGAGAGCGAGACATTGATCAGCTGCCCCCTGCACACCCCCCGACTGGGAATGTGCCCGGAACCAATGTACATGCCCTTGTCCGGAATCGAACCTGGGACCTTTCAGTCCGCAGGCCGACGCTCTATCCACTGAGCCAAACCGGTTTCGGCCTATGAGGGTTTTATATTTGTGTTTTGTTTTTGTTTTTTTTGCTTAATCACTTCACCTTTTTCACCCAGCCATCCACCCCCCCCCCCCCCCGTCCCCTCTATTAGCTGTCAGACTGTTTTCTGTATAAGACTGCGTCTGTTTCGTTTGTTAGTTTATTTTGTTCATTAGATTCCACATACAAATGAAATCATATGGTATTTGTCTTTCTCTGACTGGCTTATTTTACTTAGCAAATACTCTCCAGGTCCATCCAATAGGTACCCTAATGTGAACTGAGGTGCCTAGCTAGTATAGAAGATAGTTTTCCTTTATTTGAAGAGCTATAAAGGAAGGTACAGTTGTTCTGTTTTTCTCTTTAGATTCCTGAATCTCTTCCAAGTGGTAGTCCGATTTCAGTTTGGATGTTTTTGGAGAGAAGGAACTCACTACCTCCTAGTTTTTAATAGTTCTAATGTTTTATTTATCTTTTAATTAAGTGGAAACTTGCCTCACCAAAATTTCTACCCACCGGTTTTAGTTCTCTTCTCTAGTACTGCACAGAGGAAATCTAAGGCATTCTTCTCCCTGTTGGTCTGAAGAAATTTGATGATAGCATTATTTCCTTCCTAAATATTCTTATTTCTCCTGTCATATGTTTGAAACTACTTAACATTCTTTTGATTCTCTTTGAGACAGATTCCAATTGTCAATGAGTTTTGGTGGTACCTGATTTTTGCTAAGTAATTGTGACCTTTAGAGAGTAGTACATGCAGAGATATAGCACTGAAAGAAATTCTAAAGATAGTTGTCTTCCTTCATTTTACAGATCAGGAAACTAGGGATTAAACAGTGGAGCCCTGGCCAGGTGGCTTGGTTGGTTGGAGCATCATTCCATGCACAGAAGATTGTGGTTTCGATTTCTGATCAAGGCACATACATACCTATCTTGTGTGTTTGACCCCTGGGTGGTGCACATACAGGAGGCAGCTGATTGATGATCAATGTTTCTCTGTCACATCAGTGTTTCTCTCCCCCTTCCTCTCTCTAAAATCCCCCCTCCTCCCTGAAACAAAACAAAACATAACCTCAGGTGAGGATTAAAAAAAGAAGTGGTGTGTTGTAGCAGAGTCAGTGCTCCTTATGGAGCATAAAATCTAGTGGTGATTACAGACAGGTTCCATGAGGAAAGGGCATTTGTCTGGCTGATGATAGCATCTCCAGCACGGTGCTTAGATAAATAAATATGAGCCATAGGTACTCATTGAAAGAAAGAGCACAACATGCAGTTAGAATTATGTGGTAAACTCTTCCCCATTCACGATATTTGACAAAATGTAGCAGGAACATCTTCAATCATTCAAGTATGGTTAACAAAGGGACCCTCCATTCTACCCTCACTGCATCCTAGTTGTATTTGAATAGAGCCTAGAGTTGTGTAGAATGTTTGACAGGTGGAAATGGTGCCTTGGAGAAAGGCATTAGAGGAGGTTGAGAATCTTCGCAGGGTGTGGATTGAGTATATGCAGTGTGAGGTGAGGTTTGTGTTAGAGACAAGTTAGAAAAGGGGGGTTAAGATTGAATGGTGGAAAGCTTTGCTGCCTGTGGTTTGGTTTTAAGGCAGAAGGCTAGTTAAGGAGTTTGGTTAGGCTATTGCTGTGGTTTGGGAAAGATGATGGGATTATAATGTATGTCAATGGGAATGGAGAAAAGGAAATACAGGTAATAGATGTTAGGAATACTGTGGTGTTAAAATAGTAACTTGCTGAGCATTTGGTTTGAGGAGCAGGCAGGAGAGAAATAGGATTCTGAGAATGTAGATGGAGTTTACCAGTGTAGGCAATCAGTAGGAAGGAGGATTTAGTAGTAGAAAGTGTTAAATTTGGTTTTGGTATGTTAATATGGAGTAGTGGCACAGGGATACCCACTAGATAGCTGGGGATACAGGCCTGGAGCTCAAGGAAGAAATCAGTGGTGTAGTCAGATGCTTAGAAATCATCCAGGATGAACACTGCTCATTGCTTATGCTTATTGCATGATAAGCCTTGTGTTGGTAGCTTTACAGCAAAAGTGCAGGCTATGCTTCTCTTCTGTCTTCTCTCCCTTTCCTGCTGTTCATGCCCGTTTTGTTCTTTTCCCTGGAGTACACCTGCCAATCAAGACGTTGCCTTTAGTTGAATATCACTGAGCTTTTGATCGCATGTTTCCAAGCTGGCCTCTGCAGAGCGCTCAGGCAGTATTTAGGGGTTCTGGGGTAAAGTGGCCGAAGAGCTGGCCGTTGATTCAGGTTCCTGGGAAAGAGGCCCATTCCCCCAACCTCCTGACCAGCTCGTAGCCATAGTGTGAGAGGTCTCTCACGGGAACACTGTTACTGCCCACACAGGATCGGGGGGCTCAAGGTAAATTGATGCAGTTATTTGGAGATTCTTAGGGGCCATCAGTGAGTGTGCAGAGTGCGGGAACCGGAGGTGGCCTGGGAGAGGGTCTGTATACTTGATGTCTCCAGCTTGTGTGGCTGGTCCAGACCAACACCACCTGAGTGCCAGAGGCAGAGGGAGACTCATGCAGAAGGAGGGGCTGCGAGGGCAGCACCTCTGTATGAACAGTCTGTTCACCCTCTCCCTTGCCTCGTTGTCCTTTAAAAGAATGAGGCCTGCCGAAACCGGTTTGGCTCAGTGGATAGAGCGTCAGTCTGCAGACTGAAGGGTCCCAGGTTCGATTCCGGTCAAGGGCATGTACATTGGTTGCAGGCATATCCCTGGTGTGGGGTGTACAGGAGGCAGCTGGTCGATGTCTCTCTTTCATCGATGTTTCTAGCTCTCTCTCTCTTTCCTCTCCCTTCCTCTCTGAAAAAAAAAAAAAAAAAAAAAAAAAAAAAAAAAAAAAAAAAAAAAAAAGGATGAGGCCTCCGAGAACACAGCCTTAGCCCCAGAGGTTGGAGGGAGGTTGACAGGCAGCAGGATGTCAGCTGGAAGATCCAGTCACCGGTTGTGGCTCAGTGACCATGTTTCTCCCTCACCAGGCCTGCCTTTCTAGGATGTCTTAGAGCAAGAGCAGTCTGCCATAGGAGTGGGAGAGGGCTGTTTGCTGAACCCTCCAGGCACCTCCAGAGGCCAAAAGGCAAGCACACATGCTCAGACCTCTCCCTTCCCCTCCACCCCCACCCCCATTTGTCTCTCACCCAGCACCTGGGGAGAATGGTGCTACCTAGGAAGAGTGCACATGGATAAAACATACATGAAGGAGGTGGGACTTCCTACGCTCCTTGTTTCCTGCTGCTAAAATTGCACTATTTATTGCAATGTACAAAGAATCCTGGGTGGGGTGGGGAGGAGTGTTCAATACACAATGCCAGTGCAAAAAAAAAAAAAAAAAAAAAAAAAAGTGCAGGCTAGCCTTAGCTGGTTTGGCTCAGTGGATAGAGCGTTGGCCTGTGGACTGAAGGGTCCCAGGTTCAATTCCGGTCAAGGGCATGTACCTTGGTTGCAGGCACATTCCCAGTAGGGGGTGTGGAGGACACAGCTGTTAGATGTTTCTCTCTCATTGATGTTTCTAACTCTCCCTTTCCCTTCCTTTCTGTGAAAAAGAAAATCAATAAAATATATATATTTTTAAAATGCAGGGTGTGAGGAAGGCCACAGATAAAACTAACAAATTGGGTGAGGAAGAGGAAACCAATGATTAATCATTAAAATGGAGAGTTAGGAGGAAAATTAGTTAAAAGTCAATATTAGGGCAAGTTGGAAGGAGGAGGGAGATGATCAGTACTAAATGCTACAGAGAAGTCAGATGAAAGCAATTGGTCATCAGCAACTAAGTGATCATCAGGACCTCAAAGAAGAGTTTCAGTAAGGAAGAAGTAAAATAGGTAGAAACAGATGTATAGACTAAATTTTAAAATCATGGTGATACACATACACATCTCAAGTGGGCACTCACTTGAGAGAGATGAAAAGAGTTGTGACAAAGTGTGTGCTTGTGTATGTATATGTTTTAAAGATAGAGATTTAAGTAATTGTAGATTCTGGAAGAATTGCTGATGGAAAGGGAGAGCTTAAAGATACCAAGATCTCTGAGGAATTGAGAGCAGGTAAGAGGGATCAGGAGCTTGAGAGACAGATTTCATCCTTCAAAACAGAAGGGAAAAAGAAAAGGATGAGTGAGAGAAAGGTAGAAAACATTCTGAGGTAGAAGAGAAACTGTCTGACTATAGATGTAGCCTCCATTTTCTTATTCATTTATTCAATGTACTAGAAACCCAATGCACGAAGGTTCGTGCCAGAATGGGCCTTCCTTTCCCTGGCTGCTCCCACCGCCTTTCCTCTGGCCCTGAGCTGCCTTTCCGCCTTCCCACCCTGGATGCTGGGTGCCCGTGTATGCAAATTAACTTGCCATCTTTGTTGGATTAATTTGCATATTTCTGATTGCCTAGTAGGCGATGCTAAAGTATGGACAGTTAGCATCTTACTCTTTTATTAGGTAGATATGATTTGATTATGAACTGTGAACAAGTCAGACAAGGCACCTGTCCTCATGGGAGGTAGTAATTTTGAGATCTTTATTGCAGTCAGATTAGGTTTTTTATACTTCTCTGGGTTCTTTATCTTAACCATGGAACAAAGAAAATAATTGGGCTATTTTCCAAGTTATCCAAAAGTTGATATAGCTAATACCATTCTAGACGCATAGGAGAGAGGTTAATTCATTATATACATTGATGTAGGGATTGAGTTAGGAATCCAGCTTTGTTTTAAAATGGCTAGTCAGATGTTTTTGCGCCATATATTGATTAATCCATTTTTCTCCATTGATTTTGAAATGTCACCATTTATTATATGCCAACTATCCAGTTCTGGATTGTATTTTGTTCAATTGATTTATCTATTCTAGTGTCATACTACATGGTCAAAATTACTGTTTCTTTCTACGTTCAAAGGTTTTAGTATTTTAAAGAGCCAGGAACCTGTCATTTTCCAGAATTTTTCTTATCTATTCTTAGGTATGTATTTATTTAGATAAAATTTGGAATGATGACATTAAGTCTGCCCACCATCCTTAATTCCTCTTCTCCTTACCTGCCCTGTGCAGAAAGAAAGAAAGAAGCCTTGCCCAGCTAGTATGACTCAGTGGTTGAGCTTCAACCTATGAACCAGGAGGTCATAAACAGTTTGATTCCCTGTCAGGGCACATACCCAGGTTGTGGGCTCAATCCCAAGTAGGAGACAACCAGTCATTGATTTTTCCCCCTCATCATTGATGTTTCTCTCTCTCTCTCTCTCTCTCTCTCTCTCTCTCTCTCTCTCTCTCTCTCTTTTCCCCTCCCCCCCTCTCCTCCCTCTCCCCCTCCTCCCCTTCCTTCCTCTCTGAAATCAATAAAAATATATATATTTTAAAAATACCTTAAAAATATATATATATTTAAAAAATACCTTTAAAAGCCAACACACAAATCTTCATTGATTGAGTTTATAAATTAGGAGGACATATAACAAACATCTTTACCAGAAATGTGCCTTATAGCACTTTAAATGCATTAATTATCTTACCCTCCAAATTCTTTGAGGGTGGTATTACTTTGTTTCATAATTAAAATATTAGTTTAATAATTTGCCCAGAATCCAGGTCCCCATGACTATTTTCATTTCACTGAACTGCCTCTCAGGCTACTTTTAGTTAAGTAAACTCTTATGTCATTAAAAATGGGCAAAATTAAAGCAAAACCCCAAGTTTCATGAAGTCCAAAGAAGTATAATGAAAACTGGGTTAATCCATACTTACGTCCGTCATTTTAGAGTATTTCTGGTCATGCTTTAGATCTATAAATAAAAAATTTTAAAGCAGCTGAAATTCGTTTTGCCTCAGTGGATAGAGCATCAGCCTGTGGACTGACGGGTCCTAGGTTTGATTCCGGTCAAGGGCATGTATCTTGATTGTGGGCACATCCCCAGTAGTGGATTTGCAGGAGGCAGCTGATCCATGTTTCTAATTCTCTCTCCCTTCCTCTCTGTAAAAATAAATAAAATAGATATTTAAAAAAATGTTAAAGCAGTTAATAATATTGCATGTGTGGTTTTGAATTTTCCGGTTTTTATTTTAATTAGGTTGTGAAATTTTCTTTTGTTGTAAGTTAGTTTTTGAAAAACATTGGTTTTAACTGTAGTTTATCATATGACTTTATTATAATAACTAGAGGCCTGATGCACAACATTCGTGCACTGGGGGAGGGTGTCCCTCAGCCTGGCCCGTGCCTTCTTGCAGTCTGGGAGTCCATGGAGGATATCCTCCTGCGGTGGAGGTGGGAGAGGCTCCCGCTACCACCTCTGTGTTTGCCAGCTGTGAGCCCAGCTCCTTGCTGAGTGGCGCTCCCCCTATGGGAGTTCATTGACCACCATGGGGCAGCTCCGGCATATGGTGTCTTCCCCCTGGTGGTCAGTAAGTGTCATAGCGACTGGTTGACCTGTTCTAGTCATTTGATCATAACAGTTGCTTAGGCTTTTATATGTAGACTAGAGGCCATGTGCACAGAAATTTGTGCACTTGGGGGGTGCGTTCCTTAGCCTGGTCTATGCCTTCTTGCAGACTGGGAGCCCTCAGAGGACATCTGACTGATGGCTTAGGCCTGCAGGGAGTGGGCCTAAGCTGCAGTCTGGCCTCTGCAGGAGGCAGCTGGGCTGGCTAATCAGGGACGCAGTGGCTGGCGAGCGGCCGGCTCTGCCCCCCTGGTCACCCCTCTGCTACTGCTGGTCACCGCTGCCCCCAATCACCCTGCCCTTCCTCTGCCCACTGGCACACGCCTTGGCTGGCCTGGTGCCGCCTTCTTGCAAGCCACCCTCCCCCCCCCCACGGTTCTGCCATTCTGTCAATTTGCATATTATGCTTTTATTATATAGGATATATAGATTTCCCTCAATAAATCCCTATCAATTGTTTTAAAGGTTATGTATGTTTAAAATTTGATACTTTGATACATTTACATTTTGATATACTTTGTATCAGGCAGGAATATTTCTGTTTTAGAACAATTGGAAATTCAACCCCTTAAATAAGTTAAGGGTTTAGTTTTTGTGTGTGTAGCAAGTTCAGAAGTAAAGCAGTACAAGGCTGCCGAAGATCCAGGCTCCTTCTCTTTTCTCCTTTCCTCCTGTGTGGACCAGTTTGCTCATATCTTTATTTTTTTCTTGAAGATTTAATTCTGGTTTAAGAATATTTTTATCTTTAAACCCCTGGCAATGGGCAAGGAGACACCTGATTGGTGGTGTTGATCTTATATCAGTCAGGGGCAAAGCAGATGTATAGTCCTTAGTTCATCCTAACTTGATGCCTGTGTCGGTGGCCAGAGTTGTTTCATGCCTGAGGTACATTAAAAAAGAAAAAAAAAGAATATTTTAATCTTTGGATTTTTTAAAATAATATATATTTTATTGATTTTATACAGAGAGGAAGAGGGAGGGATAGAGAGTTAGAAACAATGATGAGAGAGAATCATCGATTAGCTGCCTCTTGAACACCCCCTATTGGGGATGTGCCCGCAACCAAGGTACATGCTTTGACTGGGATTGAACCTGGGACCATTCAGTCCACAGGCCGACACTCTATCCACTGAGCCAAACCGGATTAGGCTCCTTTTTTTTTTTTAATTTATTGATTTTTCACAGAGAGGAAGAGTGAGTTAGAAACATCGATCAGCTGCCTCTTGCACACCCCCTACTGGGGATGTGCCTGCAACCAAGGTACATGCCCTTGACTGGAATCGAACCTGGGACCTTTCAGTCTGTAGGCCGACGATGCTCTATCCACTGAGCCAAACTGGTTTTGGCTATCTTTGGATCTTTTGTTGTTGTTTTTTTCTTTTAATCTCCTGTTAATTCCATTTGTTGGGTTCTCTACTTTAGGAACATGGATCATGCTAATATTGGACACTCTTTGTTTCTCATAGCTATTTCCTTTTTAATTGCTTTACTTTTTTTCCCCCCTTTGTAATTTACTGAAATTATTTTACCGTATTTTTTGGACCATAAGACGCACTTTTTCCCCCCCAGAAGTGGGGGGGAAAAGTCCCTGCGTCTTATGGTCCAAATATAGCCTACACATATACTTTAAAAAAAAAGTTTTTTTACTTGCCCAGCTCTGTGTGGTCTGTGTGTGCTTGCCCGGCTCTAAAATGGTTCTAAATGCTGCTGTTTACTTTACAGGGTTGATTACATGTGTTTATGATTGTGATGTTGGGTTTTAATGCACATAAAATATTTTAGGACACTATTTGTTTCAGAATCTTTTTTTCTTCATTTCCCTTCTCTAAAAACTGGTGCGTCTTATGGTCCGGAGCGTCTTATGGTCCGAAAAATACGGTAGGTCTTTTATTTGCTTGACAAATTGATTATATTAATGGACAGATTTTGTATAATTGGGATAAACTTAACTTGGTTGTGGTGGATTGTTCTAGTATATAGTTAGATTTGACTTACTAATGTTTAAAACATTTTTTGGGGGTCATTGTATTCATAAGTGAGATTGGCCTATAGTTTTCTATTTTGATACTACCTTGGTTTTTTGTATCTTTAAAAATATACATTTTTATTGGTTTCAGAGAGGAAGGGAGAAGTAGAGAGAGATAGAAACAATCAGCTGCCTCCTGCATGCCCCACACTGGGGATCAAGCCCACAACCTGAGCATGTGCCCTTGACTGGAATTGAACTTGGGACCCTTCAGTCCACAGGCCAATGTTCTATTCGCTGAGCCAAACCAGCTAGGGTGGGTGTTTTTTTTTTGTTTTTTTTTTTGTATCTTGATTATACTAGCCTGTTAAAAATAAATTGGGAAATATTCCATTCCATCTTTTACTATGCTGAGAGAATAAAAGATGCTTAGGAAATATTTATTCCTGGTAGTTTTTATAAAATTTATGTTATCTTTCAAGTTACATCTTGAAACTTCTATAGATATTTCATAATTGTTTTTGTCATTTTAAATTGTTAGGTACTGGCTTGTTTCTGGAATTTTAGCTAATATTACAGTTAACATTCTTGCAACTAAATTTTTACATATATCCATGATTACTACTTTAGGATAAATTCTTAGTAGTGAAATTGGCTTGGTTAAAGAGTATACAGAATTTTAAGGCTTTTGTTGTCACACGATCATATGTCTTGAAATATACACTGGATTTGTTTTAGTCAGATATGGTAAGGTTATAGACACAAAGATATATTCCCTTTGAAAGAAGAGTTTTTGTTATTTGCAGTTCCCAAGAGAGGTGAGTATGTTTGCACTATAAAGGGTCACATGGGGAGCAGAAGCTCAGGGAGAGCATGGCTCAGAGCCTTTATTTTGGTTTCCATGGGAAGGAATAGATGGGGCAGCAGTTTGAGCAAGGCATAGTTTGAGCAAATTTGGGATTGTGTAGTTTGAATAACGTTGGTGGGCTCTGGTCTATAAGGTCATTTCTAGTTGTCTGATACCTTGCCCTGGGGTGACTTAGGGCAGGGAAAATATTGGCTTGGTCTGTAAGAGTTAGATAAAAGAGGTGGTTGGAGTTTGGACTTTGGATTGGTTGGTTTGTATATGATAGCCATGTTCCTGGGTGAGTTTATTATCTTTTGGAATTAGTTAGCCCATAGAGGAACACTGCTGCCCAGCAGGGCCCCATGATGTCAAAGCATCATAAAATATAGAGAAAAAAAACCCCATTAATACCCAGTCCTTTAAAATTGTAGTACTTCACCCTCCTACCAGCATGTGTAAGCATGCCAACCCTATGTAGTGGTATCTTTAATTTTTAAAAAATATATTAAAAAGTTGGCTAATTTGGTGAGCAAAAAAGTCATGTTTAGATTTGCATTTTTAAAAATTTTGTTGGGATTTGGAGTTCTTCTTGAAATAGTTTGTCTTAATAAGGTTTGTCATTTTTTTTTTTTCATAATTAGCAGCTTTTTGTACAAGGGCTTTATTTCAACAAGTCTAATGGATTTTTGTTTTGTTTTACTTTTTTATTTTTATTATTTTTTAAAAAATCTATTTTTATTGATTTTTTTATAGAGAGGAAGAGAGAGAGAGAGAGAGAGAGAGTTAGAAACATCGATGAAAGAGAATCATCGATCAGCTGCCTCTTGCACACCCTCTACGATGTGCCCGCAACCAATGTACATGCCCTTGACCGGAATCGAATCTGGGACCTTTCAGTCCGCAGGCCGACGCTCTATCCGCTGAGCCAAACCGATTTTGGCTGTTTTACTTTTTTTTAAATGAAATTTTGTTGCCATAAAGTTGAATTAGTTTGCAGAAATGGTCACAGAAAAATAAGTAATGGGATGGTGGGGTGGGGAGAGGAGGGTGTTAATGTGGGCATGGCCCTCCATCACCTGATTTGACTGTACAATTGATAGAAATATTACAGATCTGTGGACCATGTTTACTCCTGCAAGAGCCTTAAGATTGTACAGAAGACACTTGTGGATAAATTCCTTCCCCTTTATTCCCACAACCAGTGTATGTCTTGTTTGGTGAAGTGAAATTGAAAGCCTTTTTGTTTGACAGTTGAGCGATCTGATTGAATTTGGAATAAGAAATCAAATTATTTCCTTTCGCTCAGTCTTTCCTCATTAAAAAAAAGTTTTTTAAACTTGGACTGGAAAACACCCATGTTTCAGTATTTAAATAGTTTTGATAGGGCTGCTGTGTCTTTGCTGTATTTCTCTAATATGTAAATTAAATTTTCTCTTTATGAGATTTAGAATATTGAAAAGGACCTAAGCAGGTACCTAAGCAAATGCTAAGTGATCATCTCGAGCTGTTGCAGAGCTTTAGGAATTCAATATAGATTTAAACTAGATGAATATCAGAATTTTAGCACTGTAAGGGACTTTTTTTTTTGCCCACCTTCTAGTCTATCATTCTATATCGGAAGTTCTCAATCCTATCAGTTTATAATGAGTTTCTCACTTTTGTCACTTTTCACATCTTGGGCCTGATAATTCTTGTTTTATGGAAGGGTGTCCTGTACATTGTAGGATGTTTAGCAGCATCTCTATCTCACTAAGTTGCCAGTATTCCTTCTTGTGGTTGTGACAGCCAAATATATCTCCAGACAATGCCAAAAGTTGCCTGGGAAGCAGAATCACCCCCAGGTGAGAACCACTGGTTTAAAACAAAATACTTGAGAAGTTCTTTTACCATTTTGATAAAATTATACATGCAACTTAAAAAATACCTTACAGTATAATGCTCTTCTATAAAGAAAAATAATTTATAGTTACGTAATACATATTGCAACGTGCAAATGAACAGTGCAACTAAACAAAAGAACACCCCTAGGAGGTTGTGTTGCTTCTGCTTATGTGATGCTTAAAATCTTCTCTATTAAATACTTATAATCACAGGGATGTCTGCCGAGGCCTTGGAGCCAGGCAGGTTAATATTTGAATCCACCTTTTATTATTAGCTGTGTCAATTATTAGCTGTGTAACAATAGGCAGATTAGTTAATCTCTCAGAATACTTTGTCATCTATAACGGGATGATAATGCCTTCTTTATTATATGTTTTGAAACTTTAATGAGTCAGTGCATAAAATAACTTACCTAATACTTTATGAAAAGCTATATGTGGATTATTTAATCCTTGCTACACTTCTACAAGGTAGTATATTATTCTAGTCCCCATTTTTACAGATGCAGAGAAGGAA
Organism: Pipistrellus kuhlii; assembly: GCF_014108245.1. NCBI lineage: Eukaryota > Metazoa > Chordata > Mammalia > Chiroptera > Vespertilionidae > Pipistrellus > Pipistrellus kuhlii. The sequence continues at coordinate 10,459,489 of NW_023425522.1, forward strand.
CCAGCTTATAAGTAGGAGAGCTGGGATTCAAATCCTAATTTAATTCTAGAGTCCTTTCTTTAAACAGTTATGCTATACTATTTCCTATATAATGCCTGATAAATAGGTAAATACTTAATTGTTAGCTCCTGATATTCCTTATTTCATTTTTTTTCTAGCTTTGAGACTCCCCTATCCAATATATATATTTTTAATACATATTTTTATTCATTTCAGAGAGGAAGTGAATAGGAGAGAGAAAAACTTCTGCCTCTTGAAGGCCCTACACAGAGTAACGAGCCTGCAACCTGGGCATGTGCCCTGAATGGTTATTGAACTGGGGACCTCCTGGTTCATATAGGATGATACTCAACCACTGAGCCATGTCGGCCAGGCCCTTCCTCCAATATTAACATCAGTGCTCTGTCCTTGAAATTTTTTACTTGTTGGTTTCTGATGTCCCCTTCCAAAGATACACAATCTATTTTAGTTATTTAGCAAAATTCCGATGACCTTGATATTTCTGAGAAACTCATAATTAATGCATTTGGCATTCCTTATAAATAAAACATAACCCTTGTTTTTAAATTTTATTTATGAAGAACTTTTTCTGATAAGTAACTCCTAATGTCAAATTTATAGCTATATTGTAGTCTTTTTGTAACACAAGTGTAGAGAGGTAAGAAATTACATTTACATTTTAGATTTTCTGTGTTAAAATGAAGGAAAGTGTGTACATAGGAATTTGATTTGTTTTACAATACATATAATGAGACATAGTTCTAAGATATTTTAATGTTGCATTTAGGCTTGATTTTTTCCCTTCCTGTAAATGATAAAAAATTTCAGAATATTTTAAACCAGTTATCCTTTTATATTAAAGGAAATGATTATAGGCCAGGCTGAGGGAACCCACCTGTGCAAAAATTCGTGCATCAGGCCTCTAGTACTATTAAAATACCTTAAACAATTAATAATTTAATATCACCTAATATCTGATTAGTGTTGAATTTCCCACCTGTCTTATTTTTGAGTTTGTTTAAATCAGGGTCCAAAATAAGGGCTACCCTTAAAATTGGTTGATATATATGTCGTCTTTTTTCTTATTTGTTGGAGAAGTCCCTCCTGTAGAATCTTTACATATGGAATTTCCTGATTGTGTTCATTTGGTGGTATTATCCATGTTCTTCTGCCTTCTGTGTTTCCTCTAAATTAGAAGTTATATCTAGTCATGATCAGTTCCAAGTGTTTGTTTGTTGTATGTTATTTTTTTGTGTGTGTGGTGGTTTGGTTTTGCTTTAAAAAAATTTTTTTAATTGATTTAAAAAAAATACATTTTATTGATTTTTCACAGAGAGGAAGAGAGAGTGATAGAGAGTTAGAAACATTGATGAGAGAGAATCATTGATTAGCTGCCTCTTGCACACCCCCTACTGGGGATGTGCCCACAACCAAGGCACATGCCCTTGACCGGAATCGAACCCGGGACTTTTCAGTCCGCAGGCGGATGCTCTATCCACTGAGCCAGTTAGAGCTGGATTTATTTATTTTTAATTAATCTCTAGCACCCTCTGAGCAGTCTTTAAATGTTGATGGGATTGACAAAATAGTGTGTTTCACTTTGGGTTCTTTGTTGCAAACAATTTGTTCTGTCTGGTTTAAGCATAAAAGGATTTTTTTGGGGGGGATATTAAATGTCTTAGTTATTGGGAGGGCAGGGAGAAATAGATTCTAGGCCATTGGTTTTCAAACATTAACATGCATCTAAGGGGCTTGTTAAAACACATTCCTGGGTCCTACACCCAGAAATTCAAGGAAGTCTGAGATAGGATCTGATACTCTGACTGAACTTTAAACAAATTTCCAGGTGAAGTTTGTGGTTCTGTGGTCTCAGACCCACACTTTGAGAACCACTACTTTCCTTGGATAAATTTTGAAGAAAATTCAAAAGCTGCCACAGAATTGGTCTGACAGAAAACCATTTTCTCTGATGCTAATGAAAGTAGATGGAGCTCTATTTTAATACACTTGCCGTTGTTGCTTACACTGATGCCATTTCTGCTTCGGGAACTGAACTTGAAACCACTGGGAAGTCACCTTTTGCCTTAAAGCAGGGAGAATTCAACTTGTTTCTTTATACTGCCCAATTTTGCATTGCAGTTGCATTTGTGTATTTGAGTTGGAGAAGCTTAGGTGACATGCTGGCATTTTGATTTCAAGAGATTTTGGGAAGCCCTGCCAGAGTGACTCAGTTGGTTGACTGTCATCCTTTGCTGGTTGGATTTTGGGTCAGGGCACATACTGGGTTGCAGGTCTGGGCATATCCGGAAGGCAACAGATTGAGGTTTATCCTCTCTCCCTTCCTCTCTCTAAGTATGTGAGTATAAAAAAAAAAAAAATATTTCTTTTAATGTGTAAAAAAAAGATATTAGGAATCTGACTTCTATATTTAGAAAGCTGCAACTCATAAGTAGAAGTATCTTTAAATGTTGAAAGACTATTCAAAAGATGGTGGCAGTCAAGGATTTGACAGTTGTCTGCAGAGGAGATAAAGTGCTTCTACCAGGATGTAAATTTGTGTACTATTCCTTTATCACAAAATATCAGCTCAACTGAGCAGTGTAGTTAGTGTTTTAGTTGATTCTACATTCTGACACAAGCTCTTTATCTCATTAGACCAGTAACAAAGAGTCTGCATATTACATTAGAATAGCACTGTTCTACTGTAAAAGCACAAGAGAGAAGGGGAGAAGGAAATCTAGGTTTTACGATGGCTGATTTCAGGGTCTGAGTTAGCTGTGATATTTGAAGCAGTCTGGCAACATGGGCAAAATAAAGAGTGTAAGAGAAGTAGAGGTAAAAATGGGGACTCAAAATATCTAGGGGTAACAAGCCTTTCAAAACAGTGCTGTCCAATAGAACTGTAACATGAGCCAAAGAAAACAATTAGTTTTTCTAGAAGCCTTATTGGGGGGAAAAAACCCCCAAACAAACAAACAAACAAACACCTCCAAATAGAGAAACAGGTAAAATAAATTAAAAAAAAATAACAGCTTTATTGATATTTTATTTACATACTATCAAGTTCACCCTTTTAAATTATGTAATTCAATGGCTTTTAGAATATCCACAGATCTGCGTATTTATCACCCCCTAAAGAATCCCTCCCCATTTTGTTCCTTCCTCCCTCAACCACTAATCTTACTCTTAGTCTTTATGAATTTTTCTTTTCTGGACATTACATGTAAGTGGAATCATACAATATGGAGCCTTTGGTGTCTGGCTTTCAGGTAGCATAATGTTTTCAAGGTCCATCCATTTTGTAACATGTATCAGTATTTCATTCCTATTTATGGATAAATGGCTTTGTCCAGTCATCATTTGTGGATTTTGGGTTTCCTTTTTTGGCTATTATGAATCATGTTGCTATAATTATTTGTGTATAACTTTCTGTGGAGATTAAATTCAATAATGCATTTTATTTACCCTAGTATATTCTAGATATTATAATTTTTACTAGAGGCCCAGTGCGTGAATTTGTGAACCTTGAAAGGAACTGTGGGCCGTGAGGCTGCGGGGTGGGCACAGGGGTGGGTCTCTGCCTATTCACCTGGTATGGCCCCCAGTCCCTTGACTGCTGGCAGCCCTGCTCCTGCCACTGCCACTCCCATGCACTGACAGTGCCGGCTCAGCTCGCACCCATTGAGGGTGTGGAGCTATTTGGGCTGATGCCAGCAGGAGGTGTGAGCGTGGCCAGCACCTTCAGCAGTTGCAAACTGTGGTTGCTGCCCCAATCGCCCCTCATGAGCAGGGGGAAGTTGAGAAGCCCTCAGGGGCAATCAGGGCCAGCAGCTGCCACTCTCACCCTCTGATGATGCTGAGCGATTGGGACTAGTACCAGGCACTGACAGCAGGTACAAGCAGTGGCTCCAGCACCGGCAGCAGATGTGAGAGGTGGTTGCCAGCTCCGATTGCCCCTCAAGAGCAGGGGTAGGTGGAGAAGCCCTGAGGGGTGATTGGGGCTGGCTGGTGCAAGCAGGGCTGATGCTAGCAGCAGGTGCAAGCGCTGGGCAGGACAGTAGCACATAGAGGCAAAGAATTTTCAGTAACCACCAGAAGCTCGCACTGATGACAGTGACTGGCACCATACCTTGGGCTGGCGTCTCCGCTTACCTGTTCCACCATCCTGCCGTGGCTGACGCCCACCATGTTTTGTGCATGCCCCTTTGTGGTCAGCACACATTATAGCAACTGGTGGTTCAGTTATTCTGCCGTTCAGTCTATTTGCCTTTTATATAGGATATATGATCACTGCAAAAATAGTTGAGATATTTTATATATTTTTTTGTATTATAGAAAAGTCTTCAAATCCATATATATTTCATATGTAACAGCATATCTCAGTTAAGACAGCCACATTTCAGGTGTTCAATAGCCTCATGAGGCAAGTGGCTACCATATTGGAAAGCAAAACCCAAAAAGTAACTCAAGGGGCAACCATGCTCTATGGAGAAAATCCCATTTTTCCTCAGGTCAGAAATGCTTGCTTGTTGGCTCCTAGATATCCTTGCTCCCTTTGCCTTTCATGGTTCCAGTAGAATACTCTTCTCTTCTTTATTTCTTCAAGTCCTTGCTATCTTTTAAAATTCTGATTTATATTCCTCTTCATTGGTGGGTTTTAATTATTTAGTTCAGTTTTTTGTTTATTTAGTAAGTGTTCATTAAACACATAACCATGTGCCACCCACAGTTCTAGATGTTGGAACTGTAGCATTGAGCAGGATATATAAATTCTCTATTTTCATTGAGTGTATACTTTAGTAAAAAGCAATATTTAAATATTCAAATATCCAGAGAAATAATTTCAGATAGTGACAAGTACTATGAGGACAATAAAATTGGCCTGATGAGGAAATGACTTTTGCTATTGGAGGGCACAAATTAATTCTTGTAATTTTAAACTATCTTCTATCTATATAATAGAGGAATATGTAAATTAGTTGGGACCCTGTAATGTCACGACTGAACAGCAAGGACCTGAGGCTGCATGGTGCCTGGCCCGGTTGAGGGACCTCAGGCCATGCCCCCTGCTCTGGTGCCAGGCTGGGAGACCTGAGGCTGTGCCCCTTTACCCCAGCGCCAAGCCGGGAGACCTGAGGATGCGTCCCCTGCCTGGTGGGACCTGAAGGGGGACCTGAGAATACGCCCCCTTGCCCAGAGGGGCTTGACGGGGGTGGGGCCAGCCAGGTCTGGGTCTCCTGCATTTTCTTTTCTTTTTTTTCTTTTTTTAAATATATTTTATTGATTTTCTACAGAGAGAAGGAGAGAGGCATAGAGTAGAAACATCACTGAGAGAGAATCATCTATCAGCTGCCTCTTGCACACCCTCCACTGGGGGTGTGCCCCCAACCAAGGTTCATGCCCTTGACTGGAATCGAACCCACGACCTTTGAGTCTGCAGGCCAACGCTCTATCCACTAAGCCAAATCGGACTTGGCGGTCTCCTGCATTTTCAAAGCATGTGCAGGTGGTGGGTGAGGACTTGACTATAGGTCTTGACAGACTGACAGGAGAAAGATTTTCATATACATTTGACTAATTTTTTTTCATCTCTTGACACTTCTGTTATAGAAAAAGGATGAATAGCAATATTAAATTATTTCCTCTAATTAATTCCCTTTAATGTGCACAAATTTTATGCACCCGGCCACTAGTACCTCAATAAAGCTGATTCAAAAATAATTTACACTAAATTTCTAATTTTAAACATATATATTTGTATATATCCATATGTTCTTTTTAAAAAATATATTTTATTTTTTACAGAGAGGAAGGAAGAGAGATAGAGAGATAGAAACATCGATGATTGAGAGAGAAACATCAACCAGCTGCCTCTTGCACACCCCCTACTGGGGATGTGCCCACAACCAACGTACATGCCCCTGACTGGAATTGAAACTGGGACCTTTCAGTTCGCAGACCGATGCTCTACCACTGAGCCAAACGGGTTTCGGCTATCCATATGTTCTTGTGAATATAGTTCTGTAAGCATCACTAGTATTGTTATAGAATGTTTTACCCCAAAAAGTTCTTTTTATGCCCCTTTGTGGTTCTCCCCACTTCTGGGCAAGTGCTGGCTTCCTTTCTGTCATTATAGTTTTGCTTTTTCTAGAAGTTTATGTAAGTGGAATTATACTTTTGTATATGGTTGCTTTCACTTAACATATGCTCTTGAGATTTATAAATGATGTTGTGTATATTAATAGCTCATTCCTATTTGTTGCCAAATAGTATTCCATTGTATGGCTATGCCATAATATATTAATTTATAATGAGCATTTTTAAAAATATTGTTCAGATTATTACAGATGTTCCTCTTTTTTTTTTTTTTTGCCCCCATAGCTCCCCTCCATCTGTTTCCCTACCCCACCCCATGCCCTTATCCCCCGCCACTGTCCTCATCCACGGGTGTAAGATTTTTGTCCAATCTCTTCCTGAACCCTTCACATCCCCTTTCCCTTGAGAATTGTCAGTCCACTCCCTTTGTATGTCCCCAATTTTATTATTCATCAGTCTATTCTGTTCATCAGATTTTTCATTCACTCGATTTTTAGATTCACTTGTTGGTAGGCATGTATTTGATATCATTTTGTTGTTCATAATTTTTATCTTTACCTTTTTCCTCTTCCTCCTCTTCTTAAACAATACCCTTCAGCATTTCATGTAATACTGGTTTGGTGGTGCTGAACTCCTTTAGCTTTTTCTTGTCTGTGAAGCTCTTTATCTGACCTTCAATTCTGAATGATAGCTTTGCTGGGTAGAGTAACCTTGGTTGTAGGTTCTTGCTGTTCATCACTTTGAATATTTCTTGCCACTCCCATCTGGCCTGCATAGTTTATTGAGAAATCATTTGACAGTCGTATGGGTACACCCTTATAGGTAACTAAATGTTTTTCTCTTGCTGCTTTTAATATTCTCTCTTTTTCTTTTGCTCTTGGCATTTTAATTATGATGTGTCTTGCTGTGGTCCTCTTTGGATTCCTTTTGTTTGGGGATCTGTGTGCTTCCTGGACTTGTAAGTATTTCTTTCACCAAGAGGGGGAAGTTTCCGGTCATTATTTCTTCAAATAGGTTTTCAGTATCTTGCTCTCTCTTCTTCTGGTTCCCCCATAATTAAAAAAAATATATATATATTTTATTGATATTTTACAGAGAGGAGGAAAGGGGAGAGATAGAGAGCTAGAAACGTCGATGAGAGAGAAACATCGACCAGCTGCCTCTTGCACACCCCCTACCGAGGATGTGCCCACAACCAATGTACATGCCCTTGACCGGAATCGAACCTGGGACCTTTCAGTCCTCAGACTGACGCTCTACCACTGAGCCAAACCGGTTTCGGCATGGTTCCCCCATAATTTTGATGTTGGTATGCTTAAAGTTGTCCCAGAGGCTTCTTAGACTGTCTTCATATTTTTGGATTCTTTTTTTTTGCTTTCCCAGTTGGGTGTTTTTTGCTTTTTGTATTTCAAATCTTTGACTTGATTCTTTCAGTCCTCTAGTCTGCTGTTTGAGCTCTGTATATTATTATTATTATTATTATTATTTTTAATATATTATATTGTTTTTGTACAGAGAGGAAGGGAGAGAGATAGAGAGAAACATCGATGAGAGAGAGTCATTGACCACACCCCCTACTGGGGATATGCCCGCAACCAAGGTACATGCCCTTGACCGAATCGAACCCGGGTCCCTTCAGTCCCCAAGCCGACGCTCTATCCATTGAGCCAAACCGGTTTTGGCATGAGCTCTGTATATTATTTTTAATTCCAGTCAGTTATTTTTAATTTCTAGTTTGTTCTTTTTCATATCCTCGAAGGTCTCACTAAATTTATCGGCCTTTTCTAGAAAGTTATTGAAAAACCTTATAACTATGGTTTTGAACTCTATATCCAGTTGTTTGCTTTCCTCCATTTCTTTCATTTGTGACCTGTTTCTTTATCACCGCATTTTGCCTGCTTCCCTGAGTTGATAGAGTGGCTTTGTGTATTAGGTGACCTATGTGGCCCAGTGACTCAGCCTCCCCAGTTACCTGAGATGAACACTCTTGGTGCACCCCTTTGTGGGCTGTGTGCACAGTCTTGTAGTTAAGTCTTGATTGTTTTTACTATCACTGGGAGGAATTGACCTCCTGGCCAATTGGCTGTGAGGATCAGCTGTGTCTATGTTGAGAGAACTTCTGTGCTGGAGACACACTTATGAGGCAAGAATTGCTTCAGTGGGGCTTTGGTACTCACTAAGTCTGCCCCCTGAGTGTGTCCCTTATGGATCTAAGGAGTTGTAATCTGGTATGGTCTCACTTTGACCACTGGGTACACTGGCTCTTGGATCTCCAAGGAGGTGCTAATTTAGCTTCTGCCTGTGACTACCCAGAAGGCGCTAAAGATAGATATATAGATTCCTCATGTTTGGGTTTTGAAGATGCCAAATGAGGTCCAGCTGTAAAGCAGTGCGAGCTGCTGTGGGGCCATGGGCTGTCTCTTGGATGTTCTGGGTCTCTCTGACTCAGCTGCAGTTTGTTAGGTGAGTTTAGATTTCAAAGAACCAGGCCATTCATATGCAAAAGCCTCTGTGCATACCTTCAATGGGACGGAGTCTCAGGGTGGAGCAAACACCAATGGCTTCCGGTTGTCCCTACCCTAAGAGGCCCCCAGATCTCAGTGTCCCTCAGTAATGGCTGCAAGCACCTCTGGAAGCGGCTCTTGAGTTCCACCCACTGCCAAACAGTCCAGTTTCTCCCCGTATGAGTCTGGGTCCCCAGAGTCTCACCCAGAACTAGAATTCACAACAGTCAGGAGCTTGTCTCTCTCTTCAGATTGAAAAAGCCAGCCGTGCACTCAGTTGCCAGCCCTCTCCATGCATGCATCTCTGTACCTCTGCACTTTATTCCACAGCTCCTCTGAGTCTCAGTGTGCTTTTCTCTTCCCTTCTAGTTGTAGAATTTCCACTTAGCCAGCCTTCCTGTGGTTCTGGATAATGTCTGTTTTGTCTTTTAGTTGTAGTTTTGAAGTTGTTGTGAGAGGCAGCAATATCAGGTGTTTACCTATGCCATCTTCTTGGTTTCTCTCTTTCCATTGTTTCTTCTTAATTCTATCTTTACCCTTTCGAAGAATCTTCTTAAGTAGATTTTTATGATCTCGTTTCCCCTCTGGATTAATATTTGGTGCCAGTTTGTTCTTTCAATTAATATTTTTCCTGGATTTATAATATCTTCAGATAATTAACATAAATACCTAATCTTTACATAAGAAATAATTGGTTTTCTTATTTGAAACCCGTCTTAGAAGTGTAATCTTTTATCTGAAGTATTAATGACATCTGATTGATTTAAGAGAATTACAAAAAAGTAAATAAAATAAGACTTTTTATTTTGATTCACAGAAGGAAGACTAATAAGTTTTCTGTGTAAATTTCTTGACCAAATGTTATTTTGTTTTAGAATTGGTATATATCAGTAAATGGACAAGGTGCTAAAGTCAGATGTTTTGGGGATTACCTAGAGTGACAGGGGATAAAATAAAGTGAAATTATAGTTTCCTGTTGTACTAAAGAATTTGATTATCTTTGTGTTATAGAAAAAGTGATGCCTAAGAGCCATATCTATATGTTCTAATATTGTAAAGTTATTGGTAATGTTAATGCAATTACCTGTATATGGATTGCAGCTTGTGATGGATATTCTCTAGATCAGTGTTTCCCAACCTTCTCTCATGATGAGAATCACCTGGTGGAGTTGTTAAAACACAGATTCCTGAATCCCAACTAAGAAGTGCTAAACTAGAATTTTTGAGAACATATAGGTAAAATTGCTTACCTAACTTAGTGCTCTGTATATAAAATCTGTCTTAGAGCACTAGTTAAGTATACAATTTTACCTATATGTTCCCAAAAATTCTAGTTTAGCACTTCTTAGTTGGGATTCAGGAATCTGTGTTTTAACAACTCCACCAGGTGATTCTCATCATGAGAGAAGGTTGGGAAACACTGCTCTAGATTGTAGTTCCTGCCAGCCCCATCCACTACATTTTCTCCTCTTCCCTTTTGTGAGTCATGTTAAGTAATTATGGATTTATTTAAATATTAGATTAAATAACTCATAATTAAGTGAGCAGATTTACTGCAAATAATAGTCATTTAGCCCAGCTGGCATGGCTCAGTGGGTGAGCATTGACTTATGAACTGGGAGTTCATGGTTCGATTCCAGTTTGTGCAGGCTCCATCTCCAGTATGGGATGTGCAGGAGGCAGCCGATCAATGATTCTCACTCATCATTGATGTTTCTATTTCTCTCCCTCTTCTTCCTCTCTTAAATCAATAAAAACATATTAAAAAATCATCATTTTTAGTAATTTCTAAAAGAAGCTGAATACAGGTTTTTAGAGCCCCATAAGAAGGCCAGGTGGAAGGCTACTTCTGAATCAGAAGAGATTATGTTTTTAAGAAAATCAATCTTTTAGCAAATTGTCTGTCCTGGGAAAATCTGTGTAATTTGTATTTATTATTTTAAAATATTTTAAGATTACTGAAGTAAATTATGTGTATTTTTTTATGAGCAGAATAATTGAGGTGGAGCAATAAGATAAAATTATCATTATTACTAAAAAAAATGAAACACTTCATTACATTTAATTTAAATCCAATCAATGTAATTTCTTTTAATTACCCCTATATTCAAAGAGGCAAACAGTATAATTTGTCATAGTCTTTCCAGTCTTTTTCCTGTGTTTTTTTTAATGGTTCATGTTGTAGTGCATATATGTTTGTATCTTGTTCTTTGGAGTTAATATGATTTTTCTGGCTTGATATTTTTCCAATGGGTAGCTGTAACTACCATACTTAAAAGTATCATTTTAAAACCCAGTGATACACAAGTCAAGACTTCTGAGTTTTAGGAACTATTCAGATTCTTTTGTTCCAATAGTTATACTTTCTATTTGTTATTGTTGCGTGAAATGGGTGTTTTATTGGATATTGAACATCTTTAAACAAAAAGATTCTTGTAGTAATATTTGTCCTAAACTTTTCCCCCTTTCTCTGATTGCTTGTTTCATTAAATTTAGTACAATGTTAGAAGAATGTAGTAGTAGGACCCAACTTGGGCTTAAAAATACTTTTAAGTTATCATATTTTCCCCCTCCCCCCCCCTTTTTTTTTAAATTAGGGAAGGAGATAATCTAAAAGTTAATGAATCTTCATTTATTTACCATATTATTACTTCTCTCCTTTCTATGTTGTTGCTTAATTCAGACTTAAAAAAAAAAAACAACCTTAACTGAGGATATTTTCCTATTGATTTTCAGAGAGTGGAAGAGAGAGGAAAAGACAGAGAAATGTTGATGTGAGAGAAACATATTAATTGCTTGCCTTCCGCGCACACCCCAACCAGGGTCCCTGCTGGGGAGGAGCCTGCAACCAAGTTATATGCCCTTGACCAGAATTGAAACCGGAATCCTTCTATCTGAAGGCCAATGCTCTGTCTACTAAGCCAAACTAGCTAGGGCCAGATTTTTAAAAATTCAAATAATATTTATTTTTCAATTGCATTTGACATACTATATTAGTTTCATGTATACAACCCAGTGATTAGATGTTTATATAACTTACTAAGTGATCAACCTATAAATCTGGTACTCACCTGACACCATACATAGCTATTACAATATTATTGACTATATTCTCTATGCTGTACTTCATACCCCCATGATTATTCTGTAACTACCAATTTGTACTTCTTTAATCTCTTCACTTCCCCCCCCCCCCTTCCCTCTTCCATCTGGCAACTGTCAAAAGGTTTTCTTTGAGTCCTTTTCTATTTTGTTTTTGTAAACTCAGTTGTTGATAAATATATATATATTATCATTTTATCATTGATTTTTCCCTTTGGAAAAACATTAAAATTAGCTGATGCATAAGATAGTTTCCCTCTTTCTTACTACTCAAAGGTAACAATAAAAAGGATTGTGTGGAATGCTTAACGAAGACTGGTATACTAACAGCTCTTAGCTGCTATGTTATAGAAAGCTTAATATTAACACTAATTAGTTAACATTAACACTGATTAATTTGTCCATGACACTTTGAAGATACATATAAGAGGGAAGTGGAAGAATGGAACTGAGTCAGAATCATGAGGTTGGAAATTGACTTCTGGTCTTTTGTGGCTATGTACAAACTCACTTGATCACTCTGCTTTTTTCCTTTATTCATTAAATAAATATTACTAGTTTAATAGTTATAGCTAACAATTTTTTTGTATATGCCAGGATAAGTACTTTTTACATAAATTATTAGCTAATTATTATAAATTGCTTACTAGTTACAATGCTAGAAAAATAAGGCAGCATTTTGTGTGATCAGAGCTATTTTCAGTTTGACTTGTAGTTGGTTGCTAATGCCTTAGAATATGCCTGTTTGTAAATTTTCCTGCTGTCTTATGCAAGGTAAATTCATTTTTCTAGATATAGCAATAGAGGCATTCTTGTAAAAAGCAGTTGTTGTGGCCCTTTCCTTATCATAGAGTTGTTAGAAGTACTTGAAGTAAATTAAAATGCTTTTAGTTTTTAAAAAGTGAGAATAAGGGAGTTACTTGCTTTATCCTCAAAGGGATCCATGATTCTTGGAATTGAAAAAACAAAACAAAACTGGGCTGAAGCCTGGAGAGAGGCAGCCAGAGCTGTGGATGAGGACTTCATATCAACTGTGGGTCAGAGCCAAGACAGGGTTGGGAGTAGTGAAAACACTCTTAATCTTGCCTGCAATTTTAAAGGCTGAATTTTAGTTTTTGATTCATTAGCTTTAGTTCCTGAAAGGTGTGGGTATTTTGGTAGAAGTAAGAGTAGAGCCCTTCTAGAAATAAGAGTAGAGCAGTAATCAATAGCTACCACTAATATTAAAGTGTTAAGTGGAAAACTTAATTTATTTAACAATTGGAATTTGACAATAAAAATACAAGGGGAATAAATAGCACAGAGAACAAGTTTCCTTTATGATTTTCAATGGTAAATATGAGATAACTGCACATTTTCCCATTCCAGTGGATACTCCATTCCTCCATTTCTCCAAAGGTTATCAAACATTCAAATGACCAGATGCCATTCTTTGCTTGGATCTAGAGACCCTAATATTTGCTCTACAAAATGACTCCTTACCTTTAATAACATGGAACTCAAAGTCATAGTTATTTCATCTTTTTGCCATGAATATCACCAACACTATTATAATAGATCTGTAGTGAGGCTAGTATGAAGATTTCATGGGAAGAATGACAATGACAATGAAAAATACTGGTTTTAGTTCATTATTATTATCAAAGGAGCTGTAGAGAATTTTGAAAAACACATGGAAGAAATTAATTAGACATCCTAATACTAATAGATAAATCATTAATGCATTTTCAGCTTTTTTTCTATGTACTATAAAATTAGCTCTCAAGTGAATAATGAATTGAGGGAGGGAGGACTTTTAGAATCTTAGGTCATGGTTAAAATTATAGGCAAGTCATCATCATCTAAGGTGGCTTGTAGGGGACTGGGATCACTGCTGGCCTAGGTAACTAGGCAGTGGTGTTAGTACTGATAGGTATCTCCTGGGGAGATTGGGGTCATAGCTTTATGGCTGGTTTGCTGTTTGGGCAAAGGAAGAGGTCAAGGACTGGACTCTTGAATTTCCTATCTCTTGCTTGAACCAGAAGAGCCTCTCTCTGGGTTTGGTCAGGATAGGCATTTGATCAGTTGTGGCCAAATTGTAAAGCCTCTAAAGTGGAAAGGTGTCTCAATCCCTGCCACATCACAGTCAACATTAATCTAAACACCAGATATTCTCCCAGCAATTGAGAGTTCATACACAATATACAGTTCTGTATCCTTTCTATATGAAATAATTTTTTATTATGATTTCAGTATAATGGTAATGAATCTTCTTGAAATTAGAATGGTTCAGGCTGGTGTGGCTATCCTAATCAGGGAACCTGATAGGTTTTGCTGGAAACATTTGAAACAAGCAGGAGCTAGCAAGATTGGTAGTGGGTTCATTTGTGGAATAAATAACCTAATTTTTTGATTTTTGATTTTTATGAGAGGTTATTTGAGCCAAACTGATGACACATGCCGGGGAGCAAGATCTCAAATGTTCCTAGCCCAAATAATTTAATATTTAACAATTCCAGAAGTGGACTGACATTCTGTCAGTAATACAAAGACTGCGTTGGGAAATTTGCCATATGTGATTTTCCATATATAGGCTGTTGCACTTTACATTATTTATTCACAGTGTGTATATTAAGTCTAATAGAAGTTTCTTTCTTTTCTTTCTTTTCTTTTTTTTCTTTTCTTTTCTTTTTTTTTGCACAAAACAGCCTTTATTGACAGGAAGGTGGGAAGAAAGATTTGGATTTAGGAATGCAAATTTGGATGGGTGCAACTCCCATCTCGGTCACCAAAGAAGTTTCTTATTATTTTTAAAATTAGAACTTCTGAGATTGGATCTTTGGAAGAAGATCGACTACCTGTTTCATTATAGAAATGTCCAGTTAGAATACTAATTTATTCTTGTAACAATTTTAAAAAATTAAAGTTTTTACATGTTAACTAGTATATTTTTTTTCCAGTTTCTCTTCAGCAACGGGTAGCAGAATTGGAAAAAATTAATGCAGAATATTTACGTGCACAGCAGCAGCTTGAACAAGAATTTAATCAAAAGAGAGCAAAATTTAAAGAGTTATATTTGGCTAAAGAGGGTAAGTTTATAAGTCTAACCCTAACCCCATACTAAGACTACCTTAAAAATGTCAGGTTTCTTGGTAATACATTGCTGTCATTGAATAAACTTTGATTTTATTTGTACTTATATTGTATAATAAAAGTCTTATTTAGAGGTAAGGATTAAGAATGGAATTGAAAAACAAACTGAAAAATGCAGTATTCAGATTTTTCCTTGTCTTTTAACCTTAATGATGATATTTAATATAGTGGACTATATAGTTCTGGGTCACAGGACTTTTGGTGCTCTGAACACTTGAGAGATAGCGCCAGACAAACCAAGACTGTTGGCATTCTAATAATAGCTTTAGCCATGTTATAGGAAAATTGATAGTTCATGGAATTTATCCAACAATTGTTCAGTTATTTATTCATAAATATTTATTTAATACCTATGATGCAGGCATTGTCAGGTGCTTGGTATACAAAAGGGGCAAGAGTCACATGGTTCTTTAACTCATAGAACTTGAACTCTAGTGAGGAAAATAGGTATTAAGTAATTGTGTGAGTTGTTTTAAAAAAGGCAGATACATAAGAGCATAGATGAGGGACCTAATCTGAAGGATAGGGGAAGGGTTTACATTTTGGGTACTGACCTAGTAAAATATGGATAGGTTTTTCACAGCCTTCTAGACCAGTGGCTCTCAAACATTAATGTGGATAAAAATCACCTGGAGAGCTTGTTATTAAGTACATGGTATGTTTGGGTGGGGCCTGAGAATTTGTATTTCTTTCTTTTTTTTTTTTAAATAAATTTTTATTGTTCATATTATTTCAAATGTTCCTTTCCCCCTCTTCTCACCCCACCCTCTGCCCTTTCCCCACCCCACATTGTCCTCATCCATAGGTGCACAGTTTATGTTCAGTCTCTTCCCACATACCCCTCTCCCCTTTTCCCCAAGAATAAACAGTTCACTCCCCTTCCATACCTCTGATTCTATTATATTCAACAGTTAATATTGTTCCTCAGATTTTATTTTTATAGTTTCCTTGGTTTTTAGATTCACTTGTTGATAGTTATGTATTTGTTGTTCATAATTTTTATCTTTATTTACTTTCTCTTCCGAAAGAACCCCCTTCAGCAATTCATATAATTCTGGTTTGGTGGTGATGAACTCCTTTAGCTTTTTTTTATTAGTGAACCTCTTTATCTGACCTTTGAATCTGAGTGATAGCTTTGCTGGATAGATTATCTTTGGCTGTAGGTTCTTGCTATTCATCACCTTGAATATTTCTTGCCATTCCCGTCTGGCCTGCATGGTTTCTGTTGAGAAATCAGCTGACAATCGTATAGGTGCTCCTTTATAGGTAACTACCTTCTTTGCTCTTGCTTCTTTTAATATTCTCTCTTTGTCTTTTGCTCTTGGAATCTTAATTATGATTTGTCTTGGTGTGGTCCTCTTTGGATTCCTTTTGTTTGGAGTTCTGTGCACTTCCTGGACTTGTAAGTCTAATTCTTTCACCAGGTGGGGGAAGTTTTCTGTGACTATTTCTTTCAGTATGTTTTCGATATCTTGCTCTCTCTCATCTTCTGGGACCCCCATAATTCTGATGTTGGTTCGCTTGAAGTTGTCCCAGAGGTTTCTTACATTATCTTCAACTTTCTGGATTCTCTGGCCTTCTTGTGTCTGCGGAGGAGTGTCTTCTGGCTCTTTATGTTCCAAATCTTTGACTTGATTCTTGCGATTTTCCATTCTGTTTTTTTATTTCCATAAAATATTTTTTATTTCAGACAATGTATTCTTTATTTCTTGTTGATCCCTTATTATTTCTAGTTGATCCCTTTTCATATCCTCATAGGTCTTGTTTATTTTATCGGCCTTTTCTGGGAGATTCTTGAACAACCTTATAAGTGTGGTTTTGAACTCTATATCCAGTCGCTTTTTGTCCTCCATTTCTTTCGTTTGTGATCTATTTGGGTTAGGCATTTTCGCAGGCAGCTTTCCTGATGGGGCGGGGTTTCAGGGTGGAGCCTACAGCCTTGGCTTCCGTCAGCCCCGCCCTATGCGACTCCTGAGACTCAGGGTCCTTCAGTACTCGTTGGGAGCGCCTCTGAGAGAAAGGTGCCCTCGATTTTCGCCTGCTGCCAAACTGTCTATGCTCTCCCCCAATGAGTCCGGTATTGGGGTTCAGTTCAGTTGGTAGTGGGATTGGAGGTGGCGTTCAGAGCAGTCTGGAGCCCCTGTCTCCTTCCCGTCAGGGCAATCCCGCGGCACAGCCGGCTGGCCCTTCTCTGCGTGCAGTGTGCGCGCCTCCTGGACCTCCTTTCGCCGCTTCCCCGGAGTCCCGCCTTACAGCCCTGCTCCCTATGGATGAGCCTGGGTCCCCAGGGTCTGGCCTAGAATTGGGGTTCAGAGCAGTTGGAGCTGGGCCCAGCGCAGTCGGAGCTTTTCTCTCCTTCCCGCTTGGGACCGCCAGCCAGGCACTCGGCCTCCCTCCTCTCCGGCTCTGTCCTCTCTGCGCGCGCCGCGTGTCTCCGTACCTTGGGCTTTTACAGCTCCTCCGCGCTTCCTTCTGGTTTTCTCCTTGCTGCTTGTTGTAGAATTTCCAGTCAGTCGACTTTCCTGTAGTTCTGGGTAATGTCCATTTTATATTTTAGTTGTATTTTATTGAAATTGTTGTGTGCAGCTGTGGCTAGTTGCCTACCCGAGCAGCCATCTTGGATTCTCCGAGAATTTGTATTTCTAATAAGCTCATAGATGACTGCAGTATTGCTAGTCCAAGGACACAGTTTGAGAACCACTGCTCTAGACTAGTAATCATCCAGCTTTGAAATTTACTTAAAATTTAAAAATATGTGAATGATGTAAATTCTATCATATTGTTAATACTGACAATTTAAAACTTCATGCTTTTAAACATATCAAACATATCAAGTGGAATCAATCATAGTTATTTAATACCCATCACCACCCATTTAATAAAAAAATACATGAATAAGCTCTTTAGCAGAAACTTTGCATTTTCTTTTTACATCTTTCTCTGAATATTATTCTAAAGTTTTTTTTTAAATCACGAACTAGAGTGTGCATCAGAATTTTATCTGTAGGCTTTGTTATATTTAAAACAAAGATTGTTGTGCCCCATCCCCCAGAGTTTCTGATTCACTAGATCTATAGGA
Organism: Pipistrellus kuhlii; assembly: GCF_014108245.1. Taxonomy (NCBI): domain Eukaryota; kingdom Metazoa; phylum Chordata; class Mammalia; order Chiroptera; family Vespertilionidae; genus Pipistrellus; species Pipistrellus kuhlii. Next base: position 10,477,402 of record NW_023425522.1, read on the forward strand.
TCCTGGAATTTGCATTTTTAGCAATTTATCAGGTAATGTTGATGTTGATTGAGGGACCACACTTTGAGAATCATTGGCCTAAAGTAATAATTTATTCTTAAAAGCCATTCAAAAATTTTTTTTGATCAGCCCTGACTGGGTAATTTAGGTGGTTAGAGCATTGACCTTTGAAGGTTGTGGGTTTGATCCTTGGTCAGGGCACATACGAGAATCAACATATGAATACATAACTAAGTGGAGAAAGAAATCGATGCTTCTAAAATCAATAAATTAATTAAAATAAAATGAAAAATTTGATCATATTTCTCTATAACAAAAATAGTATGCAAATTTCTTCTGTGTTGAGTTATTAATAGTTATTAAAAGTACACATGCCATAAATATTTTACACATTTAAAAAAAGAATTATTGACTGGCTCGGTTAATTAGTGTGGCTCAGTGGTTGAGCATTAATCTATGAACCAGAAAGTTAGGGCACATGCCCAGGTTTCTGGCTCAATCAGTTAGGAAGTGTGCAGGAGACAGTCAATTGGTGATTCTCATCATTAATGTTGCTATCTCTTCCTTTCTGAAATTAATAAAAATATATTTTAAAAAAGAATTATTAAAATGTGAAAATTAGCCTTGGCTTGTGTGGCTTAGTTTGTTGGAGCGTCATCCAGTGTTACCTGAAGATTGTGGGTTGATTCCTGGTCAGGGTGGGCACCAGGCAACTGATTGATGTGTCTCTCTCACATCAATGTTTCTCTCTCTCTTTTTTCCTTCTTTCTTTACTAAAAAAAAAAAAAAAAAAAAAAAAAAAAAAAAATCAATTAAAAAAGTTGTAAAAATGATTGGAAATGCATGTCTTACAAAATATATTGGATCTCCCTCCTAATTTAGATCCTTAACTTCTGGGTGAATATTATTTACTTCTAGAAAAAAAATAAGATTCGGGTTTTTGTTTTAGATATACGGTAAGTGCTGAGAACCTTTGGTCTCATAAATAAGTAGATATAAATAGAAGTATTTTTTAAAATAGCAATTATTATTCCATTCATTTAACTTTCTGAATTATATGTTAAATCACAAAGTGTTCTAGCTTCAAAAATATTTTTATTCTATTGGTTGACAACTCAATTAAGTCTTCCTTCAGTTTTGTCGAAAGCAGACTGTCACCTGATCTGCCAAAAGATGTGTTACTCAGTTACTAGTCATTCACTTTTTTAGTACTGAAATTAGTATTTTAAATTGTTTCTCTGGTTTGGTATCAGAGAGTTTTAATGCAACAGAGCAGTGAACCATAGTAAAATTCAGGATGGATAAAAAGCCTTTTTTTTTTTTTTTTGTTAAGTGGGAGAAAGGTGTTAAGAAAAGGGTAGTGAGTGAGCAAGGAGGATCTACATTTAAACACCTCTCTATTTTAGGAAAGAATATTTATGAAATTTGAGGATCTAGAAGTGGATTTCTTTAAAACATCATGTGCCTATGAATCCCCTGGAAAATCTTTGTATATCCGCAGGGGTACATGGGCACTTTGAAAACTACTGTTTTCATCACTTTGAAACATTAGTTTTCAAAGTGAAGGAGTTCAGACTACAGATTGTAAGTCATTGATGGATAAAAAAATTGAGGGGATGTGAACAGCAATTTTTAAAAATAAGAATATAATGGGAAATAAAATAGCACATTATATTTGATAAGGTTAAGTATGTATGGTTGCACAAATTTTTTAAAAAAATGTTTTTTATTGATTTTTTACAGAGAGGAAGGGAAAGAGAGAGCTAGGAATGTCGATGAGAGAGAGACATCGACCAGCCGCCTCCTGCACATCCCCTACTGGGGATATGCCCGCAACCAAGGTGCATGCCCTTGACTGGAATCGAATCCGGGACCTTTCAGTCTCCAAGAGCTAAAGCGGTCTCGGCTGGTTGCACAAATTTTTTGTTTTAGTTATATGTGTATGTATATGTGTATGTGATATGAAATATATTTCTTGCTATGAGTTGTGATCAAAGAAGTTTGAAAGCTACTGTTCTTAGGCTTCACAGAATTCAGCCCTGGGTTGGAAATGCTTACTGATGCTAGTATGGTCGGGCAGCCCCACTTTCCTGCTCCACCATCCTACCACGGCTGACACCCACCATGTTCCACACTCTGTCGCCTGTGGCCAATGCCCGCCATGTTCCGTGTGTGCCCCAGGTGATTGGTCTATATCCATATTAGGGTTTTATATAGATAGATTAGAGGCCCATTGCATAAAGAGATTCGTGCAATAGGCCTTCCTTCTCATGGCTCCCAGCACAGGCTTTCCTCTGGTACCCAGGACCCAGGCCTTCGCTCCAGCTGGAGTCTTATCTTCTTCATTTTCACTGCAGTCTTCTTCGTTTTTGCTGCAGACTCCGGAGTCTGCAGTCTTTGTTGCTGCAGCTGGAGTGCTGCTCCTGTAGATCTCTTCGCCCCTTTGCCCTACCTCTCATAGCAGGCATCCTGCCCAGCCTGGCCACTCTGCACTTGGAGCAGCTGGGCGGCCTCTATCTTTATCTTTCTAATTTGCATATTCTCTTCTGGTGGGCGTAGCGGAGTAATGGTCAATTTGCATGTTTCTCTTTTATTAGTGTAGATGGTAAGGGGAGGCTGATAAATTATAACTTTAAAAACTTGGATCTAGTAATTGCCATGCTTTCTTTTATGAACCATTTCTTGAATGTCTACTTGTGTAAGGTACCGTACTAGAAATCATTTTCAATAAGTTGTTTTATCATTAAAACAACCTTCTGAGGTGGGAATTTTATAAGATGTGGAATGGAGGCCATAGAGATTAAGTAAGCTCATTTAGCTCTAGAACTATGGCCTGAATCTTTATCTGGTTTCATAGTTAATAATTGATTTTTGATATCCAGCATACCTTAAATCTTTATTAAAATTATTTTATTTTCTAACTTAATATTTTTAAATTTAATTCCTTACTTGTTCATTACGATGTTAACATTTTAAATTTAAATGCTTTGTTTCTTCATTGTAGTGCCAGTCTGATAAAAGTGAGCCCCTCCATAATGGAAAGTGTTTTACTTTTCTTCCAGAGGATCTGAAGAGACAAAATGCAGTGTTACAAGCTGCACAAGATGATTTGGGACACCTTCGAACACAGCTGTGGGAAGCACAAGCAGAAATGGAGAATATCAAGGCCATTGCCACAGTCTCTGAGAATACCAAACAAGAAGCTATAGATGAAGTAAAAAGACAGTGGAGAGAAGAAGTTGCTTCACTTCAGGCTGTTATGAAAGGTAAAGAATGGTTGATCTGTTTTATGATTTTTAAGCTACCTGATTCTGATGTTTGAGAACATTTTCAGGGTTTCATTTGTAGCTATATGTTTCTGTGTGTGTGTGTGTGTGTGTGTGTGTGTGTGTGTGTGTGTGTGTATAATTTTACCCAAAGATTAGTTGATTTTAGAGAGGAAGGGAAAGAGAGAGAGAAAGAGAAATATTGATGTGAGGGAGAAATATTCATTCTGTACATGCCTCAACTGGGTATTGAACCTGAAACCTGGGTATGTGTCCTAACTGGGAATCAAACCTGTAACTCTTCAGTGCTTGAGACGACACTCCAACAAACTGAGCCATACCGGAAGAAGAGTTGGGCAATGCCAATGAATAAAGCTGTATGGGCACGGGAGTATGTAGAACTGGAGAGATCTCCAATGCAAAGAGTAAACTTATTATTTATACTTATTCCAGCTAATTATTGCCCATCCAGTCCAGTGTTGTCATGTCTTTTACAATTTTAAGAAAAATTTAGGTTTTATGTGGGAAAATTTTCTGTAGTTTGTGAAATAGAATGGCCAATGGGTTAGAATAGGCTTTATGGGCTGCCAGCTTGTGACCCTTGGTCTAAAGGAAGAGTAGTAATTTAAGTCTCTATCTGCTGGCATATACTGCTTAATTACTTTCTGCAATTTCTGAGAAGATGATATTAAAATGAAGTTGCTGCTGAATCTTTGGGTTCCTGAAATTAGTTTTATTATAAATGTGAAATAGTGATAACTTTTCTTCTTCTGACTTACCAGTTGTGTGTCATTTCTGCATTACTGCTCTTTTAAGAAGGATAGTTAAGTCTAGCCCTATTTCTGAGTTTGTGGTTATCACTTAGCGATTATAGTGGCTTACACAAATAGGAGTTCATTTTACTCACAGAAGAAGAAACCCAGAGGTAGGTAATCTACAGCTGGTTACAGTGATTCCACAATGTTCCTAGTGTTCTAGTCTTCATTCTGTTCCTTCTTCCTTAGTATGTGGTTTTCAACCTCACTTTGCCTCATGGCTGAAAATGACTGCTCCTCCTTCAGTCTGTCTTAGAAAAGCAAACATTGGCGAGAATATGTTACCTTTCCTAAGCTTTCCTCATCTCTAAAATAATATGACACAGGTTTATTTGAAGATTAGAGATGATGATTTAAAGCCCATAGTAACATTTTTACACATAATAACTAGAAATGTTGTTAAATTTTTTAGTGAATTAAAAGATTTCCAGAAATCAGACAAAAGCTCTTTATGTAACTACTTAAATTTTAGTGTACCAGAACATTTTTTTCATAATGCTTAGACATGAAATACTTGGTGGTGTTTTATAGAAACAGTTCGTGATTATGAGCACCAGTTCCACCTTCGCCTGGAGCAGGAACGAACACAGTGGGCACAGTATCGAGAATCTGCAGAGAGGGAAATAGCCGATTTAAGGAGAAGGTTGTCTGAAGGTCAAGAGGAAGAAAATTTAGAGAATGAAATGAAAAAGGTATGAAGGAATGTATTTATCTGTAAATATACTTGAATCCAAATGCAAGATGTTTTAATATTGTGGTAACAGAAGATAGATTTTTATGTTTTTTTTGTTAGAGGAATTATTTGGACACAAACCTAACTATAGTACTGGGTAATTTGATGCCCTTTCCACAAATATTTGTATGGGAAACTCCCTTACCTTCTTCAAAACTTTGACTAAATATATCCCATGAGGTCTCTCCTGTCCAGCCTATTTAACATTACAACCTATCCACCGTCGTCCTCTGATTACGCATATTCTATTCCAATTTTTCATTTTCCATAGTGCATATTTTATAATATATGTAGCATTCACTTATTTATTATTTTTACTTAACTAGAGGCCCGATGCATGAAATTCATGTACAGGGGGTAGGAGGGTGTCCTTCAGCCCAACCTGCACCCCCTTCAATCTGGGACCTGTGGGATAAGGCCTAAACGAGCAGTCAGACATCACTCTCACAATCTAGGACTGCTGGCTCCCAACCACTCACCTACCTGATTGCCCACCTGTCTGATTGCCCGTAACAACTCTGTCTGCCAACTTGATCACCACTCCCCTGCCAGCCTGATTGACACCTAACTGCCTTCTCCTGCCGGCCTGGTCACCTCTAATGCCTTCCCTTGCAGGCCTGGTTGCCCCCAACAGCCCTTCCCTGCAGGCCTGATCCCTTCCAACTGCCTTCCCCTGCTGTCCCTCCCGATCAGTCCTAACTGCCCTCCCCCTGTCCAGATTGCCCCTCGGGAGCAGGGGGAAGTGGAGGAAAAGCCCTCAGGGATGATCATGACCACCAGCAGCAGGCGGGTTAGGTATCACAATGGTCGCCCCCAACTGTCCCCCCACCAGCCTGGTCATTCCTCACTGCCCCCCTCTACTGGCCTGGTTGCCCCTCTCTGCCCCCACTGCTGGCCTGGTGCGCTCCCCCGCCCCAGCCTGGTTGTCCCTCACTGCCCCCCTCTACCACAGTGGGGGCAGTGAGGGGCAACCAGGCTGGTAGAGGGGGGCAGTGAAGGATGACCAGGATGGTAGGGGAGCAGTTGGGGGTAACCAGGCCAGCAGGGAGGGCAGTTAGGGGTGACCAGGTCATTGGGGGGGCAGTTAGGGGTGAACGGGCAGACAGGCAAGTGAGCAGTTAGGAGCCTGTGGACCCAGATTGTGAGAGGAATGTCTGACTTTCATGCACTGAGTCTCTAGTATGTTCATAATCATGATTTCCACAATCTGCGACCATTGTGATACCTAACTTTTTGTCATTTTTAAAATTTATTTTAAAAAATAAACTTTATTTTTTAGAACAGTTTTAATTTACAGAAAAATTTTAAGGATAGTACAGAGTTCCCATATACTCCATACCCAATTTTCCCTATTATTATCATTACTAGTGGCTTGGTGCATGGATTTGTGCACATTGAAATAAATTAATTAGGAGAAAGATTCGTGTGGTAATTACATTACTGTAAAAAAATTACATGTCAAAATAGTATCTATACTAATAAAAGAGAAAGATGCAAATTGACCATACCTTCACGACACTAGCCAATCAGGAGTGAGTATGCAAATTAACCTAACAAAGATGGTGGGTTAATTTGCATATACAGGCACCAAATGGCCAGGGCAGGATGCAGGCGTTTCACACTGCCCCAGCCACTTGGGGCCTCTGGGCAGTGTGGGAAGGCGGATAGGCAACTCCGGGCTGGAGTGAGGTGGTGCTGGCAGCCAGGGGAAGGAAGGCTCATTCTTGCACAAGTCTGTGCATCAGGCCTGTAATATATCCTAAATAATGAAACCCTAATATGCAAATTGACTAAACGGTGGAATGACCAATTGCTGTGATGTACACTGACCACCGAGGGAAGATGCTCAACGTAGGAGCTGTCCCCTGGTGGTCAGTGTGCTCCCACAGGGGGAGCGCTGCTCAGCCAGAGGCTGGGTTTATGGCTGGTGAGCACAGTGACGGTGGCCTCTCCTGCCTCCATAGCAGTGCTAAGGAGCGGTAAGCCCAGCTTCTGGCTGGCAGGCACAGCAGTGGTGATGGGAGCCTCTCTACCCTCCGCAGCAGCGCTTAGGACCCCTCAGTGGATGTCCGCCTGCCAGCTTAGGAGGGGTCCCAGACTGTGAGAGGGTGCAGGCTGGGCTTGAATCACTTCCCCATGCATGAATTTTGTGGACCAGGGCTCTAGTATCCGTAATAATAAAAGTGTAATATACTAACTAGACCAAACATCCTTCTGGACAACCTTGTGGATGAAGCCAGGGCTGCGATGAAAGCCTGGGTCCTGGGTGCCGGAGGGAAACCAGTACTGGCAGCCTAGGGAAGGAAGGCCTACTCATGCACAAATTTCATGCACACTAATAGATATATTAGTATGATACATTTATCACAGTTAATAAGCCAATATTAATTTATTATTAGTTAAAGTCTATTCTTTGTGTTCGGTTTTTATTAGTTTTTCCCTAATGCCTTTTTTTTTCTGTCTCAGGAACCAATCCAGCATACCACATTACATTTAGTCATGTCTCTTTAGGCTCCTCTTGTCTGTGACAGTTTCTCAGATTTTTCTTCTTTTTAATGACTTTTCTGTCATTAAGAAATAATAATCTTTAAAAACTTTTATTTGTGATGGTATGTAATACTTGGAATTGTGAGGTCATCTTTGCATTAATAAATAACTATATCTGTATTAAATTCTTTGCTTTTCCCCTCCATTTGCTTTCCTGCTGATTTTTATCAGCTGACTTCTATCACCAATTAGTCTTTACTGAAGGTAATTAAATTTACATGCCTTCCAAACAGGACTTAGTATGAAATAAAATAAGTGATAAATTGACTTTATAAAAACTGGAAAACAAATTGAATCCTTCTCTTTTCTGAGAAATACGTTTTCTAGGGAAAAAATCTTCATTCACATTTGGGCATATATGATATTTAGTGAATAAGGTTACTTTCTCTTTTTACTGCTAGAGGCCTCGTGCATGAAATCTGTGCACAGGTAGTGTCCCTAGGCCTAGCTGGTGATCAGGGCCAAGCAAGGCTGCTGGCAAGGGCCTTCCTTCTGGCTGCTGGCGGGGGCCTCCCTTCCCCGGGTGCTGGCTGCTGGCTAGGGCCTTCCTTCGTTCTGTGCTGCCCCCTGATGGTCACTGCACATCATAGCAAGGGATTGAACTCCTGAGGGGATACTTTGCATATTAGACTTTTATATGGATAGATGAGGAAAACAGCTAACTTTCTGCCTTTATTTCAGGTTATATATATTCTAGTGTCTTGTTGCATGGGTTTGTGCATGTTGGAAGGAAATTGATTAGTCCCTCTGATGCAGGAACTAATGCAGGCGTTCCCGGGTGGTGGCTGGTGGGGCGGGACTGGGTCGGACACACCCTAGATCCAACCTCCCACGGTCTCTCCCCTGCTGGCTAAACCTGGGCCAGCACTGCGGCTCGAAGGGCGTCTGCAGAGTGCGTGGGGGTCCCTCCATCAGGTGGGACCCCTTGGCCTGACCTATGGGGATCAGGTTGAAACCGGCTTTCTAATATCTCCGGTGGGGTTCCACAGTGCTAGAGGAATCGGGCTCCCTCTTCTCTGGTTCTGGGTGCGTTACCCGAGAACCGCTGCTGCCAAGTCACCAAAGCTTGATAGCCCCAACATTGAGCATTGCCCCTTGGTGGTCAGTGTGTGTCCTAGCTACTGGCCAGTCAACCGGTTGCTTAGCCTTTTATATTTAAATATATGTAAGTTTCTCACCAGTTAACTAGCTAATGAATCTTATTTTCTTTTAATCCTTTTTGAGAATGAAGGATGCAAAACAGCACAATATATTTAGAGGTCATTCTTTGAGTTTCTTTCATTTAAATGTCAAAGTAAAAAGATTTTTTAAGTTCTCTGTTTAAATAACCAGATGAAAGCCTTTTATGTAGCAATATAATTTTCTAATTATTTTAGAAAATACATTGTTCTATTTTTTAATGTTTAAAAAATAGTCTTTTCAGTAGTTGTAAGAAATTATGTTTTCATTAATTTAGTAACCAGAATTATAAAAAAAATATTGTGTGTATTCCTTTTACACATAGAATATTTTCCAACTCAATTAATTAAAAAGTCAAAAGTGTCATGGTGAATTCATTTTCTTTTAAATTCTACATGGAATACATGCAAAACTATGATTATGACTTGACATTTAAAGTAATGCAACATTTAAAGTTAGACATGGTTCACTTTTGTGAGTGCTTTAAGACTTACTTATTATTACTAATTTTAATAAGTGGGTAGGTCATTTCTTAGAAAAGCAATAAATCAATAAGTTGAAGTACTTAATTCTTTTTAACCATAGGCCCAAGAAGATGCTGAAAAACTTCGGTCTGTTGTGATGCCCATGGAGAAGGAAATTGCAGCTTTGAAAGATAAACTGACAGAGGCTGAAGACAAGGTTAAAGAGCTGGAAGCCTCAAAGGTTGTGAAACATTGTTATTCATTTTCTTAAAACCCAAGTGCTACTCTATGCCAAGGGCAAAGTTAGAATCATTAAGAGGGTAAAAACTATAATTTAGACTATTTATCTTGAGAATCTTACTTTCTTTAAAATGTTAAAAAATGCCAGAAGATGATTTTGTTCTCGTATTATAAGCAGTCACAATAGTGATGCTGATGCTGCTTTGTTACAAAGTTAGTGTTTATTTTCTAGTCAGAATGAGACCTGATCTCATTCAGTTTTTTATTTATATATATATATATTATTGATTTCAAAGAGGAAGGGAGAGAGAGAGAAAAACAAAACAAAACAAAAGACCAATGATGAAAGAGAATCATTGATTGGCTGCCTCCTGCCCCACCCTGGGGATTGAGCCCACAACCCGGCCATGTACCCTGGCCTGGAATTGAACCGTGATCTCCTGATTCATAGGTCAGTGCTGTTCTGAGGTGATAAAATTGTTTGTTGTTCTGAGGTGATAAAATCACACATCTTTTTTTCTTCTTTTTTTTAATATATTTTATTGATTTTTTACAGAGAGGAAGGGAGAGGGATAGAAAGTTAGAAACATCAATGAGAGAGTAACATCGATCAGCTGCCTCCTGCACACCCCCCACTGGGGATGTGCCCGCAACCCAGGTACATGCCGTTGACTGGAATCGAACCTGGGGCCCTTGAGTCTGCAGGCCTACACTCTATCCATTGAGCCAAACCAGTCTCGGCCAAATCGCACATCTTCCCACTATTCCGCCACTTTGTCCAGCATATCCATGCTATATCAGTTACCTGCCTGTTAGTCACTTAGTAGTTGTCTCAGTTTTCAGTATCACACTGCAGTATAACAGTGCTTAAGTTCAAGTAACCCTTATTTTAATTAATGCCCCAAAAGACAACAGTAGTGTTACTAACAATTTAGATATGCCAAAGAGAAGCTACAAAGTATATGTATGTATGTATAAGAAAAAATATACTGTGTATATGGTTAGGTACTATCCTTGGTTTCAGGCATCCACTAGGGGTCTTGGAATGTACCCCCACAGATATGGGGGACTATTTTATATACAGTGGTGCCTCGCATAAAGAACGCCTCGCACAGCGAACGCTGCACACAACAAACTTCATTTCATGATTCATACAACGAACTTCGTTTCACACAACGAAGTCGCCCGAGCTTCCACGACCGCTTTGCCCAAGCTTCCACGACTGCTTCGCCCGAGCTTCCACCAAACACCACATCCAATCTTCAGCCAATGGATCAGCAAGTTATTGCGAACTTTAAAAAACTCTACACTAGAGCCCTCTTTAATAAGGTGTTTGAAGAATGCGAGTTTGGTGGAGACAATATGACTGTCCGAAAGTTTTGGAAGGAGAAATTTGATGTCCTTATGGCAATACGACTTATACAGAAGGTCTGGGAAGAAGTGTCACAAAGGACCCTCATTTCTGCTTGGAAGATGCTTGTGCCTTCGTGGACCCAGGAAGAAGCAGTAGTTGATGACACAGAAGTGGTGAAGGACATCATCACAGTGGCCCAAAGGTTGGAATTAGAGGTAGAGGAAGAGGATGTAGAGGAGCTTATTGAGGAACACGAAGAAGAGCTGACAACTGAAGAGCTCCAAGCACTTCTGGTCCAGCAACAGGACAATGCTCAAAGGGAAGCGTCATCTGATAACGAGGAGCAACAATCAAACAACCAACCAATCCCAACTGCTGACATCAAGAACATCCTGGTCAAATGGAAAGCAGTTCAGGAGTTTACCAATGCCCACTATCCGGATTCAGCTGAAGCAAACAGGATCAACGATCTTTACTCCGATACTCTTGTCCGTTATTTCCGGCAGATGTTGGAGAAAAGAGAAAAACAAACGACTTTGGACAGGTTTTTCATGAAACCATCGGCCAAAAAGCAGAAAATGGATGAAGATGTGCAAGATTCGGTAGACTCTACTTAGTCTGTCTTAAAATTAAAAAAATGTGTGTTTTTTTTTAAAAAAAATTATGTTTTTAGATGTATCTAAATAAAAATAATAACAAAAAATTTATCTTTTTTTATGTCATCTTAGCATATTTTATGCTGCAGAACGAATTATTTTTTTTAACATGTATTGTTATGGGAAAACACGTTTCACATAACGAACTTTTCACATAACAAACTTGCTCCTGGAACGAATTAAGTTCGTTGTGTGAGGCACCACTGTAATTTATCTAGAATACATCTAAACAGAAATGGGCAAGATCTTTATGGAGTGTATAGGGTGGAGCAAAAGTAGGTTTACAGTTATTTGTACGGAAAATAATACAATAATTAATAAATAATAATACAAGAATAAACTCTTTTGTGTACAGACAGTTGTAAATGTACTTTTGCCCCCCCTGTATTAAAAATGAAGATTGAATACATGTGTGTTCCTTAATGAAAAGATAATGTATTGTAAAGCAGGCATATACTTAGGAGCCTTGGGTTGTCATGGAATATTTTGCAGGTGCAGTTGTAAACAGGATGAGCTTAATAGGAGCTCAATGGAAAATGTAGCCAACTGCAAAGAAGAAATCAATGTGTAATTAACCAAACTGTATATAAGGAATGGCTAAGGCTTCTTCTTCAAGGAGACAGAGCTTTGAATGTGAATCTCCTGTCTCTCTTACTGCAAGTAAATAAAACTACCTTGTGACAACCAAAACAAGCAGACAGTATATCCGGAAAATAATCTATAAATTCAAAATTCCACTAAAAATTCAATAAGAAAGTTGGATCAATACAATATATTAAAAAAAAAAAATATTATGAATTAAAAAAAAAAAAAAAAGAAAGTTGGTAAGTAGATCCTAGAATTCATATAGACAAGCAAAGGATCAGAAATGTATCCAGCAAAATTTTAAGAAGACAGGTGAGGAGAATTGCCCTATCTACCAGATATTAACACATTGTAAAGCTACTGTAATTAAGGTAGTTTGTTATTGACTTAGGGATAAACAAATAGACCAATGAACCAGATTAGAGAACCCTGAAATAGATTCATATGAAATTTAGATATATGACACGTGGCATTACAAATCAGTGGGAAAAGAAAGGGTTGTTAAAAAATAGGCTTTTAACCTGTCAGAATGGCCAACATCAACAAATCGACAAACGACAAGTGTTGGCGAGGTTGCGGAGAAAAAGGAACCCTCGTGCACTGCTGGTGGGAATGCAGACTGGTGCAACCACTGTGGAGAACAGTGTGGAGTTTCCTCAAAAAACTGAAAATGGAACTCCCATTTGACCCAGTAATCCCACTCCTAGGAATATATCCCAAGAAACTAGAAACACCAATCAGAAAGGATATATGCACCCCTATGTTCATAGCAGCACAATCTACAATAGCCAGAATTTGGAAACAGCCTAGGTGCCCGTCAGCAGATGATTGGATCCAAAAACTATGGTACATCTACACAATGGAATACTATGCTGCCATAAAGAAGAAGGAATTCTCATCATTTGCAGCAACCTGGATGGAATTGGAGAACATCATGCTGAGTGAAATAAGCCAATCAATGAAAGAGAAACACCACATGACCTCACTCATTTGTGGATAATAAAGAGCATTATAAACTGATGAACCAAAAGATAGATATAGAGACAGTAAAGCAACAAGCAGATTGTCAAATTACAGCGGGGAGGGGAGGAGGATCTGGGGGAGATAATAGATCAACCGAAGGACTTGTATACATGCATATAAGTACAACCAATGGACATAAAACTATGGGGAGGGAGGGGCTATGGGGGAGGGAGGGAGGGGGGCAAAAAAAATCATTAAAATATGTAAAAAAAATAAATTAATTAATTAAAAAAATAGGCTTTTAAAATAATTAGTTATAAATATGGAATTAAGTGAAATAAACTTTCTACCTCATACTTTACAAATAATTTTTTTGTTTTTTATTTTTTAAATATATGTTTTATTGATTTTCCACAGAGGAAGAGAGAGGGGTAGAGAGTCAGAAACATCCATGAGAGAGAAACATTGATCAGCTGCCTCCTGCACACCCCGCACTGGGGATGTGCCAGCAACCAAGGTACATGCCCTTGACTGGAATCGAACCTGGGACCCTTCAGTCCGCAGGCTGACGCTCTATCCACTGAGCCAAACCGGTCAGGGCTACAAATAATTTTAATGAATTAAAAACCTTAAGAGTGAAAAGTAAATCTTTAAAACTTTTTATGTTAAAAAAGGGGAATGTTTGGAGGACAAAACATTTCTTTAGACAAAAATATTGACTGTGAAAGAAATGATTGACAAATTTGCGTACCTTAGAATATAAAACTTCTTTTTACAAGATGTCACTCCTAAAGTTGAAGAGCTGTACACTTAGAAGTTATGTATCTATACCTCAAATACCTGACAAAAGATTAGTATCCAGACTTAATAAAAATTGCTTAGCCCTCAAGTGACAAATGGCCCAGTTGAGAAATAAGAATAGGAACAAGCAGTTCATAAAAGAGGAAATCACAATAGTCAAAGAATGTGAAAAAATATTGAACTTCACTGGAAATCAGGGTAATGTAAGTGAAAATGGGATACCATTTTATCCTAACCAGATTACATTACAAATTTGTTGTGTTTAGCCTGGCCAGTGTGTCTCACCAGTTGAGTGTTGATCCAGGAACCAAGAGTCACTGGTTCAATTCCCAGTCAGGCCACATGCCCAGGTTTCGAGCTCTGTCCCCAGTGGGGGAGCGTGCAGGAGGCTGCTGATTGATGATGTTTTTCATTGATGTTTCTATTTATCTCTGTTCTCCCCTCTGTCTCTTAAAAAAAATGTGTTCACTCCCTGTTTGTGTGGGACTTTTCCCAGTTTTAGCTGCTGTGTCAAGTTGGAGCCCCTGTTGACTGTTAGGGGGTTCTTGGGGTTCTTGTTACAAATTGTTACTTTCTCTTGTAGATGATGGTACCACATAAGTCACATATAGATAGCTTTCAGTGGTTTTTCCCCATATTCTGTTTGTCACTTGGTTTTGTTTTCTTTTAGATATCCATGTGTTTTTGGTTTTGTTTTTTAAAATATATATTTTTATTGATTTCAGAGAGAGAAAAGGAGAGAAAATCATCAATTGACTGGGTTGTTATTTTATTTTTGTAAAGATTTTTAAAAATTGATTTTTAGAGAGAGAAGGGAGAGGGGGAGAGAGCAAGAAACATCAATGTGAGTGGGAAAGATGGATTGGCTGCCTCCTGCACGCCCCCCTACTTACTTGACTGGAAATCCAACTGGCAAATGATGCCTAACCCAGCCACACTAGCCAGGGCTGGTTTTCTAATTTTAATTAACTCTTGTTTAGGACATGTGGAGTTCAAGGAAATTCATGTACTATACCACCATTGCCACTATTTTCCCAGAGTCCTGCTCAATAACTTTTGAATGTTAGAAATGTAATGTTAATTGAGTCAAATATTTGTTCTAAGAAGTAATAACTGGCAGAGTTAGTGGTATGTGCCATTATTTTGTATCTGCTGCATTGACTCTTTACTATCAACTGAACAATCACTCTCTCCAGGTAATAGGAAAATGCCTTACAACAGCCAGCACTTTGTCATGCTTGGTTAGTATCTTTCTGATTGGCTGACAACCTCCAGTGAAGCATCAAATGGCAGCTTTAAATAATTATTTTAGTCTGTGACCAGTTTTACTGTATTGAATTAATATCTAGGAATAAAGATAACTGAAAACAGATCATTGAGCTATTTCATGTTTAAAGAAGTGGGAAGATAAAAGGCATGATAATGACCTTGAAAATTAAATTTAGACATAATCATTAGGAAAACGATTTGTAATGCCACATGAAAGTTAACTAAAAGCCAACGAATGGACAGTCTCTTAGGCAGGGTAGAACAGGTAATTCTGTAATCACTTTCCAGGGCAAGATTGCATTTTATTTTGTTTATAACTATTTCAGATTTAGACTGAATTGTTAACATTTGAACATTATTATTGATTGCTAAACAGAAGTAAAACAATTTTTTTTTAATTTTGTGATTTTAAAAAGTATTCTGCATTTGCCTTCATGTTCGTATTTGTTATGGTATAAGACCAGTTATTTTCCTCATGACTTTCTCATTTTTCCTTCCATGAATATGTGTCTGTGAAAATGTCTCCTTTTTATAAATTAATGCATTTGTAATTATCGCATTAAAAATCAAAGAAAAGCAAACTTTATAGGGTATGGTACTATTTTTAACTTTATAAAGTAACTACTGTCTAAAATAAAAACAGCCTAGTTTTTACTGAGAATAAGATAAAATGAACAGCTGAAACCGGTTTGGCTCAGTGGATAGAGCGTCGGTCTGCGGACTGAAAGGTCCCAGGTTCAATTCCGGTCAAGGGCATGTACATTGTTGCGGGCACATCCTCAGTTAAGGGGTGTGCAAGAGGCAGCTGGTTGATGTTTCTCTTTCATCGATGTTTCTAGTTCTCTATCCCTCTCCCTTCCTCTCTGTAAAAAAATCAATAAAATATATTAAAAAAAAAAAAGATAAAATCAACATATGTTTGTGTAGCTCTGGAAATACAAATTGGAACTACCTTTTTGAAAAGAAGGTATAAAACTTATGTGCAATCTCCATTGTATAGTTACTCTCGTGTTTTGATTATGGATAATGCCTACTATTAGTTATTCCCCCAATTTCCTATATAAGTGTGTAAATTTTAGTTTAATAGAATGTATCTTCTTTCAGGTTAAAGAACTGAATCATTATCTGGAGGCTGAGAAATCTTGTAGGACTGACCTAGAAATGTACGTAGCTGTTTTAAATACTCAGAAATCCGTTCTGCAGGAAGATGCTGAGAAACTGCGAAAAGAATTGCATGAAGGTAAATATATATACTATATATTTTTTATCTTAGTTTCTAAGAGAACTATGATACTGATGAACAAAACAGTAACAAATCTTAAAATGCTATTCCAACATATTAATGATTTAATTTAAGCTTTCGCAGTTGGTTTGAATATTCCCATGAAAATCTGGAGATTTGAGGTCTGCTAAAGATAGTTAGATCATTAGTGGGTTCTCTTTCTTACAGGACCCAGTGATAACTTCACGGGGCATGAGCTCTTGGCTGAAAGATAATGGGGCTGGGAACTACTGCTTAAACTGTTTTTGCCCTGGACGCATTTTGATGGAGATGGATTAGCAAAAGTGATGTATACAAATAATGTATTCTGGTGTTCTTTAGTAACATCCCTGTTTATAAGAGATAATTTTGATATCACTAGTTTGGTAGCAGAGAGGAGATGCAGAAATTGACTATTTTCCCAGGACAAAGGAAGAAGGCTCATCTTTTCCTCATTTAAGTAAAAATATACTTTTGTCTTTAATTCTTCTACTGTTCCTGTACACTTGGGGTTCTTAACTTTTTTGTGTCATGGACTCTTGGGAATTTTGTGAATCCATTTAAGAATAATGTGTTTAATCCATAAAATACATAGGGTTATAAAAGAAACCAATTATATGTGGTATAGTAATGAATGTGCTATTGCAATAATGCATTAAATAACAAGTGATATAGTAATGAATTTGCTATTGCAATAATAAATTAAATAACTAGTTCTAGCAGGTCTAATAACATAATTTTGAAGTATTGATGAGCATAAGTTTTATATATATATATAAAATATCAATATAATATATATCTTAATATAAAGATATCTGTGGCTTCTGTTGGTGATCAGGTCATAGGTATTATTATATTTACTGTGGTTGGTTTCCTACATTAATTGAAGGAAATGATAAATTTCAGTTAGAGTAGCAGAACCGGTTTGGCTCAATGGATAGAGCTTTGGGCTGCGGACTGAAAGGCCCTGGGTTCGATTCCGGTCAAGGGCACGTACCTTGGTTGCGGGCACATCCCTCGTGGGGGTGTGCAAGAGGCAGCTGGTCGATGTTTCTTTGTCATTGACATTTCTATCTCTCTATCCCTCTCAATTCCTCTCTGTGTAAAATCAATAAAAAAATATACATTAAAAAAAAATTCAGTTAGAGTAAGTAAAAATCTAATTTCCCCCCCTCATCCAATTATATGCACTCCATTGAAATCTTATATTTGTTTCAGGCTATGCTAGAAACACATTTATTTATTTTTTTAGTAACACATTTTAATATGCAGGTTTAGTTCTATATTGATAGAGTCCTACAATGAATACTTTTAGGTATAGCAAATGCTATGAAACATATACTCTTCTGTAAATAATTTAGGTTTGCAAATGAGTTTTTTTCCTAAATAGTAGAAAGCTGAAATAAGTGTACAGAATTATTTCATAAAATGTTATGAAAATAACTCAAAGTTCGAGCAAGTGTTTGGCTTTCAGGAAACATTTTTCAAATGTGCTGCTGCAGTGAAAAAGACATCCAAACTCTGAAAGGATATATTAAAAAAAAATTGTTATTGCTATTTAAACTATGTGCCCAAACTTTCCAGAAATAGTATAAGATTGACAAACTTTCCTAATATATCTGGAAAAGTATCTGAGTATGTGGATAGAGTAATTTCCATACTGAAAACTACCAAAAATAGTATTTGAATGAAAAGAAGACAAAGAGTAAGCAGCAGCCTAAATTGGTGGAATTAGATATACAGTACAACCAAATTAGTACAATTGCATATCAGAGGTGCTAGGATTGGAATGTGGTAGGAGGCAGCAGTGTCACAGATAGGCTTCTTCGAAGTTGTTCTTTCTTTACAATTATTTTTTGATTTTTATTGAGGTCAGAGAGGAAGGGAGAGGGAGAGAGAAACATCAGTGATGAGAATCACTGATTGGTTACCTCCTGCACGCCCCCTACTGGAGATTGAGCCTACAACCCAGGCATTTGCCCTTGATTGGAATCAAACCTAGGACCCTTCAATCCACAGGCTGATGCTCCATCCACTGAGCTAAATCAGCTAGGGCCAAAGAAGTTGTTCTTAAGTGGAGTTTTGGAAGATTGGTAGGTATTTATTTGTTAATGATGAACATAATATTCAAGGTCATTTGCTTGTGGTACAGCTACAGCAAGGTAAGGAAGTGTAGCATGCAAAAGAAGTGTAGCATGCAGAAGAAGTGTAGCATGCAAAATGTGAAACAGGAGAGGTAGGTGTGGACTACGCCACACCTTAGGCTAGGGATTTTGGATTTTATCCTATGGGCAGAAAGGAGCCTCTGAAGGGTTTTAAATCTTTTTTTTTTTTTTAAATAACTTTATTGAGATGTAATTTGCATGCCATGAAGTTCATTCTTTTAAAGTGTACAGTTCTAATTTCAGAATATTTTTTTTTATTTCCCCCCCAAAATTCTGTATCCATTGCCAAACATCCCCTATTCTCTTTTCCCTCCCAGTCCCTGGCAACCACTAACCTACTTTCTATCTCTATAGATTTGCCTATTCTGGATTCCTGTATAAATAAGATTATATAATTATGGTCTTCTCTGAAGGGTTTTAAATTTGCAAGTGATAATATTAATTTTGCATTTTAGAAAGTTCAATTTAAACAGCAGGGTGGAGGATAGAATAGAGACGGTAAGAATGATGGCAGGAAGAATAACAAAGGGACTGCTGTTGTAGTTGTCTAAGTTATGATGGCTGATCTAAGGCAGAAGATGGCTGTGTCATACTGCACAGGAGGCAGCGTTAGTAAGTTACTGTTTCATTAATCAGCTTCTGAGGCAAGAAAAGTCAGAAATGTGAGTTGTCTCTTGTTTCTTGCTTAGGTTGAGCTGATAAATATCAACAATACCAGCATTTACAAAGATTCTTTGACTTAGCTTGAGAGATCAAAACTAAATGGGCTAAGAAGGATTCCTGGGTAACAGCTTTATGAGTAGTTACTAAACCTTTGATGTTTAGAGCAACATTGCCCAAAGTATATTCCCTAGAATAGCAGTCACCAGCTGGTGGTCTGTGGACCACTGGTGGGTGGTCCATGAGGTCCGAAAGATTGGCAACTGCTGCCCTAGAACATTTGTCATGTGATGGCACTGTGGCAAAAAATTTTTTGTCAAAGAAATTTGGGAAATGCTGTATTGCCTATCATTGAAATTCAGGGTTTTTGATTGGGGGATTTTTATAGTTTGCCATCTTTTGGAGCAAGAGCGACAACAACACAATCAGTTAAAACATACGTGGCAGAAGGCCAATGACCAGTTTCTGGAATCTCAACGTTTGCTGATGAGGGACATGCAGAGAATGGAGATTGTGTTAACTTCAGAACAGCTCCGACAAGTTGAAGAACTGAAGAAGAAAGATCAGGTGAGTAGCATTTTTATAGGACTTGCTTGCTTTGTTAATAATGCATTCTCACTCATTCACATACATGTGACTGCATTACTTTATGTATCTTAGAGACTTACTTAATCCAGAAATAAGGTGATATATGCCATTTCAACAAACATAGGTACATTTGAGGGGTTTTGTTTTTCAACTTTAGAAATGGCCTTATCTTGAGGTCACATGTTTAGAAATGATCTGCTTCAGAATGCAGTATGCAACAGTGCATATTTCTGAGAAATTATTTCTCTATAGTTCTGTCCAGTTTTCCTATGGCTCTTGGAGTATGTTAATCCAGGCCAGGTAGAGAGTAATGGCCAGTCTCTTATTTCAGAGTATAGGCACTTAGTCACCACCCCTCTTCCATATACCTCACTTCTCATGTGCTCAGTCACATCAGGTTATTCAGAATTCTCTCAGATGGCTGCCTGTGCCCTGTACTTTTGTATGTATGTCCTTTTCCCCTGGAAGCCTTGCTTATCTGCTCTCACAGAATTGGCAAACTTGTATTACTGAACCTTTAGGATCCAGCTGAATTTCTGGCTCCCTCAAATGAAATCAGTCAAAAAAAACCATACTTGTATAGTATTGCAATTATTTGTGAGTTTGTCTCTTCCCTCTAGGCATTAAAAGTACCTTACTCATTTTTGAGTGAATGACTACATTTACTTCAATAATTCCTTTGGTATTTCATATAAATTTTTGCACTTTTTAAAAAAGATTTTTAAATTGATTTTTAGAGAGAAGGGGAAGAGAGCAGAGAGAGAGAGAGAGAAACATCAATGTGAGAGCCAAACAATTGCCCACCTCCTACACAGCACTCACTGGGGATGGAGCCTGAAACCTGGGCATGCGCCCCAACTGGGAATCCAACCAGCAACCTTTTGGTACATGGGCTGACACCCAACCATTGAGCCACACGGTCAGGGCTGTATATCTATCTATCTATCTATCTATCTATCTATCTATCTATCTATTTTTATTGATATTTTACAGAGAGGAAGGGAGAGGGATAGAGAGTTAAAAACATTGATGAGAGAGAAACATCGACCAGCTGCCTCCTGCATAATCCATACTGGGGATGTGCCCACAACCAAGGTACATGCCCTTGACCGGAATCAAACCTGGAACCTTTCAGTCCGCAGACCGACGCTCTATCCACTGAGCCAAACCGGTTTGGGCTGTACATCTTTCTAATGGTAAATAATACTCCTGTTAATTTTCTACAGTGATCTGAAGGACTGTTCTATGCAAAGTTTCTTTCTTGGATCATTTGAAGAAGATGAGAGGCTTGCTTTCTTTTTCGAGAGAGGAAGGGAGGGGGAAAGATGGAGAGACAAAAACATTGAAGTGAGAAAGGCACATAATTGGTTGCCTCCTGCACATGCCCTGACCAGAGCCAGGGATTGAGTCTACAATGAGGTATATGCCCTTGACCAGAATTGAACCCAAGATCCTTCAGTTTGAGGGTCGACACACCATTCCACTGAGCCAAATCAGCCATGGCCAGTTTGCTTTCTTTTGTTTCGCCTTTCACATGGAAGCTATTTCCTGATTTCTTCCTTTTATTACGGTTCATATTTTGTGCCTATAATATTAAAATGTTTTGCCCAGCATAGTTTAGTGTTTGAGCATTGATCCATGAACCAGGGGGTCACGGTTCGATTCCCTGTCAGAGCATATGCCTGGGTTGCCAGCTCAATCCCCAGTGTGGGGAGTGTAGGAGGCAGCTGATCAGTGATTCTCTCTCATCATTGATATTTCTATCTCTCTCCCTTCCCCCTTCCTCTCTGAAATCAATATATATTTAAAATATATAAATAAAATATTTTGTTTTGACAAGATGCCCTTAGATGTGATTACAAAAACTTAAGTGTCCAGTTTTCTCTCCTTATAAAGTTCTTGTTCATTTTTGTTTTGAGCAGTTAAAGAATTATAGGAATCATTAAATGTAGATTACTGGGTAATGTACATTATTTTTCTTTCTAACTTTTAGGAGGAAGATGAACAACAAAGACTTAATAAGAGAAAGGACCACAAAAAAACAGAGGTTGAGGAAGAAGTGAAACTACCAGTAGTGTGTGCTTTAACTCATGAAGAATCTTCAGCACAGTTATCAAATGAAGAGGTATAGTGAATCTGTAATTAAAATCATTGTATGCATGATGCTACCATTTTAGCTTCTCATACATTTATCAATTACATTGTTCATATGGGATGTGTGAAACTACTAGCTGAAAATGAAATAAAATGATATCTACTTTCAGTCATTCTTATGTTGGTATAAGTAGTACTATTTGAAATGTGTTGCAATTTCTCTCATAGTCTCTGAAATAATTTAGATGTTCTTTTATCCAGTGGTTCCAAAATTAAACCATTAGAAGAAATCTTTAATATCTGCAATATTTTTATATGAATAGTTAATGTTGCTAATACATTGAGCTTTTTGTTTAAAAGAGATTATTTAAACACTCAACTCCCTATAGCATATAGGAAGTATTAACCAGTATTAGGTCTTAAAGCCCTGAGAATAATATTAGGTGAGGTTTGGCAGATTGTGGTGGGGCAGGATAGAACATTTCAGGTATTGGGAATGGATGGGGTGGAGGGACCTGGAGCTGGAAAGTGTAAGGTGGTGTTTTTATGGCCTTGTTACCTTTCATCCACAGTGTGGACAGGCCTCCTCATTAGGTTTTCTGTCTTCAGCCTATTCCACTCCCTTGCACCCTCAGCATTACTGGCAGATTTATTTTTCTTTCTTCTTCTTCTTTTTTTAAATTTCTTTATTGATTAGGGTATCACATTATTGTCCTCATCCCAATTTATTTTTCTGAAGTGTAGCACTAGTCAGGCTACTCGCCTACTCAAAACTACCACTGCCTCCCATTGCCTACATAATTAAGTGTAAATTCCTCACTCAGATAGCCGAGGTCATTTATGTGCACTCTGTTTTAGCCACATTGATTGTCTTCTGCTACACTCCCCACCTTGCATGGTGGTTTCTTCACCTGGAATGCTTATCTCCCTCTGCTTTTCTGGTATTGAAATCCTTCTGTTTATTCTTCAAGACTCATGCTGGTATCCCCTCTTCAATGAAAGAAATGCTTCTCTCACTGCTTTTAGGATAAAAACTGAAAAAGGAACCTAGCTTGGGATACAATTATTTAAAATGTTTAAACACTCAGCTCCCTATGGCATATATGAAGTATTAACCAGTATTAGACAGTATTAGATGGTTGAAAGGACCTTCTAGCCTTACTGTGCTGGCCACTTTATCCCAGCCAGACCTTTCTACTTACTGCCAGTGCTCACATGCCTTGTTTATACTGTCGCTGCGGTTTAGAATTTCAAGCTCACTTTCCTACCCCTGCCTCCTTCCGGCCTGCTGCAGCAATTTCAGTTAAATTGGATTAAGGGTCTTACCCACTTTCAGAGGTGTTTTTGTTTAGTTTGCAGATTTACTCTGAGTCATGAATATCTTCCTGGTAGCTTATATTTCCAAATTTATGGATTGTTGACATTTTAAGAAAAGTTTTCAATCCTGTCAGACATTGAAAAGTATGATGTAATTGTTTTTCTGCATTCTTTGTTTTGAATCATACACTGAGGACCACTAGGCCTGATTCTGCTATTTTTTTTTTTTTAATAGTTAGATTCCCAGGAGACTGTCTCAACTTTCGGGTACTGCCAAATATTATGTGGTTTCTGTGTCATGCAGTCCTGTGTCCAGGAATGTTTGAAAAAGTTTCAAACATTTCCAAAAATATTTTAGCAGCAATATAGGAAAGGGAGATTTTTTGTGATTTGCAATGAAGCCTTTTTAAATTTTTTCTTTAAAAATCTATGATATATTTTATATAGCATTATTTCCTGACATTTGAAGTATCTTTTAGAGTCCAGGCGTCTTCAAACTACGGCCCGCGGGCCACATGCGGCCCGCAGAGGAGTCTGATCCGGCCCGCCAGGTTTTTTGGGCAGTGAGCGCAGCCAAGGTGTTACAGTAGGAATTAGTAGTTCATATAGTCCGGCCCTCCAGCTCTCTGAGGGACCGTGATCTGGCCCCCACTTTAAAAAGTTTGAGGATCCCTGTTAGACTTTCAGATCTGATATTTTGAATATTTGTTTCCAGTTGAGAATTAAGACAATTTAACCTGTTGGTTTAAAGTTAATATGGAATCCTTTGGAAACTTAGTCATATTTATTGATAAAAACGTTTAAATTTGTAGGACATCATATCTTTAACCTTATGCTTAGAATATGTTTTTCTCACTACAATGATATATATGTTCATTATAGAAAACTTGGAAAATACAGAAAGGTATACAAAGTAAAAATAACTGGTAGGCAATTCTGCTCAGAGATAGTCTTCAATAATATTTTGCCATATACCTCTCTTTCCCCTCTTTTTCTGTTTTTATTCCCAAAGTGTTTCTATTTGCACTTTTTAAACATAATCCAGTTATAACTCTACATAATGTTTTATATATCATTCTCCTCCCTCACACTTAAATCTGTTTTTAAAGGTTTTGACACATCAGTAAATGTTTTTTGTTGTGTTTTTTTTTTTCCTCTCAAAAAAGGCTTCATATTTCAGCATGTAAATGGACCATAATTCCTACTGATTGATTTATACCCAGGTTTTAATTTGTAAAAGTCACTGAGTGACAACATGGAGAGGTCAGTGCCAGGGAAAGAAAAGTTTAATGGCATTCACATTCCTCTTAGAAATGAGTCTTGGACCAGCATATGTGGTACACCAGGTGAGCCACTTGGGGAAGCAGCAGAGCTGGTCATGAGGCAGAACAGGAGCAAGGGCAAAGCATGCCCTAGAGCTGTTGTTGTTGTTTTTTTTGTTTGTTTTTTGAGGAAAAGGGAAGGGTAAACAGCATCCCATTGGCTAGTTTGAATGAGTCTAGTGGGCTTTGGGGTAGGAGAAATACTGGCTTGGTGTGTAAGAGTCAGATAAAGGAATTAGTTGGAGGTATTGACTCAGGATTAGTTGATTTGTATATGAAAGGCATGTTTGCGGGCAAGTTGTATATTCTAGGAATTGACTAACGTGGGAGGGGCAGTCTCTCCTTGGCCAGTAAGACCCTATAATGTCAAAAACATTGTAAAATGTAGAAAATAAAAGTACACTATTTGCACCCTGATATAGTATAGTCAAGTTTGTTCCTTGTCCCAAAAATGTATACACACTTTAATTATTAATTCTAGTGAGTTAAATCTGAAAAGAAACATCAATTGAGCTATCAGAAAAAATGTGTGTATACATTGTTTATGGCACCCTATATAATTCTTTTTGTACAAAAATCATATGAACTTACCTGATTATTTTGTTAGTATAAGTTTGTGGGAAAAGAACTGCTGAGTTTGAGGATGTAAACATTTGTAAGGTATTAGAACATACTGTTGAATCATCTTTTGGAAACACCACAACAGTTTACACTTCTCCTGGAAGTGCTCCTTATGCTGTTACTGTCATGGCAGTCTGCTGTTTTTCTGTCCCAGTTCCCTTCCCTCTTTGTCACAGCATTGTATGTGATAGCATTAGCTGTTAGGCTCCTTCGTAGTTCACAGAATGGGTTCCCAATTCTTATTAGGATACTTCTTTGGGACCTTTGCCCAAATATGTACTTAATATGTACTAGATTTATGTTCCTTAGTCATCTGAATTTCACAGAGGAAAGAAATCAAGAACTTAACATAAAAGTTGGCAACTATTTTACCAAGTAAGGAGATTTTTTTAGACATTAAAAAAATTTTATTCCACAATCTTTTTTAATTCATAAAAGGAAGGATGTTTAACAACAAAAAGTAGAAAGGCTATTATCTTAAAATAAAGGTTAGTACTTTAATTTGAGTGCATTTAGTTTCAAGAGAAACTTGCTACATTTTCCTTGTTTTCTAACCCTCACTGGCTGTGTGATTGCATCACGGAATGGCACTGGCGCCCTTTTTCACTTTGAGAACGTGCTGGACCACATTTTTAAAAATTGAGCTGAAATTCATGTAACATAGAGTTAACCATTTAAAGTGCAGCAGAGCCGAAACTGGTTTGGCTCAGTGGTAAAGCGTCAAGTCTGCGGACTGAAAGATCCCAGGTTCGATTCCGGTCAAGGGCATGTACATTGGTTTTGGGCACATCCTCGGTAGGGGGTGTGCAAGAGGCAGCTGGTCAATGTTTTTCTCTCATCGACGTTTCTAGCTCTCTATCTCTCTCCCTTCCTCCTCTCTGTAAAAATATCAATAAAATATATATTTAAAAAAAAAGTGCAGCAGAATTTAATATTCTTACAATGTTATTCAGCCATCACCTCTGTCTAGTTTCAAAATATTTTCATCACCACCAAAAAGAAGACCCTGTATCCATTAAGGAGTCACTCACCATTCTGTTTTCCTGTCAGCCTCTGGCAGCCACTTGTTTGTTTTTGGTCTTTGTGTACTTATCTGTTGTGGACATTTCACATATTTGGGATCAAACGATATATATAACTTTTGCATCTAGCTTCTTTCGCTTTGTGTACCACATTTAACATGTTAATTACATCGTGCTTGAAACTTGGTTTCTGGCTTACCACATTACCTTCATTTCACTTCTGCCACAGTTACTCCTTCCTCTCTCCATCCCCAGAATGTGTTTTTCAGAGTTCTGCTCTTGACCCTCTCATCCTACAGATTATATTAGGTGTTCTGATTTGCTGCTGTGATTTGAATTATCATTATATGATGGTTACTCCCAAGTCTCTGTCTAAAGACTTAAATGTCCATCTATTGGATGGGCATTTCCACTTGGATATACAACAGGCATCTCACAGTCAACATACTCAGCACTGAATTTCAGCAAACCTCCTCTGCTTATGTGTGGACTAAATTCCTTTCCTTGAGCTACCTGTTAATTTACAAGGTCACGTTTTACAATATTAAATACAGTGTTCTGGTAGCCTGTTTACTTGTTAATTTTTCATGAAGCCATAAGCATCTTGAGGACAGAGATTGCTCACAGTTGTATCCTGAGTTCACAGGATGCAAGTTGTGTCTTGCTCACAGATGAATCCCAAGTTCCTGTTTTTGTGCCCAGCAAGCAAATAGAGGATACTCAATAAATGTTTGTTCAATAAATAGTGAAGGTTACACACTAATGATTATCATGTGTAACGTGGTATAGTTCTTTTAGTATATGGTAGTTTTCCATTTTGAAAATACAGAGAATTTTCTAATGTGACAATATGTATTTTCACATTTCAGGAGCATTTAGATAGTACCCATGGTTCAGTCCATTCCTTAGATGCAGATTTACTGTTGCCATCTGGAGATCCATTCAGTAAATTGGACAATGACATGTTTAAAGACGGACTCAGGAGAGCACAGTCTACAGACAGCTTGGGAACCTCAGGCTCGCTGCAATCCAAAGCTTTAGGCTATAACTACAAAGCAAAATCTGCTGGAAACCTGGATGAATCAGATTTTGGACCACTAGTAGGAGCAGATTCTGTGTCTGAGAACTTTGATACTGCCTCCCTTGGATCACTGCAAATGCCAAGTGGGTTTACATTAACCAAAGATCAGGAAAGAGCAATCAAGGCAATGACACCCGAACAAGAAGAGACTGCGTCTCTACTCTCCAGTGTCACCCAGGGTATGGAAAGTGCTTATGTGTCTCCCAGTGGTTATCGCTTAGTCAGTGAGACAGAATGGAATCTCCTGCAGAAAGAGGTGAGTTATCTTTTTCTCTTTTCCTCCTGATCACTTTGAGCAGTACTGGGTAACTCCAGAATTTATTGTTCATTCAGAAGATAGTCCCTGGAGCCAGTACATGTACATGCGGTTAGCAAGTGGATATTCACCTTATTGTCTGACCCTTGTCATAGTCTGCTTTGGCTATTCCAGGTGATTATGATGAAGGAACTGACTAGCTAATTGCATTCAGCGTGAACTTTCTACCTGCAGTCATACCTCTGAAGTGGAGCAGTCTGCCTGAATAGCGTAGCTAAGTTTAAGTTAGAGGAGCCTGAATTTGCTTTGCTTTGCAGTTTCTATAATCTCAGTGTATTCCAAGATTCCTAGCTTTCATTTTTCTTTGATATTTGAAGTGCAAATGCTTGTCAGCAGTAGATGCTGAGAGTGAATTTAAGGGGAGGCGGTGGGAAATACAGGAAAGAAAAAAAGGCAACTTTTAATGAGGTTAATTTTTCTTCTAATAATATTTGTAAATTCAGAAGTAATATAGGAAATAAAACCTGTAATATTTACTTGCATAGTGCTTTACAGATTACAAAGCCCTTTCACATACCTCATCTCTTTGAGCTTCTTGATAATAATGAGGCAGTCAGGACATTCTTGTCTCCAATTTACAGGGGAAGAAACTAGCTAAAAAGATCAAGTGACTTGTTTAAGTTTCCCCTTTGACTTGGCAGCAAAACCTGGGTTAGAATACAGGTTTTCTGACTTCCAGTGCTTTCTTTTACCCAGGGTTACTTTTCTTTAAAGGAGCTGTCAATCAGTAAGTAGAACAGCTTATTAAGCCCCAAAGAAACTTTTCTTCTCTACATGTGAGAAGGTGCTACTTAACAGTTTCATACCTCCTTGGTAATCGGAGCAGGTGAAGTGGGTAGTTGGCACTGGTTCCTCCTCCCATTCCCTTCATTGGCTGGGTTTCAGTTGTGAGCTCCACGGTGTAGTACCTTCTGCTTGCTTTGTGTTTTCCTCAAATGTGGTGTTTTGTGGCACTTAGTCTCTTGGTGGTAAAGTCATGTCCCTTGTTTTGCTTTCGTACTTGTAACAGCTTATGACTTTTTAGAATCCAATTCTATGTTGTAACTTCTTGCCTTAAGTACCTGAAGAAATTGTTTATTCCTTGTTCTACTTTGAGTAACATTGGTAAGATTGTGCATGTGTTCCTCACATCTGTGATGTAGAATTATTTTGTTCTGCCTTATAAGAGGTGATTTTGGTGCCCTTCAGGTACATAATGCTGGAAATAAACTTGGTAGACGTTGTGATATGTGTTCCAATTATGAAAAACAGTTACAAGGAATTCAGATTCAGGAGGCCGAAACAAGAGACCAGGTGAGTTTCTTTGGGTATGCCAAATTGGTAAGCTGTGGTCGTTTTCATTGGAAGTGCAGGATTAATTTGTTTTCCCCTCCATTTGCTTTATGAAGTACATCAGTCTTGTTAAATATGAAATAATTTAGTACATGCAATGGCAGTTACATCTCCAGTGGGAACACACTAGAACCTCTGCTTCTATGTGTCTTTGCTTTATCAGCATCTCATAGGTCAGCTCAGCTCTTTCAGAGACACTGATATATCCTTCCTACGAACTTGCCCCTTCTGCCCAAGGCTTAAATTTAAAAGTGATACTATCATGAGTATGTAAACATGGAACATTAATTGAATATTATATTAATCAGTATTTGGAATCTTCATTGCTTATTGCCTCTATTTCTTGTTATAAATTTGTTGAATTAATTAGGTTAATTTACAGGGTCACAGAAATTAAGATTAGGTTGATCTGGTATACTGAAATTGACAAGTACCTTTTACAAATATAGTACCTAATAATGAACTCCTCGGTAACACTTAGAAAATAATGTGGAATTCGTAAGAGTAGGCTTGTGAAAGTATATGTAAAGAAAAGATACTTTTTTTCCTTATATTTCCTAATTATTCTTTAATTATTATGAAGATTGTTCCCTTTGTCTTCAACATAAGTTTAGGCATATTAGAATGATGGCTTAATATTTTCAAAAGCCATTGGCATTGATTTCCTTCCTATATGCTTTTTTCATAGATGGTTGAAAAGTAAATTCTAAAGCTGTTTGTGAAACTTAGGTTAGCTTCTAATAGTGTGGTGTTGGAATGGGCTATCTTGGACTGCACAGTCATTTCAGTAGACATTCAACTGTTTGGCATTTTGCTGAATCCTGGGTATTCGGGTACAAATAGAACATAGTACTGACTGCCCATAAGGAGCTTTCAGTGTTGCTAGCCAAGCTATCAGTTCCATATAGTTTGTTCCTGAGATGTATTACACACAGAACTAGTGGAGGGACAGGAACATCTAATTTTACTTTGGGCTCAGTTGAGTAACACTTGTGGGTAACGAGTTAAATTTCTTTTAGAACTTGAGTAAAAAGTAGGGGAAAAAAGTGAGGAAAGGGTGTTGAAAGAGAGAAAAGATGTACAAAAGAGCAGAGTTAAGAAGGAAAATTATGTGTTCTAGAAAGTATGAATAGTTCTGTGTGGTAAAATAATGGGAGAGGAAGTTAAAGAGATCATGATGACATCACTGAGGGAGAGGTGATGATTGAAGGGATTTAATTTGACTCTGAAGACTTTAGGAGACATCTAGGGATTTTAAGTAGGGAAATGGTAATGTGATTAGACTTCTGTTTTAGAAAAAATGTCTGATGTTAGTATGGATTGTAGATGGGAGGCAGAGGATATACTAGTGTCCGAGAGGCCGGTGTCCTAGCTTAGAGGACCCAGGAGGAAAAAGATAATGTATGTGAAAAATGATTTGTTAACTGTAAAGCAGAGTATATTCATCCAATTAAGTCCTTTATCTCTCTCTCTCTCTCTCTCTCTCTCTCTCTTTCTCTCTCTCTCTCTTTCTCTCTTTCTCTCTCTCTCTCTCTTTTTTCTGAATTGACAAATCTATGATTTTTTTCAGAGAAAGAAAATTAAATAAAAAATTTTTGGAGTTACAGATTTTTTTCATTTTATAAAAGAATTCTAGTACTTCCTTCTAATTGACATTTAAATTATATAGGTGAAAAAACTACAGGTGATGCTAAGACAAGCAAATGACCAGTTAGAGAAGACAATGAAAGATAAACAGGAGCTAGAAGACTTCATAAAGCAGAGCACTGAAGATTCAAGTCATCAGGTAAATGAGGGTTTTTAGAATGTGACCCATTGGTGGGTGACTGGGTTGTTTAAATAAAAAAATTATGAAAACTAAATAATGTTTTTTTCTTGCCCTGAAGATTTGGCAGTTCTGTTTTCCCTCTTAACTGTTTTTTTCTGGTATCTGTTTTGTAGATTAAATAAAAACAACAAAACTTTTGAAGTAACAGATTAATGAATACCAGGAGGCTGATTCTCCTTTCCCCTTTGTTTTTTATTTGGTTTTCTGCTGTACAACAAACTTGCAGACAGAAGAGATACTAATTATCTTTTTTTTTTTTTTTTTTTTTTTACTTTTTAAAAGTATAGTGTTCATAGTATAAAAACTCAGATATACCAGAACTAACATACTTGTGTAACCATATCAAAATCAAGTAATAAGACATTAGCTAGTACACCAGAAACCTTCACTTTCTCCTTCCCCAGAGGTAACCATTGTCCTAACTTCTAATACCATTAGATTGGTTTTGTCTCTGTTTTAATTTTATTTTGTTATTTTAACAAATGAATCATATAGTTTATATTCTTTTGTGTCTGTCTTCCTCTATTCAACATGTGAGATTCTTACTCAAGATGCTTGTAGCAGTATGCTTATTTTCATTGTTTATAGTTGTACTAGTATATGGATATATTACAATTTATATATCACAGTGAGCATTTGGATTGTTTCTAGTTCTGGCATACTATAAATAATTCTATTTTGAAATTTTTGTATAGGGCTTGTTGAACAAATTTCTGGTGGGTATATGCCTAGGTGTGAAATTCCTGGGTTAGAATGTTCAAAATGTCTTTAGTAAATACTAAGGCCAAAAAGTTTTGCAGTGTGTTTGTATGAATTTATACACTCACCAGCAACATGAGAAGAATTCTTGTGGATTACAGTCTTGACAAACTTCATTTTGTTAATTATTTTAATTATAGCCATTTTGTTGGGGTGTGAATAGTATTTCATTGTGGCTTAGTTTGCATTTCTCTGATGACCATTGAGGTAATTTAACATTTTCATGTTAATTGGCTACTGGGATATCATTTTGTTTGTGTGTAAGATTCCTTCTCAAGTCTTATGCTAATTTTTTCTATTGCATTGTGTTCTTTTAATTTTAAAAAAGTTACTTGTTTTTCTGATTTGTTAGTTGTTTTTGTAATCCTCACCTAAGGATTTTTAAATATTAATTTTTAGAGAGTGAAAGGGTGGGGGAGGGGAGAGAGAGAGAGAAATAGAGAAGGGAAGGAGAGTGAGAAAACATTGATGAGAGAGAGAGAGAGAGAGAAAGAGAGAGAGATTGACTGTCCCCTACACACACTCCAAACGGGCTGGGGATGGAACCTGCAACCCACATGTATGTGCCCTTGACCAGAATTGAATCTGTGACTCTCTGGTGTTTCAGCTGATGCTCTAACCATTGGGAACACCAGCCAGAGTAGGAGTTTTTTATATAATCTTCTTGGTGTCTTTTAGTGATTTGTGTTGCAAATGTCTTCTATCTATATCTTGTTTTTATTATCATCATCATGATCATTATTTTTTACTCAAGATGTTTTTAATTGAGGAGAAAGGGGAGGTGGGGGAGTGAAGAAGATAGAAGGGGAGAGAAACATTGATGTGAGAGACAGACATTGATCAGTTGCCTCTTTTATGTACCCGCCTGGGGCTCGTACCTATAACCTGGGTATGTGCTCTGATCTGGAATAGAATCCGGACCCTTCAGTGCGTGGGACAATACGCCAACCAACTGAATTATCTGGCCGGGGCCTTATTTTCATTATTTTAATGGTGGTTTTTAATGAAAAGGATTCTTAAGTTAATGTAGCTAAATTCATTGATCTTTTCTTTATGATTAGTGAATGTTGACCCAGTTTTTAAAAGAATGTTTTCTTACCTTGGGGTTATGAACATGTTTGTAATACTGTTTGGTTATGATGAACTCCTTTAGCTTTTCTTCTCTGAGAAGTTCTTTATCTGTTCTTTGATTCTAAATGATAGCTTTGCTGAGTAGAGTAATTTTGGTTGTATATTCTTGCTTTTCACCACTTTGAATGTTTCCTGTCAATCCCTTCTGGCTTGCAACGTTTCTGTTGAGAAATCTGCTCACATTCTTTTTTTTTTTTTTTTTTTTTTTGAGAGAATGGGAGAGAGAGATTTGTTGTTCTATTTATTTAGGCATTCATTGGTTGAATCTTTTATGTTCCCTGACTGAGCAGTGAACCCAAACCTTGTCGTATCAGGATGATGCTTTAACCAACTGAACTACTGAGCCAGGGCTCAGCCAACAGTCTAAGGGTATTCCCCTCTAGGTAACTAACTGCTTTTCTCTTGTTGCTTTTAAGATTCTCTTTTTGGTCTTCAACCTTTGGCATTTTAATTATGATGTGCCGTGGTGTGGGCCTCATTGGGTTCTTGTTGTTTGGGACTCTGCATTTCCTGGACTTATATATCTATTTCCTTTGCCAGGTTAAGGAAGTTTTCTGTGTGTGTGTGTTTGTTTTCAATAGGTTTCAATTCCTTGCTCTCTGTCTTCTCCTTTTGGTATCCCTTTGTGGCAGATGTTGGTACATTTGACTTTGTGCCCTGAGGCCCCTTAAAGTGCCCTCTTTTTTTGGATTCTTTTTTTCCTTTTGCTGTTCCAATTGGATATTTTCCACTACCTTATTTTCCAAATTGCTGATTTGATCCTCTGCTTCATCTCATCTGTTCATTCTCTAATGTACTCTTCATTATAGTTATTGCATTTTAAATTTGACCGGTTCTTTTTTTATTTTCTAGCTCCATTTTTGTTTCCTATCTCCTTGTTGAAGTTCTCAGTGAGTCCATGTATTCTTCCCCTAAGTACCTTGAGCATATTTATAACCAGTGCTTTGACCTTGGCACTTGGTAGATTGTCTCAATTTTGTTTAGTTCTTTTTCAACAGTTTTTTTTTTTTAATATATTTTATTGATTTTTCACAGAGAGGAAGAGAGAGGGATAGAGAGTTAGAAACATCGATGAGAGAGAGTCATCGACCAGCTGCCTCTTGCACACCCCCTACTGGGAATGTGCCCGCAACCAAGGTACATGCCCTTGACCGGAATCGAACCCGGGACCTTTCAGTCCGCAAGCCGACGCTCTATCCACTGAGCCAA
Source organism: Pipistrellus kuhlii (assembly GCF_014108245.1). Taxonomy (NCBI): domain Eukaryota; kingdom Metazoa; phylum Chordata; class Mammalia; order Chiroptera; family Vespertilionidae; genus Pipistrellus; species Pipistrellus kuhlii. The sequence goes on from NW_023425522.1 coordinate 10,510,980, forward strand.
ACTGGTGCTGGCAACTTTTTCAACAGTTTTGCTCCATTTTTTCATTTGGAACATGTTCTTTGTCTCCTCATTTTGGCTGCCTCCTTGTGTTTGTTTCTATGTATTAGGCAGAGCTGCTGTGTCTCCTGGTCTTGGTCAAGTGGCCATATGTAGTAGGTGTCCTATGGGGCCTAGTCTCCCTGGTCACCTGAACCGGTTGCTCCAGGTGTGTCCCTTGTGTGGTTATGTGTACCCTCCTGCTGTAGTTGAGCCTTAATAGCTGTAGGCATGTCAATGGGGAGATTAACTCTCGGGCTGTAAGAACTGGGCATGACTACAGCAGAGGAGCTGTTGTGCAGGGCTGACCCTGTGGAGCAGGATTTGTTCTAATGGGACTCTGGTCATGTCAAATCTGTTCTTTGTGTGTGTCATTTGTGGAGGTGTCTTGGTGGTGCTCTGGTGTGGTCTTAAACTGGCCAACAGGGTTTGTTGGTTCTAGGGACTCTTGGGAGGGGCTCTGGTGCAGGTTAAAGTCAGCTGCTGCCTATACCCATCCCTGGTATGAGCTACAAAGTGATCTGTGATGGTTGTCACTTGTGGTGGGCTTTGAGGTGCCTGGGAGAGGCCAAGCTGGGAACCATAGCTGGCTGCCACTAAGGTCCAGCTAGGAATAACTTAGCAGGAGGTATGGGGCAGGCTGAGGCCTGAAGCTGCTTGTGAACCTTTGAGAGATTTTAGTAAAGTTGTTCTGGGTTTGGGGTATTGTAAATGAATAATACATTTTCTAAAAGTCTTGTATGTGTTTTTTGTTGAATATGTGGACTCATTTCTCTTGAGTATATCTATGAGTGAAATTAGAGGTTTTGCTTATTTTTTTTGCTCTAGTAGCAAGCTATTTCCATTGGTTATTATAGATGTTAGACTTTCACAATGCATCTGACTTTTAAAATCTTCTGTATTTTCTATTTTTGGCCTTATTTTATTTAGGTCTGTGTTCTGGTTCACACATTTTCTTTTCAAATGCATCTAATCTGTTGAAATCCATTAAATTTTCAATTTAGGTAATTTTTTCAGTTTTTTAAATCCATTTGTTAATTTTTAAATTTATTTTTGTTTTTTGGTTAATCCTCATCTAAGGATAATCCTCCCCCATTGATTTTTAGAGAGAGTGGAAGGGAGGGTGGGGGGAGAAAGAGAGGAGAGAAACATCGATGTGAGAGAGATACATCAATTGGTTGCCTCCTGCACATCCCCCGACCTGGGTCAGTATTGGGCCTGCAACCGAGGTACATGTCTTTGACTGGGAATTGAAACCTGACCCTTTAGTCGGCAGGCCAACACTCTAACCACTGAGAAAAACTGTCCAGGACCATTTGGTAATTTTTTATTGTTTTCAGTTCTCTGAAAAAATTTCTATCAAATCTCCAAACAGATCAAGTATATTTTAAAGTCTACCTCTAATAATTCACATATTTGATTTCATTGTAAATCTGTTTCTGTTATGTTTTTTAATCATTTCCTCTTATTTTTATCATATTTTCTCGTGCATTTTTACTTGAGTGGTAGACATTGTATATGAAAAATTGTTGAAACAATACAAAGGCATTTTCCTTATAAGAGTCAGGCAATTAATGGTACTAACAGTCCTGTATCACCTTAATTATAAGGAATTATAATTATAGGAAGTTGTAAAGGTTGTATTATTTTAAGTTCTTCGTTACCCTAAGCAGGCGTCTTCAAACTACGGCCCGAGGGCCACATGTGGCCCGCAGAGGAGTCTGATCCGGCCCGCCAGGTTTTTTGGGCAGTGAGCGCAGCCGAGGTGTTACAGTAGGAATTAGTAGTTCATATAGTCCGGCCCTCCAGCTCTCTGAGGGACCGTGATCTGGCCCCCACTTTAAAAAGTTTGAGGACCCCTGCAAGGTGTGGTCCTTTGGGGACCCAATCTAAAGTGCAGTGTTTACCAAGGGCCTCTTTGCGAAGTGGATCCTGGACTCCCAGACAGTCTGCTCAGCTTCTCAGTGTCACATCTGTGTCTTTTGGATTTGGTACATTCTTCTAGAGGAGAGTTGTTCCAGATGCTGCACTCAACACTCAGTGTGCTCATTCTGGATCTGGGCTCCGTGATTTTTTTTTTGCCTTATTTTCCAGTGCCTTCAAGAGTACATGTCTTCAATATTTTGGTCTCATTTTCTTAATTCTTGATAGAAAGGTGGTTTCCCATTATCCAGATCACTACTACTGGAAGCAGAATTCAGACAATATTTTAGCTGTGTAAACAAATTTATTTTGATTTATTTTATAATTTTTAAGATTACTATTGGTGACTAGGTCACATGGATTGATATCTGTGGCTAGAGGCCCATACGTTTGCTCGTGTGGCAGCACGTGATCCTGGGGACTTGGGCACTGCTTTGTGATATCTGAAAGGCTGAGGCTTTGTACGCAGCAGATGCTCACATACCTGCTGATTCGTGGGTTACAACAATTAATACATAATCCTGTACATTAAGTAAGCAGAGATGGAAGGGTTAGTTTCAGAATAACCAGTTTTGTAACTGCTATTTTTTGTACATGCCTTTTTTTTCTTTTCTCTTTTGGTAAAAGATCTCAGCACTTGTCCTAAGAGCCCAAGCATCTGAGGTTTTACTTGAAGAGTTACAACAGGGGTTTTCCCAAGCAAAGAGGGATGTTCAGGAACAAATGGTAAGTTAACATTTAAGTAAATGTTAAGTATGTTCAATATAGTTCTTTTTGTTCTATCTTGAAATCATCTTTGATATGACTTTATCTCCCAGGCCAAAATATGATTACTGTTATGTTCGCCAGGGCCTATATACAGAACATTAGTAATGGGCAAGGTCATGTAGACATTATTATGTAAAGACATTTAAAATATATATATATATTATTGATTTTACACATAGAGGAATTGAGAGGGATAGAGAGCTAGAAACGTCAATGAGAGAGAAACATCGACCAGCTGCCTCTTGTACATCCCCCACTGGGGATGTGCCCGCAACCAAGGTACGTGCCCTTGACCGAAATCGAACCCGGGACCTTTCAGTCTGCAGTCCGACGCTCTATCCACTGAGCCAAACCGGTTTCGGCAAAGACATTTTTTCTTTTTAAGCCCTACCTCCTGACGCTCCAATATTCTAATCTTTCATTTTTCCGATTTCAGAAACTTAAATCAAATAAGCTGTGAACCACTATTTAGTTTTCAGTTCCAAGTACAAACTAAAATTTGAAATCTCTCAGAGCCCTAGCAGGTGCAGCTTATAAGTAGTCATGCTTTTCCTGGACAGCGAATTTACCTAAAATAACTTCATTAATTGTCCACGAGTTACAATAAAGCATGCTTATAAATCCTGCTGTGGCCCTGGGGAACTTTAAGAAGGCCATTCATTTTGAGATGGTTGGGTTAAGACAGCTTCTTGAAGAGTTGGCTGGAACCTCTGCAGAATAGTTCCCCAGATTTGGACCTCCTCTGTCATCTGACTCCCATTTGTCTTATTTCTTTTTTCTCAAAGTTGGGGCCCTGCATCTGATGGCCTTTTGTAAATTATAGCATTGTTGGTTCTGCTGGGATGGTCCTACAGAGCTACCTCTTGTCCAGCTCTTCCAGGGATGACCAGAACAACCTCAGGTTGCATGGCAGTGGTTTCTTTTCTTTCTTTCTTTTAATATATATTTTTTTATTATTATTGATTTTTAGAGAGAGAGGAAGGGAGAGGCATAGAGAGAAACATCACTGAGAGAGGAACATCATTGATTGCCTCCTGTATGCCCCCTACTGGGAATGGAGCCTGCAACCTGGGCATGTCCCCTGACTGGGAATAAATTGGTAACCTCTTGGCTCCTGGGTCGATGCTCAACTGCTGAACCACACTGGCTAGGAGGGTTTCTTTTTTGTTGGCCTTGGGTTAGTGTCTGAATGACCTTTAAGCTAACTTCTAAATCCTAGCCCTGCTCTGTTTCATACTTGTAATTGTTTCTCAGTCTCTTTCTCTTTCATATTATATATGCACATACAAGGTGGGGCAATTAGACTAACAGTTATTCGTATGGAAAAGAATACAGTAATTAATGATCCTATATAATAAACTAATATGCAAATTGACTGAACAGTAGAACAACCGGTCACTATGATGTGCACTGACCACTAGGGGACATACACTCAATGTAGGACTCACGAGCCAGAAGCCCAGCTCACAGCTGGCAAGTGCATTGGCGGTGGCGCGAGCCTCTCTTGCCGCCTCGGCAGCACAAGGATATCCAACTGTGGGCCTAAGCTGTGAGTTGGACATCCCCCAAGGGCTCCTGGACTGCGAGAGGGCACAGGCTGGGCTGAAAGAAACAACCCCCCACCCTGTTGAGTGCACAAATTTCGTGCACTGGGCCTCTACTTCAAGAATAAACTATTTTGCATACTCACACCTACTTTTGTCCCACCCTGTTTTTTGTTTTTTTTTTTCTTAAGAATATTGGCTCTGCCCTAGCAGGTTTGGCTCAGTGGATAGAGCGTCAGCCTGCAGACTGAAGAGTCCCAGGTTCGATTCTGGTCAAGGCATGTACCTTGGTTGCAGGCTTAATCCCCATTAATCCCCAGTGGGTTTTGTGCAGGAGGCAGCTGATCAATGTTTCTCTGTGGCCAATGTTTCTAATTCTCTATCCTTCTCCCTTCCTCTCTGTAAAAAAAAAAACCCCAAAACAATAATATATATATAAAAGAATATTGGCTTGGGTACATATTACCTTACTCTAAAGAGTTTTTTTATTTTATTGATTTTTGGGAGAGAATGAGAGAGAAACATCAATGTGAGAGACAAACATCTATAGATTGCCTCCCATACACACCCTGACTGGGGATGGAATCTGCAACCTGGGTATGTGTTCTGACCGGGAATGGAACCCACAACCTTTTGCTATATAGAACAATCGATGCTCCAATCAACTGAGCCACCTGACCAGAGCTGTATGTATATTCTGAATAATTTGGAATTAAGCTGTAGGCATCATATACTCCTAAATATGTCACTGTGTATTTCCTAAGAACAAAAATGTTCTATGTAATTATAATGATATTATAATAAATAGACCCTTAAACAATTTGGAAATTTGGGCCACCGACTCTAGCACAGTTGAAAATCCATGTACTTAACTTCCGACTTCCCAAAATATAACTACTAATAACCTACTGTTGATTGGAAGCCTTATAAGTAATACCAGCAGTTGATTAACACATATTTTGTGTTGTATACATTATTTACTATATTAAAAATATTTTTTAAAAATTGATTTGAGAGGAAGGCAGATGGAGAGAGGCAGAGAGATAAAAACATCAATAATAGACAATCATTGATTGGCTACCTCCTGTATGCCCCCCACTGAGGATTGAACTTGCAACTGTGGGCATGTGCCCTGACCAGGTGTCCAACCGTGACCTCCTGGTTCATAGGTTGAAGCTCAACCACTGAGCCACAAGGGCTGGGCTGGAAATTTTCTTATATATAAAAATGTATAAGTACTAAAAAGTTTCACTTTCATTCCTTACCTTTTTCATCGTTATCATCCATTCCCATATATGATCATTTAAATTTGTCTTTTTTTCTCTTTACAAAAATTAGCAAATATGTACATATTCTTCCTTCCCTTCTTTCATAAGTTAAAGGTAGCGGGATGCTAATATTTTGTTGTAAATGGGTTGTAAGTGAGCATAAAGCAAAACTGATTTTGCTTTATCTTTATAAGAGCCGATAGAATTAACCAAAGTTTATGCATGACTCTGCCTGCTTGCCAGCAGCCAGTTTGTCTTTCAGGATGCAGTCAGTGGTCACTCCTGAAATGTTCTCTGACCCTCTCCCCTAATTAGGTGCTCTTTTGTCCTTTTTTCACTGCTGGGCCCATTCTGTCCTAGCACTTGTATTACGGTTGGTAATCTCTGATTTACTTACCTTTCTGCACTATGAGCTTCTCCAGAGCATCTGTCTTTTATTCGTCATGAGTATCAAAATGCCTAGCAGAGAGGAGTAGCTGCTAAATAAATACTGGGTGTAGTATAATCTACCTTTATGTGTTTAAGGTAAACGACATACTAAAACAAATTAAATACTGTTGTGGGATTTTATCTTATATAACTTTTATATTGATACAAATTCATACGAACTACCTAAGATAGTTTCCTATATTGTCAAGCAGGAATAGGAGCTTATTCCATTTTAAGAATGAACTACTTAAGGCTCTTTTATTTCATAAACATATATCCTCTTGATGATGTCTAATATTGGGTGTTCTTGGCTCATTCACATTCTTGAGCTTGAATGTAGATACTTGTAATGGAAAATGAAGATATTGCTTTTGGTTTCTCTCTACTTCCTGTTGAATGCATGCTGTCAGGAAAGAGGAGTCTTGTACTGAATGCTCTATTTGATACAAGTCTTAATTGTCAGACACTTCCATCTAGTTGGAGATACTGTTCCTTCTGAGTCCAGGATACGGGGAAGAGTGTCACAACTTTTAGGCTTTTGGTAGAAGCAGTGTAGAATGAGTTCAAATAACTTGATCATTGCCTGTCCCCTTCAATGTATGTAAATACTGCAAGTCAGTCTATGAGGTTTATGCACCCTGTATCCTCAGCCCTCACTTGGTTTGGCCTTGTGTCTCTGGTATAGCCATCAGCAGATAGGATTTTACCGTTCTGCCTGTGATTAGTATCTGTTTCTATTTTAGGCAGTGCTGATGCAGTCACGGGAACAGGTTTCTGAAGAGTTGGTGAGGTTACAAAAAGACAATGACAGTCTTCAGGGAAAGCATAGCTTGCACGTGTCATTACAGCAAGCAGAAGACTTCATTTTACCAGACACTATAGAGGTAACTTAATTTCCACCTGCTCAAAAATGCAAATAAGCACATTTTCTGAAATGTTTATAAATTCTTTTTTTTTAAAAAGAGGCTTTATTGAGATATAATTGACATACCAAATACATTCAGTGGTTTTTAGTATATTCTCATATATGTAGCCATCACCACAATCAATTTAGAACATTTTCATCACCTCAAAAAGAAACTCCTTACCATTTATTCTTTCACCCCACAGCCTTAAGCAACTACTAATCTACTTACTATCTATAGATGGCCCTGTTCTGGATTGTCACATGAATAGAATCAGTTTTTTAAAATCCTCACCTGAGGATATCTTTGTTTAAATTGATTTTAGAGAGAGAGAGGGAGGAAGGAAGAGAGAAAAACATTGATAGGTTTCCTTCTGTACCCATCCCTACAGGGATTGAACTTGCACCCTGGGTATGTGCTTTGACTGGGAAACCCATCACCTTTCGGTGTACTGGATGATGCTCCAGGGCTGGAGTAATACAGTTTGTAGTCTGTTGTGTCTGGCTTCTCACATAGCATACTATTTTCAAGGTGCATTCATGTCATAGCATGTATCAGTTCTTAATTCCTTTACCTATTTGTCTATGATGGACATTTGGGTTGTTTAATGTTGTTATAAACATTCACATATAGGTTTTCATATAGACATGTGTTTTCATTTCTCTTGGGTATAAACCTAGCAGTGGGATTGCTTGGTGGTTAATTATTTGAGGATTGCTCCACATCCTCACCATTTGTTTCACTTAAAAAATATTTTATTGATTTCAGAGAGGAAGAGAGAGGGGGATAGATAGAAACATCAGTAATAAGAGAAACATTGATCAGCTGCCTTCTGCACCCCTCCTACTGGGGATCGAGCCCACAACCCAGTCCTGTGTCCTGACCAGAATCGAGCTGGGACCTCCTGGTTCATAGGTCAGTGCTCAACCACTGAGTCATACCTGCTGGGCTTGTTTCACTTTTTGAGATAGCCATCCTAGTGCGTGTGAATTCTCCCATTCTATGGATTGTCTTTTTCTTGATGGTATCCTTTGTAGCACAAAATTTTTAAATTTTGAGATAGTTCCAATTTACTTATTTTTTCCTTCCATTGCTCATGCTATCAGTGTCATATCTAAGAATTTTCTTTTTGCCAAATCAAAGGTCTGAAATTTACTCTTGCAGAACCAGATTGAGAATGCACCAGAAATGAAATGTTTGAAGGGGTCACTTGCCTGCTTTTGCAAACAGCAGACCACTTAACATCTGTTATATTTTCCCTCTTGGCAGGAAAGATTCCTCTCTTTCATGGTCTCTAGAAGACTTATTATTCTTATATTAAAAAAAAAAAAAAGTAAATCCAAGAAGACTTGAAGGATGTAACCAGTCTAGCTTTTAAGCCTTGATTCTTAGACTAGCTTCAGCAGTAAATCTTATGAAATACTTAACAGTTTTTTACCTTTCCCCCTGCACTGTTCTTTAATGTATATACATGTTAGTTATCTAAGAATCCCAGTTTTTGCTTTATAATTGCTTTAGGATATCATTGGGAGGACTTCAAAGAAGACAGTTAAAATTTAGGGGAAAAAATGAGATTTTAGCTGAATTTATTATAGCAAATGGTGATCACCTTAGAAAGCCATTCTTTGCCATACTTGCTTCTGGGCTAACAGTACTTAGCTTGTGGTAGATATTCAAGTGGTTGAATGAATAAGTAAATAAATCTTATCTTCATAGAGTTCACATTTGCTTCTGAGTTTATCTTTTGGTCCTATACCCTATCTCCCCTTAAATTTAAGCAAGGACTAGTAGAAGCTCCTAAACTATTCATGGTGAATCCCACATTGTAAGTCACTCAACATTTTTATTTTTCTGTTTATGAAACAGTTTTGAGGGAAAAATATGAGGTTCACAGAGCACTTTTTTTTTTTTTTTTGGCTGGAAATGTCTTATTTCTATAACTTTCTGATGTTAACATGACATGCACAGTATCTACCCATTGAAGCCCCAAGTGGGGTGGAATTGGAAATTTTAATTTTTGAACCATTTAAAACAATATCTGAAATTCTGGTTGCAGAAAATCTTTAGCTTCTTTTGTTTATTTTCTTTCCTTACAAACCCAACAACAATTTGTTTCTTTAATCCAGGAACTCCGGGAATTGGTATTAAAATACCGTGAGAACATCATTAATGTGCGGACAGCAGCAGACCACATGGAAGAGAAGCTGAAGGCTGAAATTCTTTTCCTAAAAGAGCAGATTCAAGCGGAACAGTGTTTAAAAGAGAACCTTGAAGAAACTCTGCAATTAGAAATAGAAAACTGCAAGGAAGAAATAGGTGAAGATAAAAGTGATATAATTTAGAAGTGGAGGCATTAAGTAAAACTTTTTTCTGATTATAAGAAATACATGGCTATAGAATGTGGAAACAGAAAAGTATAGAAAAGACTTTAAGAACTCAGTCCATTTTCCCAGATGATCTGATATATCCAGTAACGAGGAGTAAAACAAAAAACACAAAACATCCAAAACTCACTATCTTTTTAGGAGCTCTGGAGGCCTCTTTGGCAGTTGCTAGGAGATGGGAAAGTCAGTACTTGAACCTAGACCACTGAGGAGGGTGACTAGATGGGTGGCGTTTCCTTGCAGACTTTGATGGGTTAACAGATTCCTGCAGGGAATATCTCCACATACCCCAGTGTTAGATGTGGATATCTAAGATGAGGGCATTTATGATAGTGTTCATTCATATGGACTCCGCTTTTGCCTGAGCTTGGTTATAATGCTGATTGGGGATAATTTTGAGAAAAGGGTGTTGGTTTTCTCCCGTGTTTCGTATATATTTGACTTCTTTTATTATATGAGATTGAAATTATGGTAGAAAAAGGGAGGGTTGTAAGAAAATTTAAATCCACAATAATCAATAAATGATAATACTTCTCCCTCTTTTTTTCCTTCTAGCTTCCATTTCTAGCTTAAAAGCTGAATTAGAAAGAATAAAAATAGAAAAAGGACAGGTGAGTTTCAAATTATTTCCACCAGCAACCAGTAGTTAAGTATTGAATTCTTTTGTGCTAGACCCAAGGAATAAAATATAGTTATGACATGTCCCTGTGTCTAGGGGGAGAAGTACAGTGGGAAAGGGTGTGATGATAATTGAGACCACTTACTGAGGAGTCTGCTCGGTGCCAGGCCACATGTCGACCAGAGGGGACAGAGGGTACAGATATGATTGCAGCCTGGAGTTTCCATGGTAGTGGAAAGACAGGCACAGCATGGTATTGGTATGTACTTGAAGCTACAGTAGAAATATGTACAGAATGTTTTATAAATAGGAGATGATGGTTTCTATCTGGCTCAGAGTCCTCTTCTCTTGGACAGCATGACCCTATCAACACTGGCCTCCTTGTTGGTTGACTCAGTGACCTTTGCCTCCACCTGCCCCTTCCTTCCCACGGTCTTTTTTTATTTTTAAAATATATTTTATTAATTTTTTACAGAGAGGAAGAGAGAGGAATAGAGTTAGAAACATTGATGAGAGAGAGACATTGATCAGCTGCCTCTTGCACACCCCCTAATGTGGATGTGCCTGCAACCAAGGTACATACCCTTGACTGGAATCGAACCTGGGACCTTTCAGTCCGCAGGCTGATGCTCTATCCACTGAGCCACACCAGTTTCGGCGCTTCCCACAGTTTTGGCTGCACCAGGCCCATCTCTGGTATCTCACTCCAGCCCCATATTGCCTCATCCTTGTTTACCATCCTTCCAGCTCTTACACCCATGGTTCTAGCTCTCTGAGAACCTCATTCAGAGCTTCAATTTCCTGCACTTTTCCTTTGGTTTTAGCGACTTCCTCAGGGCTTTGCTTTCTTTCCTTCTGAGGAGCATCTGTATGGCTTCCTTCATCTAGTCTCCCAGCATCACCTGCAGATCCCCTGACTTCTGGTCTGTCTGCCGCCCTCACTCAGTACTGCCCTGCTCTGGGTTAATCCTGCTGTGCACCTCCTCCACCTCTGCCCCAGCTGCTCATGCCACTGGAGTGAAGAACACACTGCTCATGTCATCAGTTGGGCCCCAAATGCTACTCAGTCAGCCTTTCATTTGCCCTCAGCAAATGTCTCCCTTCCCCTCTCCCAGGGGGTGTCAGTCAGTCACACTCACTTCACCTCCTCACTCAGCACGTGATGGCTGTGTACCCATCATTGTAGGGCCACCTTCAGCTTCCTGGGCTCTCGATTACTTCTCTGACTTTTCTCCCCAGCCTTCTCTGTCTTGTTTCTCCAGAGAAAATGGTCTGTTTCCACTCAGCGAGGTGGCTCAGTTGGTTAGAGCATCATCCATACACCAAAAAGGTCTTGGGTTTGATACCTAGTCAGGGAACATATTATACCTTGATTGTAGGTTCATTTCCCAGTTGGGGCATGTATGGAAGACAACTGATCAATATTTCATTCTCACATCGATGTTTCTCACTCTCTTTCTCCTTCCTTTCTCTCTCAAATCAATGAAAATATCCTCAGGTGAGAAAAAAATAAAAAAAAATAAGACTTGTTTCTGACCAGACTTCCTCTCAGTTTTCCGCTCAGTCATGGGCCTTGAACTTCTACCTTGTTACTGGTCTTTTCCCTTTCATGGATGTTTCCTGTTAAGAGGAGAAAGGTTTCTCTTTGGATTACACTTCTCTCTCAAGTTACCAATCTTTCTTCTTCCTTTTAGAGGCAAGGTTCTTGACCTCCACTGCCTGACCTTCCAGTCACTGCTCAGGCATTGAGACTGGCTTCTGCCTCCATTGTACCGTCGAGGTTGCACTGGCAGAAATCATCAGCTCTCTAGTCATGTCCCATCCTTTCCACTCTGCTGCTGTTTGGGTTCAGACTTCAATTCTCACCTGGGTTATGTAACATCCTCCCAAATTTATCCCATTCCAGTTCATCTTTATAATAAACCAAAGTGGTCTTTACATTATAACCTATGTCCCACTCTGGTTAAACGCCCCCCAGTGGTTCCCTTTACTTCCAAGACCAAGTCCTCTTCCTTAGACTCCCTCCTGCCTCTCCAGCCTCGCCTCTGCACTCAGTAGCTCAGCAAATAGTCACCAGAGATCCTGAACTCAGTTTTTACTCATCATTCATCACCTCTCTTTGGAGTCTCCACCTTCACCCTTTTCCTTCCTCTGTAAAATTTTTCATCTTTTAAGGATCAGATGTCATCTCTTCAAGGATGAGATCCCTTCTCAACTTTTCTGGCAGAATTAAATGCTTCTTCCTCCATGTTCACATGTCAGAATTCTTTACTTCATGTCAGTCTCTTCTGATTTCTCCATCTCCAGGCCTTAGAACATAGTAGGTGCTTAGTAAATGTTTAATGAAAGAAATGGGTCTTGAAGAATAAATAGAAGATTCACAGAGACCAAAGGGTGAGAAGAGCATTACAAGCAAAGCCGGAGTCCAAGGCCTAGGAGGCCTGAGAACTTGGGCATCGCGCTCCAGGCGCAGCTCCTCTGGGCAGGGTGCTGAGTGGGGAGTCTCAGTGAATTCAGCTTTTTCCTTCTTACTTTCAGTTGGAGTCCACATTGAGAGAGAAGTCTCAACAGCTTGAGAGCCTTCAGGAAATGAAAACCACTTTGGAAGAACAGTTAAAGAAAGAGACTACTGCTAAGGTGATGTTTTTGTTGGTAGTTGGATAAAAAAGCAGTGCTAAGAATGGAGGGTCACATCTCGCCCATTTAAAAAAGACTGCTGCTTGGAATCGTGCTACCCTTTGAAAGTTGTCAAGACTCTGCTTGCAGAAAGAAAACGAAGTGAATTTATCGCATTCGAGTTGGGTCAGATCTGACACTGCCCGCTCTGGCTTTTTAGGTGTTGGGCGGAAAGAGCCATGAGGCAAATGGCTCTGCCATAGCTAGACACCTGCTTCTATAGGGTCATCCATTTGACTCATCAAATACTGCATTGAACCGTATTTGCTGCCTAACTTTTGATTATTCCAGTTAGAATAAACGTACATGAGGCTAATTGTGGGGGAGTTTCCTAGAAACAGTGTCTGTGAGGTCACCTTTAAGTATAAAAACACCATGAACATGGTATCTGATAATTCTTTGCCTGTAGAAATGCTGCCACATGGTCTGCTGAGGGGGAGATAGCTGGGGCTGCCTGGTGTATGTTCACTGACAGTTTTCATATGCTTGACTGTTGTGGTTGTCAGAGAAAGTCTCCAAAGTTTCTGTCCCTATTGCTGTAGCAGCTCTGATCTTAGCAGCTGCTATATACATACATCTATATATATATAGATGTATGTATATATTTTATTGATTTCAGAGGAAGAGGGATAGAGAGTTAAAAACATCAATCAGCTGCCTCCTGCTCGCCCCCTACTGGGGATTGAGTCCACAACCAGGGCATGTGCCCTTGACTGGAATCGAACCCAGTACCTTTCAGTCTTCAGGCTGATGCTCTATCCACTTAGCCAAACTAGCTAGGGTTTAGCAGCTGCTGTTTGTTGATTAGCCACTGCTACCAGGCTGCTGTGGGTGAGGGTGAGGGGAGTCTGTGTGTGTGTGTGTGTGTGTGCGCGCATGCACACACACACACACACACACACACAGCACTTGAATCCATTTTGATTCATTTTAGGGACCTCGAGCAAGAAACTTAGGCAACTCGATACCCACCTTTCTTCTCTAGTAGTAGGAGACTTAAGCGATTCTGACCTATGGCTCTTTGGCATTAATCTTCCTTCAAAACTTGTATTTTTTAGGTTACCATTGAACAACTAATGTTTGAAGAGAAGAACAAAGCTCAGAGGTTGCAGACAGAACTAGATGTCAGTGAACAAGTCCAGAGGGATTTTGTAAAGCTTTCTCAGACCCTTCAGGTGAGGCATTTGGGGAACCCTTAGAGCACCAAAGCACTTAAGGGGGTCCTGGTACCCGGGAGAACTCAGCCCAACACCTGCCTGGTCATTCAAGCCAAAACCCAGGAGTGTACCTCAGACTTGTGCCCCTTTGCCTCTCTACCCTGCTGGTTCTTAAGAGTAAAGTGCTAAGTCCTTGGAATACCATGTAAGACCCTTCCCAACAAGGCCTACCCCACAGTTTTTCACTTCTTTGCCTTATACAGTAGGTCCTCGGGTTACATTGGAGATCCGTTCCTACGGTGCGACATAATGCGATTGTCGCCCTAAGTCGGAACCCATCTACATAAGCACCTACATCGAGCACATACACAGCAATAATGAAGTGAAACAGTAAAAAAAATTAAAAAAAAATATTAACAATTCCTGACCTTTACTTGTGGTAAATAATAAAAAACATAAAACAGCCCAACCGGTTTGGCTCAGTGGGTAGAGTTGGTCTACAGACTGAAAGGTCCCAGGTTTGATTCTGGTCAAAGGCTTGTACCTGGTTGTGGGCACATCCCCAGTAGGAGGTGTGCAGGAGGCAGCTGATCAGTGTTTCTCTCACATTGATGTTTCTGATTCTCTATCCCTCTCCCTTCCTCTCTGTAAAAAAATCAATAAAATATATTTATAAAAACATAAAACACATATGCACATATGTCAAAATGACAAATTTTTTTTTTAATAAATAAATGGGAAATGGCGACAAAACAATGTACGTCAAGTGCGAGGTAACCCAAGGACTGTCTGTATTTTATACTAGAGGCCCAGTGCATAGATTTGTACACTGGTGGGGGTCCCTTGGCCTGGCCTGGCCTGCGGGGATCAGTGGAACTCTGTGTCACTGCAACCCGGCCTTACCTGCCAGCTCATCAGGCTCCATCCCACTGTTTACATCCATCCTGCACAGCAAGAGGTAGTGCGAGAAGTGGCAGGGGAGAAGACTGAGCCCAGGCTGGGTGCTGCACCACTCCTGCTCATCCCAGCCCCACTGAGCCCGCTGCCGCGGCCCCACACGGGCACATGGGGGAAGTATATCCATGGGAGAGGCTCACACCACCACAGCTGTGCTCGCCACCTCTGAGCCTGGCATTTGGTGCCCCTTTGTCAGCTGAGTGGCACCCCCATTGAGGGAGTACATTGACCACCAAAGGGCAGCTCCTGCATTGAGTGTCTGCTCCCTGGTGGTCAGTGTGCATCATAGCTACCAGCCGGTCATCAGGCTGCTTAGGCCTTTATATATACAGATTCCACGTTCCAATGTATTTTAACTCCTTGTGGTTCCTTATCCATCGGAATCACTCTGGTAAGTATCATCTCATCAGCCCCTGATTCCTTAGGCCCAGCTTAGCTTTGTCCTCCCCATAGACTCTACAGAGCTAGGTGCTCACACTGGGCCACAGTGGTCCTCCACCACCTCCATGCTGCCTTGGCTCCCAGTGAGCCTATAGTGATATTTACATATTGTGCTGAAATTCTCTAAGTCCCTACGCCCCACCACCAACACATCAATGGTCCCAGCACCTTACACTGGGTCTGCTCCATAGCAGCTTTTGGGAATTACTCCATTTCTTCTAAACCAACCAAAGTAAACTTCCAAAAATCTAGGCAGGAACCATGTGCACTTACCTTATATTGTCTCTCCAGGTGCAGTTAGAGCGGATCCGGCAAGCAGACTCCTTGGAGAGAATCCGGGCAATTCTGAATGATACCAAACTGACAGACATTAACCAGCTTCCTGAGACATGACACCTTCATAGCAGGACTCTCACCTGCACTTTGGGTTTTTAACTCATCTTTAGAGCAACATTAACTACTTACTCTTAACTAAAGAAGTCACTAAAAAGGAAGACTGGGGAAATGTGTTTCTAGTGGGAGAAGACTGCAGCACAGAACAGCAAACAGCCGGCTAATTTGCAGCAAAAAGACCTTTCAAATGGGAACACTAGTGAGACCCCAGGCTTGACTCCAGCATATATGGATCAGGTTCGGTGATGGAGAAAGTGCTGTTTCCTTGCTTATTTATCCATCATTTCCCTAAAGCAACATCCAGTAGTGTTTGGAATTACATTTCCTGTTCATAAATCTTGGAAGAGAGAATTTTTTGTTGTATAGAGTACATCAGTAACAGTATTCAGCTAGCAAGACACGTGTAGTATGCTGTATGAATATTTTATATTAAAATATGAAGTTTGAGAGCAGGCCATTGGCTAGTGACTGCATTTCCTAGCGCAGTGCTTTTTTTTTTTTTTTTTTTAAACTATTCTTTCATTGGAGGATCTTAAAATGCTACTGAAACTTGCTGGAGAATCAGAAGATGTGGCAAACAAAACCAAGAACTGAATTATGAGAATTTGAAAACTTAGCTGGGGCTATACGTATTGGAAATTGGGTTAAAAGAAAAGCACAAGAAACTGTTTGAAAGCACTTTTTATGCTACTTGGAGAAATTTTGTGGGCCCACAGGTACCAGAGTCAAACTGAACTGGTACCACCTGCTCTTGAAAACTTTGTTATTGGATCAGTGGGAAAAGATATTAACAAGCTGTGTGTGACAACATCTAGTATACATTTATAAATCTGCTTCTTGCTTTTAACTCAAATCAATGGGCCGAAGTACTGTTTGTTTCCGAAGTGTCAAATACAAAATGGTGATAACTATGTTTGACAGGTACCAATT
Source organism: Pipistrellus kuhlii (assembly GCF_014108245.1). Taxonomy (NCBI): domain Eukaryota; kingdom Metazoa; phylum Chordata; class Mammalia; order Chiroptera; family Vespertilionidae; genus Pipistrellus; species Pipistrellus kuhlii. The sequence goes on from NW_023425522.1 coordinate 10,527,410, forward strand.
TTGTATTTTTCTTTTATAATTTAGACCTGGAGTGTGATAATGAGTGTGATAATGCTTATGAAGTTGGGAAAACCCCAGTCAGTCTATTCATCAGTTTGGAAATCTGCTTTGTCATTCCTGTGAGGTTAGCTTTTCTTTGTGAAGAAAGCTTCAGTGAACAGGCTGCCTTGGCTGTATGGTGTTGCAGAAAGCACAGAGAGCGGTTCCTGTTGGCTATTGACCTGCTGCAGGACTGTTAGCCAGTGGGGCCTTCATGGTTTCATTAACGATAGAGATGGTTCAAAGGTAAAATTGTTTTCAAATTGTTTTTGTGACTGGTGTCATATAACAGCAGGGTAATTGAAGGAACCTTCTGGTAACTAAAGTGAATTGTCATTGTTTTAAATGAAGCTGTTGTGGACTAGCCCGAAAGATCTTTACTTCTGTCTTCCATGGGACAAGTTAAGACTACATACCTCATTCCTTGGGTTATTGTGGTAGTCTTGCATTCATGATTATGAATTTAAAAGTAAATACTAATTATGGAAATAGTGCTACAGGCTTGCCATGCATGAAACATTTTAATTGGTTTACAGTCCCTTTTGTATACAGTACTACTCGGTTTAGATAAAGGAAACATATATCCTCATTGAGTTACAGGGAATTTAATTCTGAAATACAATCTAAATGATTTAAGTGTAAGACTGGTTCCTTGGATAAGCCCTGAGCTAATTTGTTTCAGAATATTAAAATTGGCACTATAATTCAGAATGGGTGGGTAATTTATAATCTTCTTGAACTAAACTATAGGTCCCAGGGAACTGCTCTGCTCAGACAAGCTTGCAGATGTTTTTCTCAATAAGATGGTACTGGGCTAATAAAATCATGATTAGAGAACCACTGGTGGTCTCTACTTTGGCAGATGCAAACTGCTGGAACCCACTTTGTTAAAAAAAAAAAAAAAAAGTATCCTAGGAAAACCCAAACTGTTACTGTAGGTTTTGTTAAACAGTTTTTTTCTGGTATGAAGCCAACATTGTGCACTATCCTGGTAGGAAACATTTTAATCTGGGTTTTCTGTATAAATGGGAAACTGATTTAGAAGGCAGGATATAGCCTTTCTGGACAAAAGAAAAGATCAGTTGGTTTTACAAGTGTTCCTGTGCTTGTGTTCAGTTTGTACACACATTTTTTCACGCATGTCTAACATGATTTACCTCCTACCTGTGACCTGCCTTATGTGGTTTTCAATTGGCAGTCATTCGGCCATTTCTAGGCAGGTGCAGTCTTACCTTTCAGAACTAATATGGCAGGTATAAAAAGATTACCCACGGCTGAGAACAAAATCATATCCTGCATACAAAGTAATTTGTTTCTTTCCCCCTTTGAAGTCCTACATTTGTACCTTGTACTCACTCGTAACTCATATCAGGACACAGTGCACAGCAACTGAGCTCTCAGAAGGAATACTGCCTGTCAGAGTGAGCGAGCAGCGGCCTTGCAGTTGTGGATCCTGGGCTCGGCTCTAAGCAGATTTCAGTTGTAACCGTTCGTTAACTGTACTGAAGGTGTGTCCTTAAGAAGAAAGTGTTCAAATTAAAAAAGCTGCTGCCTAGTATTCTGTGTGGCCTTTTCCTTTGAATCACAAGTTCCTGTCCCTTTTCAGAATCACATTTCTGGTGTTGGCACTTTAACATGCAGCTCTAAATCTTGTTCAACTGTGGAGAAAACTCAGAGTTCTTGGGCTTTTAAAAGAAATCCTAAGCCATTGTTGAACATAATCATCAACTTAAGCTTATATATAAAGCACATTCCAATTTTTAAATAAAAGCATTTATTCAATAATTAGAAAACAAGTATGAAAATGATGAACAATAACACCAAAGTTCATCCAAATGCCTTTTAAATTAGATAATGCTACTGGCTTGTTTTACAGTTTGAGCTCAAGCCTTCACTTGTGTTGACTTCAGGTGCAACTGTTCCTGGTGGTGTCAGAAGTTGACATGATTTCGGATATCATTAATCTGCTTCACCATTTCTCTTATGTGTTCACCCCTGTAAAATCATAAAATCATTCACTTTTGGGAATAGGACAAATGAGCCTTAAAGAATTTAATAATGTTGAAATTAGAAGTGCTTTGCCAAAATTAACAGGTTAAGATTTCAGATGGATAGTAATGGTGATTACTACTTATTTAAGGCTAACAACAGTGGCAAATAGTATTTTAACATGTTCACTTGGGAATACACCTTGACTACACAACAAAATCATATAACAATGAAGTTATCATCTCAAGTCCTTTATCACATGGTTTCTATTCCAGTAAACTTGACATACAAGTGTCAAGTAATGTCAGCTGGGCAGAGAAAGGCTCATTTTGGCATATTTATTGCAAAGAAAAGCTACCTCATGCCGAAATTGGTTTGGCTCAGTGGATAGAGTGTTGACCTGCAGACTGAAAGGTCCCAGATACGATTCCGGTTGGGGGCATGTACCTTGGTTGCAGGCACATCTCCAATAGGGGGTGTGCAAGAGGCAGCTGATCGATGTTTCTCTCTCATCGATGTTTCTGACTATCCCTCTCTCCCTCTCTGTAAAAAAATCAATATATTTGAAAAAAAAGAAAAAGCTACCTCATAACAGCAGATGGGCAGTATTACTTACTCCTCCTTCAGGATGGACTGAATGCACTTCCGCTGGTAGGCACTGAGGGTAATGGTGGGTTTTTGAGGACTCAGTACCTTTTCCATCTTGCGCTGCTGATAGTCTTTTTTCATAGTAACCTTAAGTATTAAATAGAACTTAGGTTTTTTGGCTGTGGTTTGCTACATGTTTTCATGTTATCTTTTCACTTTTTAAATCTGTTTTTCTTGTTGAAAAGTATTACAGATTTCCCCACACACACATTTCCCCCCTCTTCCCCACTTCTGCCCCCTTCCCAGGCCTTCACTGCATTCCTGTCTGTGTCCATAGATTATACTTGTAAGTTCTTTTGTAAATCTCTTCCCAACTTCCCTGTCCCGAGAATTTTTTATATTTTAAAAAATTATTTTCTATAGAACAAACAAGTACAAAAGTTAACAATCTATATTCATTCCTACCTGTTTGATGGCATTGCCCAAATGTCGAAGTTGATCAGGTATCAGCTGTAATTCTTTCTTCATGTCTCTCTCACTATCAGAGAGAACTGGAAGCTGAGAATGAAAACTGTGAAGTACTTTTTTCATCCTTTAAAAAAGGCAAGAAAACATCCCAGCTTAAGATCTCTGCTACTTAGGAATCAATCTGGTGCTTGTGGAGGAGGCCGCACAGGATGGGGGAAAGCATCACTGCACTGTCTTCCCTAACTGCCTCAGGAGAGGAGGGAGCCAGCCCCACAGGCTGGGAGAGCACTCCAGGCCGCTTCCCGCGGCGCTGTTAACATCTGTGCACTGAATGTTGTAGGACCACTGACCTGTTGGTGATATCTTCCTGTTTTTCCTTGGCTTCCTCATATTTGTCAGCTAAGCGCTCGGCCATTTCCCGCAGACTTTTCCTAATGGCAGGAAAAATGAGACTCTTGGGGTCCACCTTGATGGTGAAGCCAGCTAATGTGGTCTGGGTTTTAGGGTGAGATCCAGCTCCGATCTCTTGAGCTACTGTTTTTTTCCTCCCCAATTTTGGCACTTACCTTTCCTCTCGACAGTAGTTGAGGTCTTCAAGTTGTTTCTTTTTTTGGTCACATAGTAATTTGATCCTTCAAAAGCAAAAAGAAAGAGATGTAATGGGAAGCCAGGTCTAGGCCATTATAGTGTCGGCTGCCCGCCAGGAGCTGGCGGGACGTGTGCAAAGGCCACCTACCTCCGCTGAATCTCCTCCTTGGCCAGGTCCTGTTTAAGGATGTACTGTTCTCTGAACACCTGGGTGGCTCTGCTGATGAGCTGAAGACATTCTTCGGGAGGAGGGGCTGTATCTTTTTCAGATGATCTTTAAAAAAAGTTTCTACATTACTTTCCTTAGCTGAGTAAAACAACTAAAAATTGACTCAAGTCATAGCTGCTTTTTTCCCTTTTTATACTTCCTGTTTATCATTTTCAAGTGCCTCTATATCCATTCTATCTGTTCACTAGCTAATTAAATATGCCCTATGTTTCTTCCAACTCCAACACAATAAAAAGTACATGAAATGAAATAAACAACTGAGGACAGACAGGATAAACAGTAATTGGGAAAATAGAGAAGGGAACCAGTTCTTAAAACCTATAACCTATATCCCATACTTCAAAAATGCTGGATTTGCAACATTACGTTGCAAAATGCTTCTTATATGCTTTTCAAAGGAATCCGGGGCTTCAGCTAGAATTCGGAGGGGAGACTCTGCCACTTCAACATCTCCTTGAGTACAAAGCAGAGGAGGAGATGCTGGATGGACTGTGCTTCTGCAAAATAAAGAAAATCTACCATGAAGTCGCTCCCTGTATCAGGAAAGCATATCCAAGTATCTTCAAGCCAGTTTCCAAGGGCATTTCCCCAGTTTAGATGTTGCAGAATTAACAAGTTGTGTGTGGAATACAAAGTGGTACTTACAATAAAGGCCTTATGAGGCACTCATAGGTACTGGTGATGCAGATCATCGTGGGCCCCAGGATGTCAGGGACAATCCAGAACCCTTGAATGGGAGCTGGCTGCCTGGAAACACACAGGCACAGGGAAGTTAGAAAACAGCAAATGCAGTGGGTCCACGTGTAATGACATGGCTGAGGTTCGCCGCCTTCTCTGGCCTGGGCTATCAGTAACCTCAAAGGTGCTGACCTGGAAACCTGCAATACTCACAATGTTGACTGGTTTGAACACCTGTCACTTAGCAGCCTAGAGGCCATTTGACTTATAAGTAAGGTGACCAGACATCCCGATTTTTAATGATTTGTCCCGCATCCCTTGGCGTTTTAAAAAAGTCCCAATTTTGGAGGAGCCGAAGGGAAAACAAAGTTTGTCTGCACCAACCCGAGACTTCGCCCTACCTGTGGCTGAGCACAGAAGCTCTCCCAGAGGCTGGCTTTCTCTAAGGAGGGACTTGCAGGAATCCAAAGCTTGTCTGCGCCTTTACCAAAGAGGTGCGCGCGCGCCTGCAACCAATCTTCCAAAACTCTCCACAAACAGGACCTTTCTAAGGCGAGACTGACAGGGAACCAAAGATTGTCTCGCCACCCCGAGACCCCGCCCTATTCAAGCAGAGTACGGAAACCCTCCTAGCTGAGTCACTGCTGATCCTCACAGCCAATTGGCTTGGAGATCAACGCTTCCCAGTGATACCAACAATAAGCAAGGCTTAACAACAAGACTGCACACACAGCCCACAAAGGGCTACACCAAGACTGTCCACTGCAGGTAACTGGGAAGGCTGTGCTACTGGGCTCTACCAGAACACCTACCACACAAAGCTATTCCATCAAATCAGGGAAACAACTAAAATGCAGACAAGAAGAAGGACACAAAGGAAGGAGATGGAGGAAAAGAAAAGATTGGACATTGAGTTCAAAACTACAGTTATAAAGTTATTCAACAATATCCTAAAAAAGGCCGATAAAATAAATGAGACCTATGAGGATATGAAAAGGGAGCAACTAGAAATAATAAGGGATCAACAAGAAATGAAGAAAACATTGTCTGAAATAAAAAATATTATACAAATTCCTAAAAACAAACTGGAAGATCGCAAGAATCAAGACAAAGATTTAGAACACAAAGAGCCAGAGGACACTCCTCTGCAGAAGGGAGAAGATAAAAGAATCCAGAAAGTTGAAGATAATGTAAGAAACCTCTGGGACAATTTCAAGCAAACCAACATCAGAATTATGGGGATTCCAGAAGAGAGAGAGCAAGATACCAAAAGAGTACTAGAAGAAATAGTGACAGAAAACTTCCCCCACCTGGGGTGAGAAATAGACTTACAAGTCCAGGAAGCCTGCAGAACCCCAAACAAAAGGAATCCAAGGAGGACCACACCAAGACATATCATAATTAAAATTCCAAGAGCAAAAGACAAAGAGAGAATATTAAAAGCAGCAAGAGAAAAGCAGGTAGTGACCTATAAAGGATCACCCATAAGATTGTCAGCTGATTTCTCAACAGAAACCATGCAGGCCAGACGGGAATGGCAAGAAATATTCAAGGTGATGAATAGCAAGAACCTACAGCCAAAAATAATCTACCCAGCAAAGCTATCACTCAGAATCAAAGGACAGATAAAGAGCTTCACAAATAAAAAAAAGCTAAAAGAGTTCATCACCACCAAACCAGAATTATATGAATTGCTGAAGGAGGTTATTTAGGAAGAGGAAGAAGATAAAGATAAAAATTATGATCAACAAATACGTAGCTATCAACAAGTGAATCAAAAAACCAAGGGAATTAAAAAATCTGATGAACAATATTAACTGTTGAATATAATAGAATCAGAGGTATGGAAGGGGAGTGGACTGACGATTCTCAGGGAAAAGGGGAGTGGGGGTGGGGGAAGAGACTGAACAAAAACTGTGCACCTATGGATGAGGACAATGGGGGATGGGGACAGAGGGTGGGGTGGGAACCTGGTGAAGGGGAGCAATTGAGGGGGGGAAGAGGATCACATTTGTAATAATCTGAACAATAAAGATTTATTTAAAAAAAAAAAAAAAGTCCCAATTTTTGGAAAGAATCTTTTTCCAAAAATCGGTACTTTTTTAAAACGCAGCTGGACGCAGGACAAATTGTTAAAAATTGGGACTGTCCCACCAAAAGCGGGACATCTGGTCACCTTACTTATAAGTCACTCAGGACCCAGAGCCCCATGGTGCGTACTCACCTCGGCAGTTACCATGACTCTTTCTCCCCGACTTGCACAGAAGACCCTGCTGACTCTGCCTAGCCTGGAAGAAGTGCTCAGAACCTGCTGGCTGAAGGTCAGTCTGTCTCACATGAAAAACCCAAGGCAGCCCAGCATCTGTCCCAGGACCTCATTCCCAGCACACAGCGTGCATCTCCCTCTTAGTCCTGGTTATTTCACTGAAGGAAATGTCTTTCCTGCCAACAGGCCACTCCACCTGCCCCAATGTTCATCCCACCCACACAGCACACTTGTGCCCTGGACTGACCATGCCATTTCCTCACCTCTTCTGATCTCAACGCTGTAGTTTCAAAGTCTCCTATTGTCTAATTACCCTCAGCTTTTTTATTTTTTTATTTTTTTTTAATTACTACAAATGTTTTATGTTTTTATAATATATTTTTTATTAAATTATTATTTTTGTACATATACCAATGCGGCCCCCCCCCTCCCCCCCGTACATAACTTCCCTCCCCAGAGTTTTGTGTCCATTGGTTGTACTTATATGCATGTATACAAGTCCTTCGGTTGATCTCTTATCTCCCCCAGATCTCCCCAACCTCCCCACTGTAATTTGACAGTCTGCTTGTTGCTTTACTGTTTCTATATCTATCTTTTGGTTCTTCAGTTTATAATGTTCTTTATCATCCATAAATAAGTGTGCCCTCCATGCTCACATCTCTTCCATTCAAAACACTCTCCACTATAATTTCAAGCTCCCCCTAACCTAGTTTTTCTTCCCTTCTCTTTACCTAGAATCAGCAGACTTTAAATTGTAACCCATAAGAGGGGAGGAAGGTAAGGGGGAGTCTGGGAGGTTAGAAATGTTGTATTTTATCTTTTCAGTGTGAAATCTACACACAGAAAGAGTAACCACTATCCAGGCCACCAATCAGAACACTGCCGCTACCTGATCCAGCCTTCCACTCCTTAGAGCAGTAACCGCTATTCTTTTATGATACTCATGCTCCTGCTTTGCTTCATCATTTTCCTATCTATGTGTTCCTTCCTAGGTGACACTGTTACCTTTTAACTTTACCTGTTTTTAAAATGTATGTACGTGGAATTTTATTATCTCTTTTCCCTGTTCACTTTTCACTCTGGTGCTCTCCTCCCATACCTCCCATTGTTTCCCTCCCATTTCTAGCGAAGCCCTTGTACTGCCAAGTCTAGACTCATTACCCCTTCCTACTGCTGCCCACTGCCTGCTCCCTGAAACACCCACCTCCTGGGCATCTGACATATTTTCCTTCAGGTTTCCTGTAGTTTTTCTGGCAGCCCTGGACTCAAGTTTCCTTCCTTGGCTGGACTCCTCTATCTTAACTCACCGACTGTCAGAAAGTGTTGCTCAGGCTCTCTTCACAGGTCTCTACTCATTCTAGGCTCCTTTCTGAGTATCCCTAACCATAGACACATTCCGAAGCTGACAATTCCCACATCCATACTGTTCAAGCCCAGACTTTCCAAACTCCAGACACACATGTCTCACAGCCTAGTGAGTGCCTCTGCTTGGATGCGCCATAGGAACAGAAAACTCAACAAGTTCCCCTAATAACACATCTCCATCCTCCCAAACATACTCTTCTGTGTCCCACGGGTCTCCAAGGGACCACATCTACCCAGTTATCCCAGGTAGGAACTTGGGAGTCATTCTAGACACTTCCCTCTATTTAGTCATCAAATATTTACTGAACATCCCAGAGGCACGTCAGTCAGCAAGTATGCCGACAGGAGGAGACAGTGAATGGCAGGAAACAGATGTGGTCTCTGCTCTCATGAAACATACTCTAGCAGTGGTGACAGACATTAAACAAATACAGACACCACCTTGAGTGTACTACAAAGAAAATGACAGAATGACAGGAGAACCTCAGGTCAGACTAGGGAATCGAGGAACCCCTTCTGAAGAATTGGTATTAAGTTCAGGAAGAATCAGTAGAAATAGCCAGTGAAGACAGCAAACTACAGCTGCACGGGACAAGACCTTCCAGACAGAGGACACAGTATGTGAGGGTCCTGAGGCAGGGGAGCTCTGGATGATCACTGGATGAACTGATACTCTTAGGGGTGAGCTGCATACATGTATCTGGATTACTGGGGCAAACAACAGATACCTGTATAGATAAGGAATTGGTTCTTACCTGCATGGCAATGGCTTTGTACAAAGGATGTGTTCCACAAAGCATTTCTGCTCCGTAGCAAGTTCCTGTAAACTATCCTTATCTTCTTCATCTACAAAGGAACACATTATCCCATTACATAAGTTAACTGATGTACAAATGTCTCAAAATTAAAATGCTGACAAATATTAATTAAATGCAATTAAGTTCTTGTCTCAAACCATTGCTTCCTCTTTTTTTCTTGGTTAACCCTCACCTGAGGATATTTTTTCTTTTATTTTTCTTTTTCTTTTTTTAAAAAAAATATATATTTTATTGATTTTGTACAGAGGAAAGGAGAGAGATAGAGAGTTAGAAACATCGATGAGAGAGTCATCGATCAGTTGCCTCTTGCACACCCCCTACTGGGGATATGCCCGCAACCAAGGTACATGCCCTTGACCGGAATCGAACCCGGGTCCCTTCAGTCCCCAAGCCGATGCTCTATCCATTGAGCTAACCCGGTCTCGGCGAGGATATTTTTTTCATTAACTTTTTCTTTTTTCAGAGTGTAAGGGAGAAAGGAAAAGGGGAAGAGGGGGAGAAAAACATCAATGTAAGATACATCACATGTGCCTTGACCAGGGATTGAACCCACAACCTAGGTATCTGCCCTTGACCAAGAATTGAACCTAAGACCCTTTGGTGTGCAAGCTGGTGCTCTAACCACCAATCCACACCAGCCAGAGCAAATTTTTATTGTTTTAAGCCGTTTGTGGCGATTTATAATAGCAGCAATAGAAAGGTAATTCACAAAGCACTTGGTCTTCACCATGAAGTATGGCATTAGCTCTGGATTTTTCATAGTTGCCCTTTATCAGTTTGAGACGTGCCTTTCTATTACTAGTTTGTTGAGTATTTTTAACATGAAAGGCTATTTTCTTAAATGCATTTTCTCTATTAACCATGGTTTTTGTCCTTTATGCTATTGCTATGGTATATAATACATGGGATTGATTTCTGGGTGTTAAACTACCTTTGCATTCCTGGGATAAATCCCACTTAGTTATGGTATATGATGTTTTTTATATGATGTTGATTTGGTTTGCTAGTATTCTGTCGAGGATTTTTCTATCCGTATTCATGAGAGACACCTGTCCGTAGTTTTCCTTTCTTGACGTTTTTGTCTGGTTTTGGTGTCGGTAAGACCGACCTCATAGAGTTAGAAAGTGTTCCTCTCCTATTTTTTTGGAAATGCTTGTGAACAATTGATATTTATTCTTTAAATGTGAAGCCAGCTTGTCCTGAACTTTTCTTTTTAGGTAGTTTTGTTTACTAATTCAATCTCGTTACTTGAATAGGTCTATTTAAATTTTCTACTTCTTCTTGAGTCAGTTTTGGTAGTCTGTCTTTCTAGAAATTTGTCCATTTCATCTAAGTTATCTAATTGGCATACAGCTATTCTATTATAATCTTTTCTATTCCTGAAAGATCAGGAGTAATAACCTCTATATAAGTCCTGTCATAATTTGAGTCCTCTCTTTTACTTTTGGTCAGACTAGCTAAAGGCTTGTCAACTTTGTTAATTTTTTCAAAGAACCAACTTTTGGTCTCATTAATTTTCTACTCCCAAATTACTTTTCTATTCCAAACTACTTAAAAATAAAAAGTTTTTATTGATTTCAGAGGAAGGGAGAGATAGAAATATCAATGATGAGAATCTCTGATTGATTTAGTGGAATTGTCTGGGAAGGCACATGGACATTCTTTTAATTCTTATCAGCTGAGCCTGAGGGCACTGGCAGAATCCTGTTATCAGTACTGATTTCTTATCTTTATCCATGTGCTTGGAATGAGGAACAAATAGGACCTTGCCTTACCCAGATCTTGATATGCTAAATCTTGTACCAAAAAATGAGGAGCTTACACAGATCTTGATGAATAGTATCTGGGCACACCCGAAACTCCTCTGACCTTAAACTCCCCTTTGGGAAACCAATAAATATGCTGTGTTGTCTGTGAGTGTGCCTGTCTCTCCATCAGAGAGATGGCACCCACCTAGCTCCCAGCTTTATGAATCTATTTCTGCCTCTTGTCTCTTTCTTTCTCTATTGCTTAATCCTCTGCTCCTCCACTCCGGAACCTGTCATTTTCCGTGCAGGATGCTGAAAACAGAAAATGCCTACCGCAGATTGGCTGCCTCTTGCATACCCACTACTGGGGACCCAACCTGAAACTCAACCATATGTCCTGATGAGGAAATCAAACTGATGAACTCTTGGTGCATGGGACAATTCTCAGTCAACTAAGCCACATAGGCCAGGTTTTTTCCAAACTATTCCAATACTTCTTAATAGGATCTGTGACACATAATGAAAAGCACAGAAAACTCACCTGATGCAAGAAATTTATGAAGTTTATGAATCCAAGTTAATCCAACACTATGTACACCAGCTTCATGAGTACAGTGATATCTTGAGGGACATTTGGGATCTGCAAAATAAATTATTAATGATAAAAAGGAAGCCATTGAAAACCTAAAATTATTTACTCCAGCAGCCCAAAAATACATTTTCTGATGAAAGTGATGAAAGACCAACAGGACATTTTTATTATGACACTATGTTAGGGGGTTTTTGAGATTTTAAAATCTGAATTCAACTTTTAAATATATTTTAGGTGTTTTAAAAAGTATTATGAATAAATACAGAGCAAATGAATTATTTTCTAAATATTAATGCAACAGCCAAAACCGGTTTGGCTCAGTGGTAGAGCGTCGGTCTGCGGACTGAAGGGTCTCAGGTTCGATTCCGGTCAAGGGCATGTACATTGGTTGCGGGCACATCCCCGGTAGAGGGTGTGCAAGAGGCAGCTGGTCGATGATTCTCTCTCATCGACGTTTCTAGCTCTCTATCTCTCCTCCTCTCTGTAAGAAAATAAAAAATAAAAAATAAAAAATAAATAAATAAATATTAATGCAACAGAGTTCACCAAAATATAAACACTTGTTACCAGGTAATTATTTATGTTTTTTTTGTCCCTTTGTGTATTTATTTACAGGTATTCAAAATAAAATGATTAAGAAAGGTTATAGGTCTGCAGAAAACTTATGCACACATCTACTTACATGAAATTATTGAAGCAAGCACATTCCTATAGCACAGGTACACTAAAAGACTTCAGTATAACTGGTTAGTTGACAGTTCTGTCATATGACAGTAAGACAGATATGAAATGTGAAGCTTTACTTGTCTTGATAATGGTGACCCACAGAAAAGTTTATTTTAAATTCTACTTCCAATTTTTGTTTGACAATCACTTATATTTATACTAAAAAATATGAGCAGCTGTGCCCTAGCTCATTTGGCTCAGCTGAGAGAGCACCAGCCTGTGGACTGAAGGGTCCCAGGTGTAATTCTGGCCAAGGGCACATGCCCAGGCTGCAGGATCCATCCCCAGTAGGGGATGTGCAGGAGGCAGCAAATCAATGATTCTATCATTATTGATGTTTCTCTCTCTCTCTCTCTCTCTCTCTCTCTCTGAAGTCAATAAAAATATATTAAAAAATACTGATGAGTTGTTATGTAATTTTAATGAAATTTTCTATACTTCTTTTGAGCCCTAGTATCAGTAAGACTATTCTGAGACTAAAAGAGGAGCTCCTACCGTGTTTCCCCGAAAATAAGACATCCTCCGAAAATAAGACCTACTTACATGTTTCCTTCTGAGTGAAATATAAGGCATCCCCCAATAAGGCCCCCCCCTTAGGCTAAACATGAGAGATTTGGTCCACTGATTCTGAAAGAAATGGAGTCACAAGAAATTCACCAGGAAATTCAGGAATTGGATTGTTATGATGATGTTCCAGAAGATGATGACATGAATGTCATTGAATAAATGAGTAAATTCTTGATACTGTAGGATTCACAGTTTGTCTGGTTTGTGTTGACAACTACCGTACTATCATACCGTTTACAATTTCCTTTATTTTCATTTAACAATAAATGTGTACCGTATTCTTCATGAAAAAATAAGACATCCCCTGAAAATAAGATCTAGCACATCTTTGGGAGCAAAAATTAATATAAGACACTGTCTTATTTTCGGGGAAACAGGGTAAATACTGATAATTATTTATAGACTAGTGGCCCAGTGCATGAATTTGTGCACAATGAAATTAATTAGAAGTATTTTAATATTGCTATTTGCCCTTTCTCTATAATAGAAGTGTCAACCAAATTCATGATCAGTAATGACAGATGGAAACACACACGTGCAATTGGCTCCAGCGAGAGCTTTATGTGTATTTGTGCATGCACGAGTCAACTTAGCCTTTTATAGCTATAGAATAAATCTGCTTAATTAGACCTACTTTCTGATTTAGCTAAATTTTTTCCAAACTAGTGAAGCACCCAAATTCTTTTTCAGGTAATTGTCAGCAACACAGCAGTAAATATCAACACGAAGCAGATTATTATTGTAGATCACGCAGGGAGAACAAAGGGTAAATACTTAACTGCAGCAGTGTTTGACTATATTCTGTGCAGTGAGAAAACCTGAAGTCAATTTCAAGGTCCACCATTTCTTCTTTTCAGTCAGGTCACATTTCTAAGCTTTCTAAATCTGTTTTGTGACTAATGAAAAGAAAATAGGATTCCACTGAGTCGCCTATCTGCCTACTCCAGGACTTCTGTGAGGATCAAATGAGATGAGGTATGGGAAAATGCTCCACAGACATTTGGTTAAAGTGTAAAATATTTGCACCTGGCTCTAAATCAAAAAATATTCTTAAAATAAAAAAAAGCTGTGGTACATTTACACAATGAAATGCTATGTGGCTATAAAAGACAGAGCTCTTACCCCCCCCCCCCCTTTTTTTTTTACAGGATGGATGGACCTGGAGATTAGTATGCTAAGCAAAATATGCCAGTTAAAGAAAGATAAATATCACATAATCTCACTTATATGTAAAATCTAATGAACAAAATAAATTGATGAACAAAATAGGTCCAGAGGCATGGATGCATGGAACAGAATGATGGAGCTCAAAGGGGAGGTTGAGGTGAGGGGACAGGAAGAGATGAACCAAGAACATATTTGCATATATGTATAATTATGGACACAAAAAATAGTGTGGGGAAGGTCTAGGGTGGAGGAGGGGGGACTGGGCAAACGGGGGCAAAGGCTGGAACCTGGGAGGCTCCCGTAATACTGTCATCAATTTAAAAAAATGTAAACAGAGCCCAGCTGGTGTAGCTCAGCAGTTGAGCGTTGATCCAGGAACCAAGAGGTCAGTGGTTTGATTCCCAGTCAGGGCATATGTCAAGGTTTCGGGCTTGATCCCTAGTGGGGAGCATGCAGGAAGCAGCCAATCAATGATTCTCTCTCATCATTGATGTTTCTCTCTCTCCCTCCCCCTTCCTCTCTGAAATCAATAAAAATATATTTTTAAAAATACAAACAGAAAAACAAATTATAATGATGATGATACTGTAATAATTATGTACCAATTGGGTACTAGAATTATTAGGGGATGGTATCATTTTATAAATTATATAAATGTCTAACCATATTATATAAATGTTTAACCACCTGAAAATTAATATAAGATAAATAAAATGCAAACTGTAATTGAAAAAAATACTTTACCTCTGTGAAGTTTGATTGGACAAGAGAAGTCAGAATCAAAGGGATCATCCTCTCCAGACGCCAGTTTCAAGGCAAGCTCCAACTCAACACACTCAAACACATACAGAGAAGGAATGAGGTCGGCCCTGGAATCCCAGGACTTTTCTGACTGTAAAAAAGCATTTTTTTAGTCTTTCAGGTCTATGTGAAAATGTACACAATGAAGAACAGAAGCAAAAAGTTGGATCAAATAGTGCTTTCAAATTCTTAATTCCACCCCCTATTCTGACAGTGCCTTCACAGTCTTCAGAGAGAAAAGTCTCCCTTCTTTTAGAAACATAGGAATAATCAAGTTCAGAGAAGAGCTAAATCAGTGACTCAAAGCTTCTTTATATTTGTCACCAAAGATTGCCAATTTAGAGTCCAGAAGGAAATATGTAGGTTGGTGGATCAAGTAAGTTGGGCACCTTCTAACTTCTTACCATCTAAATTTTTAAGTGGGCTTTGATTTACTTTGAGTGTTCAATTTCCAAAATATATAGAGGTGTCAGATTAAAAAAAAAGAAATTCCTCATCTTTATAAGCATTTATATTGGTTCAGGGTGTAAGCTAGGTGCTGGTGACACAAATGTGCACACACACTCGTCTGACTTACTGTTTGGTCATCTTCTTCTTCCCCTTCCAGCACAACACAGTGATAGAGCATTCCTGACTCAGTAGCAATCACTAAGATGTTGGGGACACAGGGTAAGCAGAGTATGGCACAAGCGTCATAACCATAATTATCTTCAGCTGCAGGATGCATGGGCAATGGGCCTAACAACTTTCCGATATTCCCAGGGCTAAAGAAAAAGTGAAACGTATTTGTGTGAAAAAATATTGGTGCTATAAGTTTTATTCTCTTTTCAAAACATACTTACATGACAGCATATTAAATCATTAACTGTTATCTATGTCCTGATGACTCTCAATTTTTCTGAGAATTTGCTTATTTTCAGGGCTCCAGACCCACATATTTAATTGAATTAGATAAATACATTTACTGAGAGCTACATAACACCCCCACAGAACTGACATTTAACCAGAATTATTCTACCATGTGATAAGTGTAACAATGCAAAGCTTTTCAGGGTACTGAGAAATATAGAAAGGTACAAAAAAAGTGAGGTGTGTAAAAAAGGAATCTCAGTAAGATCAGTGGAGAAAGTATATTCTGGGAAGGGGTGATAAACACCCCAAGCTAGGGAGCAGCATATACAAAGTCCTGAGGCATGAAAAACAAGGAATTAATAAGAAGAAAATTGAGCTTAGTGTGATAGGAGGTGAAGAAAAAGTCTAAGGCAACAAAGAAGCAGTGAGGCAGGTTTTCAGGACTGGCTTACAAAGCAGATGATTTCGTATGGCATGTTAGTGAGCTCAGAGTCTATCTGCTGGGGGAGTGTGTCACTAGAGGTTTAATCAAGAGGGATAGGGCTTCACTTTACTAAGATTCATCTGGTAAGTAAGGAGAATGACACGGAGAGGACCTTTAAGAATGACCCAGGCAGAAGACGATGAGGGTTTCAGTTAGATGGGTCATCTCCTCAACTTACCTGTGTAACAGACTAACATATGTAAGGAAAGTCTCCCCATTCTCATATAAGATGTACAGTGGGTATGCCACTACTTCATCTTTGCCTTTTTGTCCAAAAATATTCTTCGGGATGGCTGCCAATGGACCAAAGTCAAATGCAACTGCTGTTTCTCCTAGAGATGCGGTATATGCCCTCCTGAAAAGAGATTTAAAAACCAACTTGAAAAAAAAAAAATCAAAATATCCAATAATAGGAGGTGGGATGGAAGTTTAGTCAACCAATAGAGAATAGCAAAAACTATGATTATGAAGAATGTGAAACAACACCGGAAAATCCTCATAAAATCAAGTGAAGAAATTATATAATGCTACTTTAATTATAAAGATACACAAATAGTAAAAAATATACACACAGAGACAAACACAAATAAGAAACAGGAAGAAAACAAATAGATACAGAGAACAAGCTGATGGTTGCTAGATAAGAAGAGGTTGGCGAGACTGCGTCAAAAATGTGAAGGGATGCCGGGACCAGTTTGGCTCAGTGGATAGAGCGTCGGCCTGCGGACTGAAAGGTTCTGGGTTCGATTCCGGTCAAGGGCATGTACCTTGGTTGCGGGCACATCCCCAGTAGGGGGTGTGCAAGAGGCAGCTGATTGATGATTCTCTCTCATCGATGTTTCTAACTCTCTATCCCTCTCTCTTCCTCCCTGTGAAATATCAATAAAATACAATAATAATAATAAAAAGAAGTTTAAAAAAAATGTGAAGGGATTAAGAAGTAAGAATTATGCCTTGACTGGGTAGCTCAGTTGGTTATAGTAGAGTGTCCTTCTGAAAAGCCAACGTTGTGGGTTCAATCTCCAGTCAGCGCACATATAAGCAACCAATGAATACAAAATTGGAGGAACAACAAATCCATGTTTCTCTTTCTCTCCCTCTTTCCTCTCTCTGAATCAATAAATTCTTTAAAAAAAGAAATAACAGGAGCTCCAGTGGCGTAATCGGTTAGTGAGCAGTACTTATAAAAAAAGAAATAACAATTGGTAGTTACAAAATAGTCATGAGGTGTAAAGTACCACACAGGGAATATTGTAATAAGTATATATGGTGCCAAATGGGTACTAGACCTATTTGGAGGGTCACTTTGTAAATTATATAAATGTCTAGTCACTAATCTGTACACCTGAAGCTAATATAAAATAACATTGAATAACAAAACTTTTTAACTAAACATAAGTGCACAGAGATTAGCAATCACAGGAGAAAGCCACCATAATTGTGGGTCAGGAGGAAGAACTAATATATATTTAGATCCCTACCCCACCCCCCAGGGCTTCAGAGATCAAAACTGTCCATACAGTCCTAGCCAGCCTGGGCTAGGATAGTGTCAGCCTTTGGACTGAAGGATACATACCCGGGTTGCAGCTGATCCCTGACCTGGGTTGAGACCAGTGGGGGAGGCAACCAATTGATGTCTCTCTCTCACTTTGATGTTTCTATTTCTCAGTCTCTCCCCTTCCCTTCCACTCTCTCAAAAAGTCATTGGAAAGATATTCCAGGTGAGGATTAACAACAACAAAAATTAAAAATAAATAAAACTGTCAATACAGAATTAGCTATATATAAAACAAATAAGGTTAGAAAAACAAAAATAAATGAGACTATTAGATATGACTACCATAGAGACATGAAAAGAACTAAATGGACTTCCAGAAATACTACTACTAAAAGGCTTAGGTACACACACTGTAGGTGATCATGTGCGGTAATCATCACAAAGTATGATCAGGAGGCCAGAGAAATAGGATTTGTGAGTTCAAGAGTGACTGAGTTAGTGGTCAAAGTAGCCAGGAACTTGCCTCTATAGTGGATAAGAACACATAAAAGCCAGGGTCACAGGGGAATCAGAAGGGCTATGTTCCACTCCAGGTTCTGGGATACCAGTTGCTGGTCTGGAGTCCAGCAATCTGCTGAGTGAATAGCTGGTAGGCCTCTACCCCAACA
The DNA here is from genome assembly GCF_014108245.1 of Pipistrellus kuhlii. Taxonomy (NCBI): domain Eukaryota; kingdom Metazoa; phylum Chordata; class Mammalia; order Chiroptera; family Vespertilionidae; genus Pipistrellus; species Pipistrellus kuhlii. Next base: position 10,545,541 of record NW_023425522.1, read on the forward strand.
CTCTCACCTTTCACCTTTCCTGTACTTTACAATATTAAAATGTATTTTCTTATTCAAGATACAACATGGAGTCAGTTTCAGCCACTCACATTTCCAAACTTTCTTGAAAAACATATCAAGCTAGTAGTTACGATGACATTCAGATTTGTAACTTCCTGTTATTCACATTGCTTACTTTTGCTTATTTCTCACCTTACCAAAAGCATGCTAAAGTCACCCCTGGAAAATTTGCAATCTCTATTAAAATTGCATTTATAACCTCAATAACCTAATTTGAAAAGCATATCATTACACAAATAAACACTTACCCCTTGTTGAGTATTAGACTTTCCTCTTCTGCTTCTGAAAGTACGATGACCTTAGTGGGTGTCTGGGGCTCCCGGAGAGAGTAAATTCTAACAACCAAAAGAGAAGGAAGCCAGCACTTAAAATTCTCTTTCATTTACTAACAGTCTTTTCTTCTACATCTAGTCAGTTCTTAAGAATTTTCCTACCAGTTATCACAACCATTTCTTTGTCAAAAATCTTGCTGTTATTGATAAAGTAGGTACTTCATTTGTTCTTTAATTTTAGAAGGTTTCCTAGGGACCTGAAGAAATATTCTCTATCCTTACCAAAACTATTCATTAGCCTATTCCACCATTGCACTGCACCTGTCTCTTCCATCCTAAATCCTTAGCCATATTCACCTTGTCTAGTCATCTCACTACTGCCCCTAAGTTTGCCAGCTTCCCTTCAAATATACCCATCTTCCTTGGCCTGTTAGACAACAAATCTCACTAGACAAGGAACTACATCTCACTAGTCTGACCAGCAGAGTGACTGACTTGTTGCCTACAATTTATACATGCTTTTGTGATATAAAGACTATCACGCCATCCCTATTTTCTCAAGGAAAATTTAAAATTGAAAAAAGATTTTTTCACTAAAATCACTTTAATTTAAAATAAATTTTCATAGCATAAATGGTTACTGTTAAAAGGAGAAAGAATTTTCAAAAGGTCAGTAATATTATTAGAAATTCATGTCTTTTATGAAGTCTTTTTACAAATTAACAAAATTCATCACTTGTCTGACCCACTAAGGATTTTTAAACTTACTCTGTTCCATTACCAATAAAATGCCATCCAATAAATGTTTTAAATGAAAATTTGATCCAACTGAAGACACATTCATTGTGGTCTTCCTAGCTGCCTGTAAACTTTATTGACTTCAAAATATACCTGAAAACACATACACCCCCATTGGCGCAGAGACTATACATAAGCACAAAACAGAACATATTGTAATGGGGAATAGTGAAAAAATGCAACAGACATTGTGGGAATTTCTTGTTGCCCTGAAATTGTCAACAAAACCCACAGCTTAGGAAAAGAGAAGGGTTAAATACCCCATGTCTTAAAAAGAACCTTCAGCAGAAACCGGTTTGGCTCAGTGGATAGAGCGCCGGCCTGCGGTCTGAAAGGTCCTGGGTTAGATTCCAGTCAAGGGCATGTACGCTGGTTGCGGGCACATCCCCAGTGTGTGTGTGTGTGTGTGTGTGTGTGTGTGTGTGTGCGCGCGTGCAAGAGGCAGCTGGTCGATGTTTCTCTCTCATCATCATATCTAACTCTTTATCTTCTCCCTTCCTCTCTGTGTAAAATCAATAAAATATATTTTAAAAAAAAAACAACAAAAAAAGAACCTTCAATAATTGAGGCCAGATACTTCCTTTAAGGCATGAGGAAGGCTAGACTATACTATCCTCTACTGTCTTCTTTCCCAGCATACATCAAAGGAGGGCTAAGACAGAGGGTGTCAAGAGCCCTTAGGAGTACAGCACAATATTTGTAATGGGAGATAATCCCTCCTTTATCCCCTACTCCAAAACCAAATGGGAGGACAGGGAGGCTTGAAGAGAAAGTGACGTTTAGGAGTGCCTTTAACAGTGCTTACAAAGCAGGTTAGGATAGGAGAGACTGGAGATTCTGAGAGGAAATAGCAATAATTAAGGTATGTAAGTTAGGGCAGTTAGGTAATACTTGAGAATGGGCTACAACAGCCATCAGATAAAGCATTCTAACACGCAAAGACCTCTTTAGTGGTACCTTGAGCTATTAACTGGCAAACAGAAGCAGAACTTCCCTATTCACAAAGCTGTAAGACATACAATAAACTTTACCTTATTACATTGTCTGATGTTAACAGAACTATGTGGGGATCCAGCATTTCACTTGGATACCAGGCAGCATGCTTTAGAGTCAGAGAAGTAGAGCTGGTGAAAAATCTCTCAGCAATTGGAGTGGTACTAAAATAAAGACAACAATTTTCCAAAACATTTTGTAGCTCTTTGATGAAAAATCTTCTAAAGGAAAACCTATTTTAACACTCTTTGCTCTGCTTTCCTTTAAATTTCTTTCACTTAAGTCTTGCTAGGAGAGCATTCAAAGCATCTATTCGATTAATATCAAAGAATCAAAACAAAAATATTTTTCAGGTATATTATGTTATTTGATCTTTCTAGTAACCTTGTAAGGAAAATATAAGAGTAGATATTATCATTCCTATTGTAGAAATGAGGAAATAAAGGGATCTAACCTATAAATTTCAGAGCTAAAGGTGGATTTCTACCTTATATTCTTTTCAACAGATCTTTCAGACTCTCATTTTTCTGAGTTTGTTGAAAACTAATACAAAAGTAAATTTAGTTGAACTTATGAACAAACTGTCTGATTCACAGATAACTGCTATTAAAAAGCCTTATTTCTCGCCTTAGCCAGTTTGGCTTAGTGGATAGAGTATCGGCCTGGGAACTGGAGGGTGCTGGGTTCTATTCTAGTCAAGGCACAAGCCTGGGCTGCAGGATCAATCCCCAGGAGGGGGTGTGCAGGAGGCAGCCCATTAATGATTTTCTCTCATTATTGATGTTTCTCTCTCTTCCTCTCTGAAATCAATAAAAATATAGTATTTTAAAAACAAACAAAAAACCTTATTTCTTGCCCATCAGGCGTGGCTCAATGGTTGAGTATCAACCTATGAACTAGGAGGTCATGGTTCAATTCCCAGTCAGAGCACATGCCTGGGTTGCAGGCTCAATTTCCAGTGTGGGACATGCAGGAGGCAGCGGATCAATGATTCATTCATATTCTCTCTCTCTCTCTCTCACTCTCTCTCTCTCTCTCCCTCCCTCCCTCTCCCTCTCCCTCTCCCTCTCCCTCTCTCCCATCCTCTTTGAAATCAATAAAAAAAATATATTTTTTTTAAACCCAAAATAGTCCTAACCAGTGGATAGAGCATCGGCCTGCGGACTGAAGGGTCTCGGGTTCGATTTCGGTCAAGGGCATGTACCTTGATTGCGAGCACATCCCCAGTAGGAGGTTTGTAGGAGGCAGCTGATCGATGTTTCTCTCTCATCGATGTTTCTAACTCTCTTCCCTCTCTCTTTCTCTCTGTAAAAAAATCAATAAAATATATATTAAAAAAAATAAAAAAGTAAAAAAAAAAACCACCCAAAATAACTTATTTCTACCTACTTGAAAAATAGTCTAACTTCTAATGAGAGAGCAAAGTGATAATTCAGGCAGAATAAAAACTATAATCACACATACACTATAAACATTATTACCATAAGCTGCCAATGTGCAGGCCATCTGGAACATTCACAGTAAACATACCTTAAGAACCACTGGTCTTGAGTAATTTTCTGCATTTATTACAAATTATAAAGATAACAACTAAATGGAAATACAACTTACCTACAATTCACTGTTGATTTTCCACCTTCAAATTCAGAATTCTTCCCCCATCTTTTAGGTAATTCTAATACCATAAGTCCTTTTATTCCTATAAGTGCTATGTGATGTTGTGTTGGACTTAATAAGACTTGATAGATTTCAAACAGGGGTGGATTTATGCAAAGCAATCTCTGAAATTAAAGCAAACTCGTCAAAATACTTAATTTTAATGTAAATATATGTGTCAGTTACTTGAAAGTTTTCTATAACTGTAGGGAATGAAGCTTTCTGAATAATTACACTCAAGCCATTAACTGAAGAAATAGTTCTAACCATTTTGATTGGAATGTGATAAAATGCATCAAATTTCCCTACTTTGATAAATACTGCATATAATTTCCCTCTTTATGATCAAGCTCCAGCCTCCCACTTCAGCCTCAACTCTCCACTATTCCCCTTTTGTACTTGACAATCCAATCAGATTAACTTATACTTCTGGGTAATTATTATGCTTCTCTGTCTTTTCGTAACTGTTTCTCTTCCTGCAATGCCCTCATTTTCCTTTTTTTTTTTTTTTTAATTTTATTATTATTATTGTTATTTTATTATTATTTTTTTTTTAGCTAGCTAACACATTCTTGGAGGAAAGCCTCGATACACTTCCCTCCCAAATAATATTCCAGGGATAAGTGCATCTTTTCTGGACTGCCTCCTGTAGCACACTCATAGTTCTTTTCACTCTGCATTCTAATTATCCTTCTACTTGCTCATCCCATACAACTCTGAATTACTTAGACTGAATTACTTATGAATCTGTGTCTTTCCTCGCTGTATCTTTAGCATAATATATGGCATATTGCTAACTCACTCTCAATATGTTTTAGTGAAGACAAATGAACTCAGAGTATTAATAAATGATAATTATACATTATATTAGAAATAGTACAATAAGATAGAGAATGGGTTTAAGAATTTCTGTAGTAAGTAAAATGGTGCTTTACCTATGCAGGTTATTGCAGTGTTTGTCTAGGCATCATATGCTCTCAAAAAAATCTCTCCTTCCTATTCTCGTTACCATTTTCTTTCCTTTCTACTTTCAGTAATGAACCATGAAATTGCCAATGTATTGCTTATCCTTATGTATGAAGACTCCCACTAAGCCAAAATCCTTTTAGACAAGACGTTGTGAATATGAGATTTCTATTAATTATTACTGATGTCTATAAGCCTGTTTTGTTTTTTTTTAAGTTGCCTTTCGCTGATTCCGTTTTTCCTCCTGTCAGTGGTTCTTTCCTTCTTTTCCCTATCTCCTCAATCCCCATTTTCTTTCTATTTGATTTTGACAGTTTACCTCACATCAAATAGAAGCCAACTGTCTTCTGCTATCCACAATCCAATTACCATAAATCACTTGTGACAATCAGGGTATTTGGGGGTTTTTGTTTGTTTCTTTGTTTTGTTTCTAAGGCTCCACTTATGCTTTTGTTAAACTTGCAACTCATTCTAAGCTGCCCTTTTTTTTTTTTTTTTTTTGCCTATCCAGAGTTTTGGATCTTCTGGAGGATCATTCAGACAAACACCAATATTTACTGAGAGCTTGTATGTTCCAGGAGCTGAGTGAAATACTGGAAATACTTAAGAAAATAAGTAAGGCATACAGAGGTCATGCCTTGGAGTTTACTGTCTAGAAAAGTAGACAATAAATATGAAAAATTTACATGTGACTGTGCCAAATGCAGCCCAGCGATGTAGGGTGCTAGTGGAATACTGTGTGCTGAACATCTTGTAAGTTACTCCTGTAAACTGAAACATTAAAGTTAGTAGACTGTAGACCTGTGACCTATTTTCAAAACTGCAGAACTTTATCTAGCACCTCTTTAATTTCAAATCATTTCTCATCAAGAATCGGACAATGACACACAACAGATGTGGCGTTATAACTGTTGCCCAAGTTTTTTAATCTTTAAAAGAATCAGTTTATTACCAACTAGAAGCCTGGTGCATGAAATTCATACACTCAAGGTATGAACTTCATTCATACACTCAGTCCCGCCTGCACCCACTGGCAGTTAGGGAGCCCTCAGGGGATGTCCGACTGATGGCTTAGGCCTCAGCCAGCAGTCAAGACATTCTTAGTGCTGCCACAGAGGCAGAGAGGCTCCCGCCACCGCTGCTGTGCTAGCCAGCTGTGAGCCTGGCTTCTGGCTGAGGGGCACTCCCCCATGGGAGTGCAATGACCACCAATGACTCCTGCATCCAGCGTCTGCCCCCTGGTGGTCAGCGTGCATCATAGCGATTGGTCATTCCTCCATATGGTGGAGCTGATTCGGTTGCTATGATGTGTGCTGACCACCAAGGGGTGTGTGTGTGTGGAACATGGCAGGCGTTGGCCACAGCAGGATGGTAGAGCAGGTGAGCTGGGCAGTCAGTCCAAGGCAGGATGCCAGTCACTGTCATTGGGGCAAGCCTCTGGTGGTTACTAAAAATTCTTTGCTCCTGAAGTGCCCGGCTAGCTCAGTCGGTAGAGCATGAGACTCTTAAAAATTCTTTGCTCCCACACAGTGGTGGGCTGGGCGCTGCACCCACTGCTGGCGGAAGCTGCCACTCCGGGCCCGATTGATTGGTGCTGTCAGCTAGTGCAAGCAGCAGCAGCTGGTCCAAATCGCCCCTGAGGGCTTCTTCACCTCCCCCTGCTCCTGAGGAGCAACTGAGGCCCCGGCCCCTGTTAGTGAGGCCAGCTGTGGGAGCTGGTGTGGCTGCCAGCAGAGAGGGGACCAGGTCCGTGTACAAGGGGCCAGGCTGGGGCCCAGAGGATGGGCCGAGACCCGCCCCTGTGCCCACCAAAGCCTCCCAGCCCACAGTTCCTGTCAAGGTGCACGAATTCGTGCCCTGGGCCCCTGGTATAGGAGCAACATTTTCCAGAAAGCAATGTTTGCTTACAGCAAGGATGGACTCCTTTCTCATCATATCCACTTCCACAGGCTGTTGGCTTATCACAAACAAACAAAAATCCCTTCCAACCTTGGGGATGGCCTAATTTTCTAAAAAGCAAATGAAGTAACAGGGGATTCCTTTGCTGTGTCAGGCACAAATGTGGTGCTTTCAAATCTATTACCCGATGATGCTCGTAACAATCCCGAGAAATTTAGGATTATCCCTGCGATTTTGAGTGTCAATATCATCAATGAGGCTTCTTAGGACCAGCCTGCTAAAAAGAGCACCTACACCCGCTCTCTACCCCCTTGCCCTGCTTTGTTTTATTCAGAGCCCCTGCATAACGGGTGTTACCTATTGAGCATTACCTCCCGGACCGTGAGAGCATGAGTTCCTACAACTGTGTCGGGTCAAAAACAGAGGCTACAAAATGAAATGCTACAGCCCGGCTGGTTTGGCTCAGTGGACAGAAGGGTCCCTGGTTCGATTCCAACAAGGGCACATGCCTGGGTTGCGAGCTTGATCTCCACTGGGGGACGGGCTGGAGGCAGCCAATCAATGATTCTCACTCATCACTGATGCTTCTCTCTCTCTCTTTCTTTCCCTCTCCCTTACTCTCTGAAATCAATAAAGTTATAGTATTTAAAAAAAAAGAAAAAAGAAATGCTACAGCGGAATGAAAATAAAAGAGAGACTTTGCCACTAGAAGCCGGACGTCTGCTTACCCTGGAACGGCTCGCCTATCTGAAGGCGAAAAAAAAATAGCCAGGATGGGGAGGGAACAAACAAACAAACATAAAAACTAGCTGAGATCCCGGGACGAGGGTCCTTTCCACCATTCGCCTGGCCGTACCTGGTACTGGGAGAGGGCGGGCTCCTCCCCCGCGCTGCCGACGCCCCGAAGGCGGACCACCAGGAAGGAGCTGCCGTCCCCGTCCCACAGGAAGAGCTCCCCGCCGAGGCCCAGGACCAGGTTTCTCGTCAGCGACTGCGGCGGCGGCAGCGGCGAGGAAGACGACGACGAAGAAGCCGGTTTCTCGGCCTCGGCCGGACCCTGGCTTTTCAGTCCCTCCCGGAGCCGCGAGAACACGACGTGGTTGGGAAGCCAGGTCTGCCACAGCTCGCCGTCGCCAGAGGGTCCCTCGGCGGCCGCCATCTTGGCCCAACTGCTTTCCTCACTCCCAATTGCTCGGCCCGCCGCCGGGCGCAGCCAATCCGAGGCCGCCCGCCCCCTGCTTTGGCTAATCAGCGAGCAGGCAGCCCGGAAGCACGAGGCTGGAGCTAGGAGCTAATAAAGCGAGGCCAGCCAATCAGGCAGCGGCAACGCTAGTGGAAAAGCCAATCGTCACTCAAGCCACAGGGGGCGGGACTTGAAAGTCGACTGGCCAGTGATTAAAGTTTTGGAGCCGCGGAAAAGTCTAGAACCTGAGAGAGAGAGAGACTCTGCTCCTATGAATCTCACTGCTCATTGGACAGTTCCAGCTGGGTAAACCTAGATATTCTAAGATTTCCCTCGAGACTGAACTCCCTCAATCCGGAATGGTTAACCTCACGGATGTCACTACCCCAATTTACTCATCTTGGGTTTACTTGTGCAAAGATGACTCCTAGGTGGGACGGCCAGTAGAACACTTCCCAGTACGGTCAGCAGCCAGAAACTACAACTCCCAGGGTTCTGCGCGCCCGCAGGGGCGGGGCTTTCTGGAGGCTACTCCCAAGGAGGGGAGATGGCCGAGCAGTCTGGGTCTCCGCACCGCTCCATGTACAAATTGGTGGGCTCGCCTCCTTGGAAAGAGACGTTCAGGCAGGTGAGTGTGGAATTTGGGGAGCTCTGGCTGGGCCGTCGTCATTCCCCTAATCCCCCCCGCTCCGGGAACCGCTCTCCTCAGTGCCTTCGCCGGCTGAGGCAAGGGTCAGGAGTGCCTGGCGGGTGGAGGTGGACCTAGGACTCAAAGACTTCCCACCTGTAGATCTGGGTCTTGTCCATCGGCCGGCTGCCTCTCGGAATTCCTGGACCCCCGAGTGCGGGATTAGCCCGGGCCGGACCAGCCTCAGGCCCCTTAGTTTTGGATTTGGGTTTGTTTTTAAATTCGAAGTGTGATCATTGCCACCCTTCTGCACTCTGCAATAACAGCACCTGCTCTTGTTGGGTAGTGGGCACCGAGAAGGCACTTTGTTTACTGTATACGTACTTCATGCAAGAGAGAAATTATTTCTATTCAAGATAAAGCGTCTGTTCAGGAGAGCCTCATTTACTGTCTTAGCGGAGTTGTACCTCATCTTAGTTCTGACCTAGTTTGAACTCAGCATGCTTCCTGTAATATTGCCTATGGCTGCAGGAATCCCATAAGAAGTAGATATAGCCCGGGAATATGATCTGATGCTAGAAATGACCTTTGACATCAGGGTTTCTCAACTTGGCCATTGGCATTTTGAGGAAGACAATTCTTTGTTGTGGGGTGGTGGTTCTGTGCATTGTGGAATGTGCCTGGCCTTTACCCACTGGATGCCAGTAGCCCCGAAAATAAGAGTTATGACAACAATGTATCCAAGCATTGCCAGATGTCCCTTGGGGGGACAAAATTGCCCCAAATTTAGAAACACTGTTGTACAGTTTGGTGACTACTGTAGCCATCTCTAGAGCAGCAAGAATTTGGAAGCAGTCGAAATATCCTGTTTAATAGGACAGTGGATGTTGAGGTGTTATCATCCAACCATTAAAGAAGCTGGCATTGAGGGTAAAATGTGAAATACGGTGACCTGGAAATATATGAACAAAATATTGTAATTTCACCTATCTACGTGTAGATAAGGATTAGAGGGGAATGTGCAAAATTAACAGTAGTTTGGATTACAGTTGATAATTTGTGTCTATAAGTTTTCTTTAATGTTTTAATAACTAAATCTAGGAGGTGTTTTTTTTTTAAATATATTTTTATTGATTTTGTACAGAAAGGAAGGGAGAGAGATAGAGAGTTAGAAACATCGATGAGAGAGAGTCATCCATCAGCTGCCTCCTGCACACCTCCTACCAGGGATATGCCCGCAACCAAGGTACATGCCCTTGGCTGGAATCGAACCCGGGACCTTTCAGTCCCCAAGCCGACGCTCTAGCCATTGAGCCAAACCGGTTTCGGCTGTTTGTTTGTTTTTTATGGAATTGCCTTCACCCTTCCCCTATACCTCTTCCCCTCTCCCATCTTCTTCCAAGGGATGCCTGGAGAGAATGAGAAACAGCCGGGACAGGCTCCTGAACAAATACCGACAGGCTAGAGGCAAACCGCCAGGGAGAGCTCGGAGCACCCTTCTGGCACAAGAGCTGATGGAAGAAGAATGGAATGCTTGGCACTCAGTGGAAAGCGGCCCAGCGGCCGTGGCTCAGGTCAGGCTGGGCTGTGCTTTCAGGGAGGGTGCTCCAGCACCAAGAACACCTCCTGTCTTCTCTCTGCCTATTTCCCCGAGTCCTCTAAACGTGTAGACTCTCAAACCTACATTTGGGATAACCCAGTTTCTTCTACCTTTAACGTTAGACTGTTTTAGTACTAGACTGTTGACCTGTTGCATCATTGCATTATTTCAATTATAAAACTAAAAAGAACGTAACTTTACTCCTTGGCTACACCTCTCGAAGTTTTGATGCAGCACTTACGGGGCTAGGAATCTTTCTTTTTTTTTAAAAAAAATTATATTTTATTGATTTTTCACAGAGAGGAAGAGAGAAGGATAGAGTTAGAAACATTGATGAGAGAATCATCGATCAGCTGCCTCCTGCACCCCCCCCACTGGGGATGTGCCCGCAACCAAGGTACATGCCCTTGACCAGAATCGAACCTGGGACCTTTCAGTCCACAAGCTGACACTCTATCCACTGAGCCAAACCGGTTTTGGCAGGAATCTTTCTTTTTTAAGAAGGTCTCCAAGAGCTTTCTGATTCTCATCTCAGTCACAGTTGGGAGCTGAGTGTGGATAGGAAACCTTTTACCAGGTGTCCGGAGAGCACTGGATTGGAAGTCAGCAGCTCTGGAATTCTCATCCTGGTGTTGATGTTGCTTTTTCACTCCACTCTGCCTCTCTGGCCTTTAGTTTTTAAATTTATGAAATGAAGACAATATGTAAATATTGTGAGTGCTATATAAGAAAGCATGTGGGACTCTTGATCCCTAGCCCTCCCACCCACTGCTGCCAGCTTCAATCTCCTGCTGCCCAGTTGTGATCATGTTTGTTTCCCGGCTGAACCTTGCCAGAGGCTCACCTGATTGGAAGGAGCACGTGGGCCCCAGGGATGGTCCAAGGCCCCCCAAGAAGTGGTCCTGCTCCCTTAGCTCAGTGCAACCGGACATACTTGTTCTCCAGACACACACCTGCTGCTTCAATGTCTGCTGGACAGCCCCAGCCCTGCTCCTGTCTGCAGCCTGCCCATTGCCCCAGGCCAGCCCTCAGTGCCACCTTCCAGGCAGCCGCACTCCCCTTGGGTGTCCATGTGGGCACACTGTTTTCTGTTTTGTTCTCTGTCCGCCTGTGTGCTCATCCTCACCTTCTCTCTGTCCGTTTTGTATTCCCCTCAGCATCCAGTGTCGTGTCCTACCCTTAATAATTGTTCAATAAATAGTAATTGGATTGAATTGGGGGAAAAAAGAAAAAAAAAAGAAAGCATGTGGGAAACTGTTTTGAAAACATCAAGGCTCTCTAGAATAATGATGCATTCTTCAGTATTGCTTATGTGTCCTATTGTATGCCAAATGTTTGTGTCATATAATCACAATTAGTACTCACAATAATCTTCATGAGCTTCTCAACTAGGTTTTATTCCCATTTTACAGAAGCCCAAACTGAGGTTTACAGGGGTTAGGAACATTCTGGCAGTTACATAGCTTGGCAGAACCACATACTTAGCTGCTGCCCTATATGATTTGCCCCCAGTTAACTGCCATTATTTTGTCACTGGGTAGTTTAGTCATTTCTTGATGCTTTCTCAGCATGACCACATCACCCCACTGTCAGCACAGTCTACAGAAGGACAGGACTGACTGATTTCCTCAGGTAAATCTGGGTTCTTCAAGCCAACCTCCAAGTATGAATCATTGTGGGGCTTGTCAGCTGATTATAGCTTCATACCTCTGATGGTCCCACTTTCTCTTGCAGTTGGAGGAGCCGATGGACTTGGCTGAGCTGGAGGAAATCCAACAGGAGCTGGTTGACCAAGGTGACCTCTGAGAGTGGTCTTTCCTGCCTGTACCTAGCCACTCTAATGCTGACCTTTATTCTAAACAGAATTAGTTCTTAACTTCTACTTCTGCCTGCAGTCAAGCATCCAGCAGTCTCTGCTTTTACTCTGAAGTCTTGACTGGCTGTCTTCCTAGTAATAAGAGTCTTAAGTATGCTAGGTCTTGTGCTCAGACTTCTCATTCCATAAGAAGTCTTTATAGCTTACAACTATCCTACAAGGTAATAGGAGACAGAAGAGAGAGTGCCATCTCACACAGGTTGAACAGCTAGTGGTGGAGTTGGGAAGCAATATAAATTTTGTGAGTCCAGTTTCCATGCTTATTCTACTATCCTACAGTACCTCTCTCTTACTACAATAGATGAATAGTAATCCTATACCCTGTAGGATACAGTGCAGCGTCATCTCTCTTGCACAAATTAAGTGCCTTCTCTCTGATCCACTCTTTACTGACTACCCAGAGTCTTGTGAGCATCTTCTCCCTGAGGCACTCATAGCACCGTACAGTGCACCATTTAGCACCTTACATCATTCATTCATTCATCCCTTTCTTGAGTAGGCTCAGTGTTTATCATCTGTAAAATAGGCCTGCCCTATAAGTTTGCGTGTGTGGAAACTTATGTTTAATAATACATGTAGAAGATATAGAGAAGTGTATGGCATGTTGAAAGCTCTCAACAAATGAGGATGTAAGACCATGGACTCTTGAGCTTGGCTGCTGAGGTTCATTTCTGAGCTTTACCACTTTCACTGGTACAGCACTGGGCAAAGCACTTAATCGCCCCATGCCTCAGTTTCCTCATCTTTAAAGTAAAGATAAAAACAGTAAACAAGTTAATGAAAAGTTCTTACATTAGCATTTGACAAATTGTAAGTGCTGTGCAAGTGTTAGTTGTTATGATTAGTATTGATTCCAGTTAGACTGTGGACTTTTTAATTTTTTTATTGATTCACCCTCACCTTCACCTGCAAAACATATCTTAGTGTGAAACCTAAGATTCACTAAATATTTTTTGGGGAGTATGTTTAACTAAATAATCTGAAGTGATTAGGATTCACTGTGTTCTGCCCATACTCAGTCAGATGGAACACGCTAGAACAGAGATTGACAAACTTCCTGTGGAGGTCCAGAGAGTAAATATTTTACGCTTTGTGGTCCATGCTTTCTCTGTTGCAACTCCTCAGTTCTGCTGTTGTAGTGTGGAAATAGTCAGACAATACATAAACACATGAGCCTGGCTATATTCCAGTTAACTTTAACTGGAAGTTGGGCTGGATATGGCCCATGGCTGTGGTTTACTGACCCCTGAGCTAAAGTCTAGACTGTGAGCTCATCAAGAGCAGGACCAGTCTTTTTCACCTTTGCATCCCATGCCGGCCACATCCCAGGTATTGGTGCATATTTGCTGAACGAATGAACACAAAAGATTCTGAACACAGACTCTGAGCACAGGGACATTGGGGGACAGATCACTTTAGACTCATCCAGGGGATGGGGGGGGGGGGGGCGCAGCATCAGAAAGAAGTGCCCTGTACGTGTCAGGTTTCTCCAGCTGCCCCTGGGACCCCAACTGACAGCGTACATCCATCTACTCTCTGGCCTCCGGTGATGTGTGTGAAAGTCCTCTCCTTGTCTCTTAGCCTCTCCACTTCACCTCTTTTGCTCACAAAGTGAGGTCAGACAGGAGGGGAGAAATCCAACAAGAGGAAGCCTGGCGGGAGAGTGATATCTAATGGTTGGTAGCATGATTTTACCTGAATTTCTCCCAGGTGGGTGAAGCCTTTGAGGGTGAGGTTAGCACTAAAGACAGGACAGCGGGGTGCAGCATGGTGAAGCATCCACCTGTCCCCTGCCTTGCAGAACAGTCCATCATCAGTGAATACGAGAACAGCTTGCAGTTTGATGAGCAGTGTCTCAGCATCATCCTGGCCGAGTGGGAAGCAAACTCCCCCATCTGCCCTGTGTGTACAAAGTAAGTTTTCCAAACCTTTCAGCATTATTGATTCCCACCTCCACTCCAAAATGAGTGGAATTCCCCCTCCGCTGGCCATGAAGCTCTGGGATCCTAATTCTGCCTCTAGGTACAACCTGAGAATAACCAGCGGTGTGGTCATGTGTCAGTGTGGCCTGTACATCCCGGCTCATGTAAGTGTTACACACCCAGACTTTGTGTCACCTTTGTCCACATGTATCTGTTTACCTGAAGACCTTTCAGCAGTGTGCTGGAGCTGACTGCACATCTTCTCCCAGCTCGTGTTCAGTTCACATTGATAGCTTGAAATGAGCCATGGTGAGACTATACACAGCATGGGAATTGGCAAGCACTACATACCAGGGTGGCCCCTGCCCCCACCTCAGAGCCATTTGTTAAATCCATAAAAATTGTCCACATATGAAGATACACCTACACTCAGGATTTAAGCTTCAGTGATCTTAAAATACAGAAGGAGCCCCCTTATCTGACATGACAGGGACTGAAAGTTTGTCATTTGATTAGAGCAGTACATTATCAAAATGAGACATTTAGAGTAAGTTTCAAATATGTAAATTTATTTGCCAGTCTTTGAGTGGGGCTCTGCTGATTGGAGAGCTGTTTTTTTTACAAACCACTCTTACAATGCATTGCCTAGAGCGTCTAGTTTGTTTCTGAAAAGTGCATTGAGAAGCTGAGTGTACAACTTTAGGATTTTCCTCCCTATATTTTATTTAACAGCTTTATTCAACAACTCGTCTTTTTGAGTTTCCTAAACATCCCACTTATTACAAAAAAGAAAACTTTGTTTTCTTTCTCTTATCTTATTTAACATAGGATGTAATTACTAAGTTACAGTAGCACATTCACTTAGCACAGACAGATCTGGGGCCACGCAGGGCTGGCTCTCGGTGGGAATACATTTGGCTGGTGGAGGCAGGAGCATAAGGAAGGCTCCGGGAGTCCTGGTGCTGTGGGTGGCCGGTGCTTTACAGCAGGAGAGGAGAGGCAGGCAGGTGGAGATGGGCTTAGAGACCTTTTTAATACAATCATGAGCCCAAGAGCACTTTTAAAGGTTCAAGGATGGAATCCAGGCATCACAGATACAGGTTATCTTGAGGAATCAGGTTTTTCTACCTGTGGATGATGAGGGATCTAAGATTAGGTTGCAGTCTAACCTTTTTTTTAAGTCTCCAGAATTGACAGAGCAGAAACTTCGTGCCTGTATAGACGACAGCGTGAATGAGCACAGCGCCCACTGTCCTCACACACCTCAATTTTCAGTCACTGAAGGGACAGGAAGTCAGTCCAGTCTTCTCATGAGCTGTCTGGTAAGCCTCCCAGGGGACCCCTCGTAGGGGCAGCTCAGTGTTTGGTCTTATCCCTGCTCTGGAGGAAATAATAGCTTGGGAACAGGTACATGTTTCAAAGCAGTTTATTCTCTGAGGATATACTTGAATAGGAAAGTGAAGGTGACGATCCTGTTCAATGAAAAGTCCATTCCCTGAGAGGGGCAGGACAGAGGCAGCACAGGGTCATGGGAGGTCTTGGACTGGAATTAGGAAGCCTGGCGGCACTGCCTGCTCTTGTTTGATAGGCAGCAGTGGCCTAAAATGAAGCTGATTATTTCATATTTGTAAGACCAAGTAGGCCAGCCCGGTGCCAGTTTTACATAGGATACGGAACAGGAAGCACAGTAGGACAGCATCAGGCTTGCCTCCTTAGCAAGACTCTTCAGAGGACCTGGGGCTACTGTCTGACCCCCTACGTGACAAATCAGGTGTGAGGGAACAGGACCACAGGTGGATGTAGAGCCACCCTGGCTTAGAAGCCCCCAATCTCACAGTAACCTAAGGCTATAGCTTCAAGGTCCCAAGCAGAAATCAGGAAGCAGTTTTATATTCAAGCGCTTCCTGATTGTTCGGGGAGACAAAGGCTGTGCTGGAAAGGCCTGAGCTGACTGTAGTGAGTGCAGTTTTGTACCTACCTATGGTACCGCCGGTTTCAATCCTGTGTTAAGCTGAAGGAATCCCACCTCCTTGCTGAGCTCTAATAGCTGCCAACTCTCATCGAAGTCTGAATAACCTTTTTGGTCACGGGGTCCGAGGTGAGGATAGCAGGTCAGTCCATCGCCAGGATTTGTAGTTTGCAGGTACTATTGCTGCTGAGGGTTTGAAAGGCAGTTATTATGAGACCACAGGACTTATACCCAGCAAGGCCTCTCACAGAACTATACCAACAACTATTTAATAACTCAGCATCCTCCGTCGTAAGTAGTTTTAATGGCAGCATAAATGTGATTACTGATGAGATAAAACTTAAGCTCCTTTCTCCGTTCACATCCAGGCCTGCGATGCTCGGGCTGTGATCATCTAAGGCCAGCCTGCACTCCCATCCTTCTGTGGGGCTGGAACCAACTCAGACCGTCCGAGGGGCCTTGTAAATACAAACCTTTCATTGTAACTTATTTTATATTAAAACCTTTCAAACATCTAGGCTCTTGGTGTTTGGTTATGCAGTTTGAAGGGGAAGGAATACAAATAGCAAAGACCAATCACTTTAGAGATAAATCAGTTTTTTATTGTCCATCATTATGTTATACAAAACTCTAGAAGTAAAAGGTTTGTAAAGAAACAAATGAATAGTAAACAAGAGGGCAACAAATAATTTAAATCTGAATCATTTTCCATGATAGTAGGGCGAAAACCATTTTAAAATACATGTTTGGCTTCAGAGGAGGTTTTGTTCGCTGGCACAGCCGGCCATAAAATCCGGGTATTCAGTGTCCTGTCTGTTCTACTGGCTCTTGACAAAACCTTTGAGGTCTTCCAGAAAAGTAATGTACTCCTGGTGCTCCAGGGCTGTGCTGAGCTCCACCAGCTCGTCCGCAAAAGTGTTGTCCACCCCCCGGTCCGCAAGGAAATCCATGAGGTGGTCATACAAGGCCTACGAGGAGAAACACGTCAAAAAGGCGGAATGACTTCACCCGTGACACTTGATTAAAATGCTTTTTTGTCTCCTTGGACCAGGACCTCCCTCATAAGGCCCAAGAGCACCCCGCCTCATCGAGCACTCAACTCACCCAGTCCAGGGAGTCCGTGTTGAGTGTGTAGTTTGTGTCCTTCCACTCAGACTCTCCGGTGGTCTGAAAGCTCACTTCCCGGATGGAGAAGATGTCACTCTCGCCCTCTTCTTCCTGTCCAACCTGAGGGGGCAGAAGCAGTTGGGGAACGGAAGGGCTTTCCAAGACAAGCCAGACTCACGCACAGAAAGGGGACCCTTCGTACCTCATCTTCCGGGTAGTGACAGTCCAGCACCAGCGCCTTCTTGCCTCCGCTCTTTATAACCTCAACCACGAAGTTGGGAGTGGACGTCAGTTCAGGCTGGGGAGACAAGGATAAGCGCGTGCCCTTGTGGGTTGCCTGGACCAAAGGTCTCAGATAATTCAGGGGGGCTAGAGGCCACCGCTGTCAGGATATTACCCAGCCATTTTCTACCATTTTCCAAGTCGGCTACATACAGTGTTGCTAACAAGGGCCGAGAATCTTTAGCAGAGCATGAAAGCCACGTCCCAGCTCCTTTAGGAAACTGGGTTGAAGTCTTCCTGTTGGTCCTTTCTAAAGTTAAAGACTGTTTCCGAGGGCAGATCATCTTATACTCAGTAGTGTTTCACTGCTGTGAGCACCTACTTGTTTAAATAACATACTAGGCTTAGAATGAGGAAATTTGAATTCCAGCTCCAGCTATGTGCCAATTAACTTAGATCTAGACTATTCCTTAATCTTCCTAGACCGTTTTCCATCCCTAAACTACAAAGGTGGCACAAAGCCCTAAGATCTCTTTCCAGCTGACTCTGTTTTAGGATTCTCCTTCGGCCTAGGGCCAAGGCCAGTGCATTTGGCTGACTGGCCACCCGAATGTCTGAATAATCACAGCAACTCTCCTTTGACGGTGAGCCATCCAATGTCAGAGATGCCAGTGTGCTGTCACCAGGGAGCTGGTTAGGCCTTGAGACAGTACTGTTATCTGCTTAGTCAGAAGGCCGGGGACTCTGCCCTCATACCAAATGGTTTCGAGCCCAGACACACTGCTTTTTAGAAGGTTTGAAGCCTGGGCACCATCCAGGTCCAACCAAGAGGGCCAGCAACCTCAGGAAAGACCTGTTAAATCTGCGCGGTCCCCGGCGTTACCCCCCTGGTTCAGTGGCTGGTGTTTGTCACCAGCCTGAGACACGTTAGAACATTCCTCACACACAAACACTCCACAAGCGATAATCTCCAACATCAGAGATCTTCCCTTCAGGGAGGGGTAGACAGTTCCAATTCCTTTCCACCAGGAGAACAAAGACCAAGCTGAGCCTAAGCCCGCAGAGGGTGATTTACCCAGCACCTGGGAAACGGGCCACACTCCTGGTGCTAACGCTGGCCCAAAATGGCCGCTCTACAAGTCAAAACCCAAGGACGGTTGTCCTCTGCCTTCTCTCTCCCCTTCTAGCATCACAGGAATTAAACACAAAACAGTGCTCCTCCAAGCCCTGGAGAGCTGTCGGAAATGAGGGAAAGGCCGGAACAGTGCTAAGCTTACCTCCTGCTCTTCAACCTTCTGCCCCTGGGACTCCTCCTCCCCGTCAAACGTCGGTGGGATGCTGTTGTTGATGTTGAAAGTGACTGTGATCCTAGGAAGTTAAAAGAACACACAAGACAGGGTACGTTTTAACTGAGTGTGAAGTAAGCACTGAGGCCTGCTACACTTTAAGATGCTTGTTGAAACAATGTCTCTCTCCCAGCCAGCTTTACATTGTAATTATTACAACCTCCCAAAAAAAGCCTGCTGCCCATATCCCACCCCGAGGTGGACTCAGCAGGTGTAAAATGAGTCTACTACGTGCCAGCTGCTGAAAGTCCAACTAACAGGCCCCAGTCTATCTCAGCCGAGCCAGCATCCCAAGGCTCACTGCCAGCATCCGTCCACTGGTCATCTCATGGCCACAGCCAGTGGTCACTGCTCACCGTGGGCTTTCCAGGGTGCCCTCCGGGGGCAGGGAGCAGATAAGCAGCTGGTGGGATGGATTAGATGCTCCTTTAAAAGCTTTTTTTCCATCAGAAAACCTGCCCGCCCCTCAAAGGTAAGAAGGAGCACTGGAGAGTAGGATCAGCTAAGGATTGAGAGCAGCCCTGTCCCCCCAGAAGGCTGCAATACAGGCTTCAGAATGCTTGTGGGGAGCTATAATCACAAAGCAGGCCAGGAGCACCACCCAATGACAACTTTAAGGCTCAAAAGAACCCTCACTGGACAACTGACCAAAGTTTGAGTTGAAATTAAAAGTGATTGAGATCTGGCACTAGCACTGCGGGCTGTGCTACTCCAGCAAGCCCGATCGGCACAGGGCACTCTACAACTGTGCCCTCTGGAGCGGTGCTGACTGGCTGCTTTGCCAGGAAGCCACTTTCCCATAGCAACAATGGTTTCCGGTTCAGCCACAAAGCCTGTCCAATCTGCAACAGTGCTGACCAAGTGGAGCTCCTGGGCACGGAAATGCAACAATGGCTCCCAAATGGCTATAACTCACTCCAGGAAAATGGTTTAGGTGAGTTACAGAATTACCTTCCCCCTCCCCGCCGCCCAACCAGCCCACCCACCCACAGGAAACCTGTGTGCCGTGAATGAACTCCGTGGAACTTGGGAAGTTACCCAGATGAACCCAACAGACTCGGCAGGTATCAAAGACCTGCCTTGACAGGACAGGTTCTGAGGGCCATGGCTTTAGGCCCTGGAGCCCACAGGCTCCCAGGACTTACTTCTCTCCAGCAACATTCCGGGACAATTTGGCTTCTGTCCCATTCACTTCCAGATCCCAACCTCCAGACATCTTAGGGAGGGACTTATGCTTCTGTATCTTCTTCTCCTCCTTAATTTCATCGCTCAGAAATTCAACAAAAGCTTTGTCCCCTACAATGAAAATCCATGTTACAGAAAGAGGAGTCCACCGTCGGTGTGACTCAGTGGTTGAGTGTTGACCTATAAACCAGGAGGTCACGGTTCAATTCCAGGTCAGGGCACATGCAGGGTTTCGGAAAGGATCCCCACTGAGGAGCTTACAGGAGGCAGCCGATCAATGATATTCTCTCTCCCTTCTGCTCTGAAATCAATAAAAACTTATTTAAAAATTAAGAAAAAGAACCACCCATCAGTCCAAAGTCACCCAGGTTACTCTAGCCAGAAATCTGGACTTAAGACTTTTATAATCCTCCTCTGGGGCTTAGTCCAACTCAGATCCACTAAGCCTAAATGTCCTTATCGGTATAAATGCAATAATACTATCAGTGGGAAGCCGAGCTTGACTCTGGAAAAGTGATTTGCAACAATGGATACATCACTTTTACACGAAGCAAACGAGTTCTCATTTACCTTCTTCCTCTTCCTACTTTCTTTTTTAATCCTCACCGGAGGACATGCTTCCATTGATTTCAGAAAGAAACATCAATGAATAGACTCCCTTACACACCCGGCCAAGGAATCCAACCGCAACCTGGGTATGTGCCCTGACCGGGAATCGAACATCGCTTTGTAGACCCTGCAACCCACGCAGCCACATGGGCCAGGCTAACCCCGCCACTTTCTACCACGACCTTGGGCCTTCCCGAAATTCCGTTTTTGAGAAACTAAAGAAAAAGCCAGATTAACTGCATGGCCCAACCCCAAATGAAACGCGTGAAGGATGGGGAAAGGGAAACGGGACCAGATCACACGTGCGTGTCCTCCTCTGGTTGCCCACAGCTGGGAGCACGCCCGGACCTCGCCGGGAGGCTCGGCGTGATCCGCCCGTGGCCCGCATCTACCCGCCCGGCCCCGCAGGCCCGGGGCAGAGCTCACCTTCGGTGTGCAGCCCGCCGCAGCCGCAGCCGCAGCCGCAGGGCCCGCGAGGCTGCAGGAGGCTGGGCCGCCGCTCGGACCCCGCGCGCACGCCGAGGAGCCCGAAGGGTCGGATGCAGGGCCGCGGCGCGAGCTGCAGCAGCGGCCGCAGCGGGGCGGACGGCGCGGCGGCGCGGAGACCCGCGGCGGCGGAACCCAGCGCTCGGGGCACGCAGCGCAGCAAAGGAAGCATCGTGGAGGCGACCGCGGCAGCTGCAGAGGAAGACACGTGAGGATGAGGACGACCTGAGCCCAGGAACCCACGAGCTCACCGCCGGAAGTCCCGCCCCGCCCCGCCCAGGAAAGCGCTTCCGCACCGGAGCGTAGCAGGTCAAACCACAGTGGGCAGGAGCGTGCCCTCTGCTGGGATCCTCCGGCGGCGCAGCTTCCCCGCGTCAAGTCCGTTAACTGAATTTTTTTACTGGCCTGAGTGTGGTGTACAAGGCTTTCTGTTTAATTTGCCAGCATCACTTCTCTCCAGTGGCTACTTATACTCCAAATGTCCATCTACTGTCTCAAAGCACACCAGGGTGTCATTCAGTGGGTCACGGGTTCGATTCCTGGTCAAAGGTACAGGAATCGAAGGTACAGGTACCTGGTCAAAGGTACAGGTACCTGGGTTGCAGGTTAACATCCCCAGCCCCAGTTGGGGAGCATGCAGGAGGCAGCCAATCAATGATTCTCTCTCTTCCTCTCTGAAGTTGATAGAAATATATTTTTAAAATAAATAAAAACCGATGGAAAAATATCGGGTGATGATAACAAAAGCATACCAGGATTTCTGTTACTATGTGGAATTTGTGGACTGTATTCTTGCCACTCTCAATAAACCTAAAGACCAGCCTTTGAGGTCATCTCCCTTAAGATGCCTTCCTGAAACCTCCTCCTCTCTCCCATGAAACAGATAGGAAATCATGACTGTGCACCTCTCCCCTCCCTAACACACATTTCATTCTTCTCTCCGGAGAAATATCCTGGCATTGCTGGTTCGCCTCCCCCCAGCCTATCAGTCCCTTATTCCTGAAGAGAAGGATCCCCAGTTAATTCCTGCAATCTCTCCTCACCATTCCCTCCAAGCTGGCTCCCAGGTTCTGATAGGACATTATTTTTCTAAGGGCACGAAGCTATGGCTTACATCAGATTTAGGTTAAGAACTGATGTTCCTACCTTATCAGACATATAGAATACATATGTATCAGGTACCAAAAAAGTAAGCCTTTCCCAATTCGTGGCAAAGATAAGATTAATACTTAATATATTCTAAACAGCATTCTGTAAATAAGGAAAAAAAAAAAAGACTCAAGAAAGCCACACACATCATGTACAAAATTCATTTTTAATTAATTTGATTGTCATGTGCAAATTTGAGCATTAAATACAAGAACAGGTGTTTCTATAGAGCTATGTCTATTTGAATGAAACCAGATTCTCTAAGTACACCATAAACCTGAACCAACTTGATTTGTCTGTGTTTTCCCTTCTGCAAATTACATTCTGAACAAATAAAATATAATTGAATCCTGCTTCCCCGGACAGGTGCAGTGTGCCCTGACATGCTCATGGAATGGTATCTTAGATGCCCGGTCACAGTTCCGAGCAGTTCTTGGTGCTGGATTAAATGGATTTAAGTAAAAGTTTTACCCACAGAGCAAAAACTTGTCTCCATTCTGGTATCTTTTTACAATCAGCAGAGATGCAACATTAAGTAAGGGTTTTTAACAAGGACCAGGTGTCGGGAGAGAACTTCACAGCTTTCCCTGTAATGGGATTTGCGTTGCTCGGTTGCCCCACGTGCCAGTAGCAGGCATGTGACCTGCTTGGAGTGCATCTATTCACATGAAGCTGCTCATGCGAGCTGGTGATTCACCCAGACATGGACTGCAGATAGGAAAAGAGGTTTTACCAATTGAAAAAGAGTAGCTCAAGATCACATTGCAACATCACTGTGAAACATTTAGCTTTCTTAAGTTTAAAATGTACCATCCCCTGCAGCTCAATATAAATAAGCATTTACTTCTTTGTAGGAACATGTGAAGTCAGAATGGGTTTTCCAATCTGATGTAATCCCTGAGCAGCTAAGTTAAAAATTAACTTTTTAAAAAGCCCAATAAAAAACTACTGTATTAAAGGCCTATGAGAATGTTAGTGATAAACGTATTTCTGTACAGAAACATTAAAGCTACTTAGAAGCTATCTATCCTTTATTCCTGCTCAGAAAAGAATATACATTTTCCAGAAACTCATAAGGTACTTCAGTTGGACATAATTATTCTAAGAGAGAGTATTTGTGGAGGGACATAATATATCACCCAGCTTTTCTTTTTTTACCAACATGATGAATTTTTTTTATTAAAAATACATTTTCTCTTTCCAAGTCTGGCTAAACATCCTAGGCCTCTATTAAATAAATAAGAAAAATACATTTTAAAAACCTGAAAAACTTACCAGAAAGTTAGCAACAGTAAAAATTAAGTCAATCTGAGGAAGAGCCTGCTAAAAGTCTAAGTATTCAATAAAATAGGGCAGCAATTTCCAACCGGTGTGCTGCAAGAATTTTTAAAACATGCAATACCTGACTATTTAGTCAGGGGAACTGACCTTTTTTCCCTTAGAAAAAAAAACAACAACAACAACAAAAAAAAACAACAGGTTGTGGGCTTGACCCCCAGTGTAGGGCGTGCAGGAGGCAACTGATCAATGATTCACTATCATCATTGATGTTTCTATCTCATTCTCCCTCTCTGAAATAAATAAAAATATATTAAGAAAACCCAAAAAACTCTGTACAGCTCTGGCTGGGTTTCTCAGTGGTTAGTGTACCGACTGCAGACCGAAGGGTTCGATTCTGGTCAAGGGTGCATGCCTCGGTTGCAGGCTTGCTCCCTGACCTGTGTGCAGGAGGGAAGCAATCAATGTGTCTCTCTCACATTGATGTTTCTGTCTGACTCTCCCCTCGCACTTTCTCTGAAGATCAGTGGAAAATGTATCCTTGGGTGAGGATTAAAAAAATACTCTGTACAGATAGACATTAAAACAGATCCAAGACCACAGCTCTGTGCCCTCTCGTACTCCCCTTCTAGAAAGTCCCTTAGTCTCGAGAACTGGGGAGCTTGTGGTACTCAATTCACATTGTTTAAAAAGCAGGAAGATGAAGCCAACAATTCATTGCTCATCTTTCATTTTCTCTAAACCTCATGATCCTATAAGGATGATTGCTCCCTTTGGTATGTAAGAAACGGGGGCTCCGAAGTTAACTATGTCACTCCAAGCCACCCAGCAAGGACCTAAAGACAATTTTGATGTTTCAAAGGTATAAATAGTATCTACCCGTCTACACGACTCATTCAGCCTCCGGAGTTTAAAGGAAGACACGTGAGCTCCAGGAAGCCGGGCCGTTCTGGCGGGTTAAAACCCGCCGCCTCTGGGCACCGAGGGAAGCGGCTGTGGCCCCGCCCGGGCCGGGGCTCAGCTCCTGGCGGCCCTGAGCTTCCGGCGGAAGTACTCGGGGGCGGCCTCGTACAGCCACTCGGCGTCCACCACGCAGAGGTCGCGCATGTAGCACTTGTTGGTGTGCAGCAGCTCGGTGTACACCACGCAGGCCGGCTTGCAGTGGAAGAGGACGGACGAGGGGTGGATGGCCACGGGCTGGTGCGTGTCCGTGGTGGCGTAGGTGCCGTCCGGCTGCAGCTCGGCGGTGCTCATGAAGAGGCTGTGAGCCAGGCAGCGGCGGACCATCTCCATGTCTCCCCGGGACGACGTGATGGGCATGGACATCTGTTTCAGGAGGAAGAGAGATTGGAGAAGACCCCGCACATACACTGCTCAGCACTGCATAGCGTTTGGAATGCCTGCCCCTAACATGCAGCCCATCCGGCAAGCCTAACGGCCTGGAAGTTGCCATTTGTTAACAAATGCAGAAAGTTTCAAAGTCTCCCATATATCACTATTTTCTGCATTGTAGCAACTTGTAAAAATTATGCACTACTTATGCAATCTGAAAATAAATATATTCCTACTAAAAAATCTTACCATGGGTTCTAATAACATTGGAAAATACTTTTGCAGTTTATAGAAGTTGAATATAAATTATACATACAATGTAACTAAGTATACAAAAAACATTTAACAGGACTATGAGAAAACAGAACAAAATGGTAAGAGATGGAATTGTGGAAAATTTTTACTTTCTTTCTTATTTAAAACCTAGAGGTCCGGTGCACGAAATTTGTGCATGGGAGGGGTGGTGGGTCCCTCAGCCCAGCCTGCACCCTTTCCAAACTGGGACATCCCTCTCACAATCCATGACTGCTGGCTCCCAACTGTTTGCCTGCCTGCCTTTCTGCCTTCCTGATTGCCCCAACTGTTTCTGCCTGCCAGCCTGATCACCCTCTAACCACTCTCATGCCAGCCTGATTGATGTCTAACTGCTCCCCTGCCAGCCTGTTTGCCCCCAACTTCCCTCCTCTGCCGGCCTGGCCACTCCTAACTGCCCTCCCCTGCAGGCTTGATGAACCCCAACTGTCCTCCCTTGCAGGCCTGGTGCCTCCCAACTGCCCTCCCCTGCTGGCCATCTAGTGGTGACCATCTTGTGTCCACATGGGGCAGCTATCTTGATCTTGTGTGTTGGAGTGATGGTCAATCTGCATATTACTCTTTTATTAGATAGGTTAGAGGCCTAGTGCATGGGTAGGGGCCAGCTGGTTTGCCCTGAAAGGTGTCCCATATCAGGGTGGGGGTTCCCTTGGGGCATGGGGTGGCCTGGGCAAGGAATCTATGGTGGTTTGCAGGCCAGCCACACCCCCCAGTGGCTCAAGCAGAGGCCCTGGTATCTGGAATTTACTTATCTCCTACAATTGAAACTTTTTTTTTCCAATGACACACAAAGACAGTCAGTGGCCATGTCTACGACAGCACATGGGCACTTCCTGTGCTCAACCACGAGAGGCTCACAAATCTAACCCCACCTCTGAGCCTGAGTGCAGCCAAGCCTTCTGTTTGTTCCATGGCTGCCACCATTTCTGTTTAGATTTGCTAACCTTCTATAATTGAAACTTTGTAGCCTTGAGTGGAGGCCTAGGCCGGCTAGGGCAGGTGGAAAGCTTGGCTTCTTCCATTGCCAGAGAAACCCAAACCTCTCTGTGGCTGCAGCCATCTTGGTTGGGGTTAATTTGCATACTCGCTCTGATTGGGTAGTGGGGATGGCTTGTGGGTGTAGTGGAGTTATACTTAATTTGCATATTATTCTTTTATTAGGTAGGATTTTCATACAATAAGAGTTTCTTTTGTAATCACTAGCTATAAGCAATTAAAATTTGTTTTTATATAGAAAAAAGTGAAAGCTTAGTCCCTCAAAGAACAAGTAGGAAGAAAGAATACCTTTACACAGATGTCCCTCAGCTGGGCTCTGACTTCAGCTACTAGCATCATATTCTTGCTGTTGACAAAATTCTCTTTGCACCAATCCTGAACAGGAGAAAAAGAGATATCTTAATCCTCTCATTTCTATAATGAAAATAATATAATTTTTAGAACATAGTTGAATTTAAAGGGAAAATGTTAGCTGCCCAAAATATAGAAAAATATCTTTATATCAAAAAGCATAAACCATAAAAAATATTAATTTAAACAAAAGTAAAACAAAAAAATTATTTTATGTCAAGTCACTATGAAAAATGCTACAGACTGAGATGTTTGCATTACTACACCCAAAAAAGGTAAGTATCTCTAGAATATATTAAAAAACAAACAGCCCTAGTTGGTTTGGCTCCGTGGATAGAGCATCAGCCTGCGGACTGAAGGGTCTCAGGTTCAATTCCAGTCAAGGGCACATGCCCGGGTTGTGGGCTCGATCCCCAGTAGGGGGTGTGCAGGAGGCAGCCGATCAATGATTCTCTCTCATCAATGATGTTTCTCTATCTTCCTCTCTGAAATAAATAAAAATATATTAAAGACAAAAAACTAACAGCCCTGGGCAGTTGCTCAGTGGTGAGAGCATTGGCCTGGTGATATAGGGTCCCGGTTCAATTTCCGGTCAAGGGCATGTACCTTGATTGCAAGTTTAATCACTGGCCCTGGTTTGTTGCACATGCAGGAGGTAACCAATCGATGTGTCTCTCTCACATGGATGTTTTTTTTTGTTTTGTTTTGTTTTTAATATATTTTATTGATTTTGTACAGAGAGGAAGGGAGAGAGATAGAGAGTTAGAAACATCAATGAGAGAGAGTCATCGATCAGTTGCCTCTTGCATACCCCCTACTGGGGATATGCCCGCAACCAAGGTACATGCCCTTAACCGGAATCGAACCCGGGACCCTTCAGTCCCCAAGCCGACGCTTTATCCATTGAGCTAAACCGGTTTTGGCTCACATGGATGTTTTTTTAAAACAAACAAACAAACAAACAAACAAACAATACAGCCCCAGGCCAGGTAGTGCAGTTGGTCAGAGCGTTGTTCCGATATGCCAAGGTTATGGGTTTGATCCCTGGTCGGAGCACATACCGTACAAGAATCAACCCATGAATGCATAAATGAGTGAAACAAACTGATGTTGCTCTCTAAAATCACTAAATAAAAACATTAAAAAAAAAAAAAAGAACCTCCTATAAATCAGTAAGAAAAAAGACCAACAGTCCAGTAGAAAATAGACTAAGGATGGACAGACAACTCAGTTTTAACAGAAATGACTAGTAACCAATAAACTTATATAAAGATTCTCAGTCTCATGAGGAATCAAGACAAAGTAACTGAAACAGTTGAGATACTATTTCTAATCCATCGACTTGGTAAAAATGAGTCATTTTAACTAAGCATTGGAGATGATGGTGGAGAAGGAAGCGCGTACGTCACTAGGGGGAGTTAGAGGGGCTGACAGCTTTGGGGAGCCACATGCTCGCCCGGGGAAAGCTGGGTCAGCTGCCAAGACCAGCAGGTGCACTTCTGAGTGTGGAGCCCAGAGAAACATCCTCCTGCACAGAGGGTCACAGCAGCGCTGCTCATGGAAACAAGCTCAAACATCTGCAGCATCTCACGTTCAGATGTGAAGTGAGGGTATGCTGCCACCCATGGGAGCACACGCCACCCTCAGGACAGAGGGCTCCCAGGCAGGAGGGACCAGGGATGGGAGAGTGCAGGCCTCTGCTGCATAAATCAACAGCGTTGTATGTCCTTAAAAATGAATTGAGACAAACAGAGCAAAATGTTCACAACTGCTAAAAATGGGCACTTTTTTTTTTTTTTTAAAGAAATGACTGCATTGAAATGCAGAGCAAGTTAAGCACAAACACCAAGGCACAATTACTGATTTTACTGATAAATAAAACAATATATTGCCGTTTTCCATCTTGGTCTGAAGAACTGAAATATCATACAAGCAAAAACTACTATGGAGAAAGTCAGGGGCAGGTGGGGAAAACCCATTTTGTAGCTAAGAAACTGATCACTAACTACTGAAGTCATTTGTCCACATTAAATACGAGTTAAACACAGTGGAGCAAAAGGCAGAAATCACCTTTCTTCCCTGGTACTGTCCCTGTGCAAGATCTTTCTGAAATGATATCAGACCTTCTTTTTGTGGCTCTTTAAATAAAGCTTCAGCGAAGAGAGGAAGGACGACATTCCCAGAAAGAGGCAGCACGGGAGAAGAGGAACGAGCAGAGCGCACCTTGTTCCCGCCCAGGTTTTTGAAGGTCCGGTAGATGTTGAGCAGGGTGACGTGGTCGCCCTCGCTGGATATGAACTTCTTCCGGACGGCCTGCACTTCATCCCGCCGGGAGGGCGGGTTGTGGAGGACGCTGTCCACGGACAGCAGGGAGACGATGGTCAGGATCTCCTCCGTGCAGTGGAACTTGGGGGACAGGAGGATGGTCTGCAAATCAACATTAAAAACTGCGTTAACCAAAATTCTTCCCGGCTCTGAACACAGTATTCCCGTATATATTTGTAGTTCCCTTTCTAAGGCGTTAAAGGGCAGGCGTTTCTAAAACCATGACTGTGTGTTAATGTTACTTGACTTGTTTGCAGAACAATGAGTGTCTTTCCTGAAGGATTCCACATTCCTTGTGGGTAGGGCTCTTGATTTAAAATGAGTTCTAAGCCCACGTAGAACGTAAGTCAGTGTTAGACACGAGTAGGAGTGGGCAATTATTTAGGAGAAAAGTGAAGGTTAATCTAGAAGCACTAGATTCAGAAGTCTACTTTGGGATGGCTAACCTGTAATTACAGAAAGGGGGCTGAAGAGAGGGCATCATTTACTTTGGCAAATTTGGGCTCTAAGGGAAATGCTGCCATCTTCCTTCCGAGCGGAGTCAGGGTGAGCTGCTCATCCTTGTGTTCAAGGGCACCTAACAGCTCCAGCTGGGCGATGGCCGCCTGAACGTGATCTGAAAAACAGACACAGAAAAGGAGCCGAAGACCCAAAAAGGAAGTTGCAACTAGTGATAACTTCACAACTGATCACACCACAGCAGAGTTCACACGACCACTGTCCCCAGGACACACCGTCAAAGCTGTTAACGCCACCACTTCTTCAGTTCAATTCCCTTTAGTTATTTTATTTTTTTTGTTAATCCTCACCCAAGGACATTTTCCCATTGCTTTGTAGAGAAAGTGGGAGGGAGGGTAGAGACAGACAGAGAGAAACATCGACATGAGAGACACACATCCCATGTTGCTTCCCGCACACAGCCAGGGATCGACCAGACCAAATAAACCAAAGGAGACCTCTAAAATACTTTGAGTCCATTTGCTGTCATTTGTCTACTTGTAATCTTCCACTCCACTGAAGGTCCACTCACCTGGAGACGGTTTGGACATGAAGTCAAAGGTGAGCACGTTCGGGACTTTCATGGCCAGGAGCTGCAGCATCACGCTCGCCAGGTTACACCTGTGCAGAGTGAGAGGCGTGCGTTGTTCACTCCCCCTGACCCTCCAGCCGGCCAGTCAGAACCACCCCTGAGGCCTCAGTGAGGACTGCGGCTCCGGGGAGCCTGAGCAAGCAGGGAGGGAGTTGTGGGCAGATGGAGGGGTGCGGGCATCTCGGCCCACCTTTGGATCTCTGGCACGGTCATCTTCTCAAACTTCTCAAACTCATCCTCTGTGTAGAGCCGGTAGCAGACGCCGCTGTCCTCTCTGCCGGCGCGTCCGGTGCGTTGCCACGCCTGTGTCTTTGACACCCGCTGCACAGCCAGCACCTCCAGGCCACTGTCTGGAGGGAGAGTGGCCACATCAGTGTCTGCCCCTCCTTCACATAAACTGCGTCTACAGTGCGGACAAAGGAGCACTCCTCAGAGCACCAGTGACGCTTTCTGCACTACCGGGTCAGGAAAACTCAAGGCTAAAGCCGAAAGCACAAAACCAGACTCTTCTGCAGTGAAACGAGGCCTGGTACTGGACACTGTGAAATCTGTTATAAAAACATCAGAAAGCCTGGCTGGCGTGGCTCAATGGTTGACATAAGAAGCTACACTCTATGCTAGGCACCGAGGACCGAACCCTGTCGCATGTTCTCGCTGAGACACACAGTGAAAGGCAGCACTCAGTAAATATCTGGGAGTGGTAATTTCAGCTGCCTCCAATCCTCTGTAGAATAAAGCAAGGTATACAACAGACACAAAGAAAAATGACTGAAGGAACTTCCCACTGAGCATGCATTTCAGGAATAGCTAGTGCCTTACCCAGCCTAGGGAATTCTGGGAATCCTGGAACTTGACCCCGCCAAGCTCAAAGTTCCGATGAGAGCCTGTGATGTGGTGTCAGGCTCTCGGCTGGCTCTCATGCCATCATCACCCACCTTCTGACAGGGTCTCAGACATCTGTTCCCGTTTGTTAAACCTCACCTTCTCTTTCTACCCTGCCTTCTCGTCTCACACACCTGTCTCAGGCCCACTTTCGGGACCCGCCCCTGCCCTCTCACTTTTGGGGCCTGCCACCCAAATCTCAGGTAGTTACAAACATGAAATGCTCATTGGGAGAAGCTTGGGGACCACAGGAAGCTCAGTGGATGCTCACTACACACAGGAGAGACAGTCATCAGCTACAAGTTCTCACCAGGGTTATACTTCTTTGCTTTAACCATGCCCGTGTCAACTACATATTTTATTCCTGTAATGGTTATGGAGGTTTCAGCGATGTTGGTTGAAATGATCACTTTGCGGTAGCCCTAAAAGGAGGAAGAAAACCAGAAAGCCGTATGTCACACATATGATTCGTAAGTTTTAAAACAGTCCTCACCATTAATTTCCATAGTTCACTCATGATCAAGAAAAGATGACTTTGTTACTAATGACAGTTATCCATGTTGATGGTGGGCCATTAAACTGGGTGGGTGAGAGGGGAGGAGATGTAGCGGCACAGGCACAAGATTCAGAAGCAGGTGGGTGTGGGCTGGAACCCTGGCGCTGCCAGTTACCTACTGTGTGCCCCTGGAGCAGTTACTTCCCTCCTCTGGGCCTCGGTGCTTATTAAATGGGATCATAACCCACCTTGCCAGTTCCCGAGAGGATGAGAGGCAGTGTGTTTAGCATGTCAGCACAGAGCGTGGCACAGCATGGGCGCCCAACAAATGCTGTTATGGACCAATGCGGCTTGTGTTGGACCACGGAGGACTCACTCATTTACCTTTCAGCTTCGCCTTTGCCCTCTCCCTCATCCCCTGACAACTGTTTCCCTGTTCTTTATATACACACACACACACACACACACACATATACTATATATGTGTGTGTGTGTGTGTGTGTGTATATATTTTGTTTTGTTTTGTTTTGTTTTTACAGAGAGGAAGGGAGAAGGTTAGAGAGTTGGAAACATCAATCAGCTGCCTCCTGCACACTCCCCAACGGGTATGTGCCTGCAACCAAGGTTGACCGAAATCGAACCTGGGACCCTTGAGTCTGCAGGCTGATACTCTATTCACTGCGCCAGACCAGCTAGAGCTGTTTCCCTGTTCTTACCTTGAGAGAGCTGAAGCTGTAGCTACGAGTTCTATTCCTGCAGTTGTTCAGCTACTGTCTCTGGAGCCTGAGCATCCCGCCCCATACACCTTATCTGGAGCCTGGTGACAGGCATAACGACAGGCCCGCTGGAGGATTCGCGTGCGCCCCCAGGGATGGGGCTGGCAGAGGGGGTGCACTCACCTTGGGCGCTGCCTGGAAGACGCGGAGCTGCTGGGCATAGGGCAGGGAGGCGTACAGAGGCAGGACCAGCATGGAGGGGCAGCCGTCCGGGAGGTGCTTTGCAATGTCGCGGCAGGTCTTGCTCATGGCTTCGATTTCCTCCTGGCCAGTGAGGAACACCAGGATGTCCTGTGAGGAAGGGGCTTCCTGCACAAGAATGAGAGTAGGATCATTAGGCTTTAACAGAAGCATTCCCCTTGTAAAGGGAAGAACAGCCAGTTAACAAGACACTTATCCACCTGATCTTTGAAGTCTGCTCAGGTATACTTGTAAAGTACTTGATAAGATAACTGAAAAAATGTTTAATAACATGTGAGTATGTACATATTCATGTGGGTATACATGTAATTTTTGCCCAGTGTTTTTAAAATATATTTTTATTGATTTGAGAGAGAGAGAGAGAGAGAGAGAGAGAGAGAGAGAGAGAGAGAAACATCAATGATAAGAAAGAATCACTGATTGGCTGCCTACTGCATGCCCCCTACTAGGAGTAGGGCCCCTAACCCAGCCATGTGCCCTGACCAGGAATCAAACCACGACATCCTGGTTCATAAATTGACACTCAAACACTGAGCCACACTGGCCGGACTAGCCAGAATTAACAGGACAAATGTTCAGAGGGACACAAAGACAGGATAAAATCTAAAACAGTCTAAACTTCACCAGTGGGAGGACTCATCAAAGCCACACGTATTTGAATGCACCTGCAGCTGCCATTCATGAAAAAGCCTCACCTCAGGTTGGCTTTTGGAAGTTAAACAAGGCAGACTGACCTTCTTCTCCAAGTACTGTCAAGGTGGCAGTAAAGGTCTAAGCCCAGAAAGACAAACACAATGGGACAAAAGAAAAGATTAGAAGTGTCTACCCACTTGTAAGACTGAAAGATGGAAGAGAAGGGGGAAGGGAGTGCATGACCGGGCTGGGCAGAGGGCCTCTGGGCTGGGTGCCTGCTAAAGGGAATAGTGACAAGAGATGCACCCATTTCCCCAGGGAAGCCTGAGAGGCTCAGGACTTGGTGCAACACAGAGGTGGGCTGTGGGAGGGAGGAAATCCAGGATTGGCTCAAAGTGTGAGTACAGTAGTTAACCCTCCCCAGGTCTCCCCCCACCCCCCGATGCAGCCAGGAGGCTGGGCTGTAATGGGATTCAACACGGGAGGACGACAAAGGGAAGAGCCGGATCAGCTACACAGAGGCCCAGTTGAGCAGCATAAAGGACTCTGGGAAAAGTGGACTATGTTTGAACACATAACAAATATTCATGATTGGCATATTAGACTTTGGACCACTTGAGAAAAAATTAGCCATACATAGAAAACTTATACAACTGTGTGTACATGGAATGAGGCATTGAGATGATGTACTGTTAGCAATGTAGGAACATAAAATTGTAAATATGACAGACACTACATTTAAAACACACTGGGTTATTTTTAGCCATGAAATCTTTCCTCTCCAGATGAGGTGGAACTATCATCTTAGCTACATGAAATGGATAGAATTTTTACCTTTCACTTGAGAAAACTAAGGTTTAAGAGCAAATATAAACTTTACGTGTCCACACAGTTTGTAAGTAGCAGAGCAAGTAATAAAATTTAGATCTAACTTTAAATAAGTAAATAAATAAATAAATAAATACATTGTAATATAACTATGTTGAGAGGATGAAGAAGAGAAGCAAGAGGTAGAGAAGGGAATTTTCTAAATCCTCATCTACCATGGTAAAAAGTTAACATGATATCAGTAAGTCAACAAATAGCAATAGAAGCAGGTTATTTTAGAAATATGAAAGTAATATTCAGGGGAAACAGCTAAAAAATTAAAAGTGGTTACTCTAAAGTGCAGGATCTGGGATGGGGGAGTAACAGTAGTTTTTTTGTGTCTTTTAAAATTAACTACTTAACTCTTTAGCTTCAAACTGCACACACATCACTTCAAAAAATTAATTTGAAAAAGTCTGCCTCTAGATTTTTTTCAGGAAGCAAATGGGAAGGTAAAAACAGTCAATTTTATACACATTAAACAAAAAAAAAATGAGATGATTGTTTAATACAATGAGAAGAGATTTGAAATGTTTCTCTAATGCAGTTTTTTTTTAATTCTAAACTGGGTCAATACCAACGTTTTCTTAGTATGAGGCAGAAAATACCATAAAGCATCACATGCAACAAAGGAGACAGTGTGAGGAAAGATACTGGTCAGAGTTAAATTATTTTTAGAGAAAATGATAGAGAGAGAGAATAGTAAATAAATTCCGGACTCATCTTTTTTTTTTTTTTTTTTTTTTTTTTTTTTAACTTTTATATGATTTGAGAGAGAGAGAGAGAGAGAAGGGAGAGAGGAACATCAGTTTGTTGTCCCCCATACTTATGCATTCATTGGTTGCTCCTTGTATGTGCCCTGACCTGAGGCGTCAAACCTGAAACTTTGGCAAATAGGGATGACACTCTAACCAACTCAGCTGCCTGGCCAGGGCCAAATTCCTGGTTCATCTTAACGACATGCTCACCAAGTCGTTCCATTCAGCATCCGAGGCTGAGTGCCCTATCCACTGAGAGGGAAAACAGACCTTTCAGGACTCGGCCGCCATCCCATACCTGGTGAATCTGGAAGACTGAGACAAGGGCGGCGTGCAAGTAGTCCTGCTGAGGCTGTTTGGTGTAAAAGATCTGGATCGGATGCTGCCGACCCTCCAGGTAGAGGACAGGAGCGCCATTGAAATACTGAGAGAACAGGTCTACATCCATCGTAGCTGACATCACAATCACCTGGGGGCGAGATGGAAGAGAAGATGGAAACAAACGTGGCCACAGCCTTTCTTTGTCCCTCCCAAGCTCTAAAAGCAGATATGAAACCCGTCACTCCCCCGGCGGTGAACTTGGTCCCGGTTCTGAGGCAGACGGGCCAAGGCGAACGCGGGGAAGAAGTGTGGCCTCCTCCGGGAGCGCGCTGCACCTACTTTGAGAGGCAGCTTCCCCAGCTCCTTCCGCCTCTTCTGGGCAGCTTTCACCACGCCGAAGAGCACGTCAGTGTGGATGGTCCGCTCGTGGGCTTCGTCCAAGATGACACAGCTGTACTTCCGGAGCAAGGAGTCTGAAATTGCTTCCCGCAGAAGCATGCCATCTGTCAGGAACTTGATCCTGGTGTCTTCCGAGGTGACATCATCGAAGCGCACTGTATAGCCAACCTGTGCAGAGAGGTCATTCATTCACCAAACGCAGCTGAACGTCCACTAGGTAACCAGCACCGGGCCAGGCACTTGTGTTTCCACAGCGAACAAGACCAACGCTGACCTGCAGGCAGCCTGGCAGCTGACACGGACAGTGGACAAGTATCTTTAACTGCAATTATAATTAGCACTAGAAAATTCATGCTCTACAGCGGGGTCCCTCAGCCGGGCCTGCCCCCTCTCACCGTCCGGGAGCCCTCAGGGGCAAGAGGCGACCTGGCAATCAGGGGAAAGCAACGCCCCATCACACCTCTGCTGCTGTCAATAAGCCACACCAGTGGCTGAGCATCGACCTATGAACCAGGAGGTCACGGTTCAATTGCAGGTTTGATCCCTAGCGTGGGGCATGCAGGAGGCAGTTGATCAATGATTCTCTTTCTCTCTCCCTCTTTGAAATCAAGAAAAATAATTAAAAATTTTAAAAAAGTCTTGTTCAGAAAAATAAAAGGCAGGGGAGGGCGAAATTTTTGTAAAGAAGCAAATTAGGTACCAGCTTCCCGAGTTCAGTTCTCTTCTCATCTGAGACTCTAGTAGCAAGAGAGATGGCCGCCACTCGCCGAGGCTGGGTCACAGCAATGATGCCCTGGCGGCCAATGCCCCCTTCATAGAGGTACTGAGGGAGCTGAGTGGTCTTCCCAGAGCCGGTTTCCCCTGGAAAGAAAAAAGTCTCATTAAGTGCAAACTGAAACAAATTTCACCAACCAAATGTATCAAAGTCGGAAGAGAAAGATAAAAGGTAATATTCCTGGTCAGGGCACATGCCCAGGTTGCAGGCTCCATCCTCAGTGTGGGTCATGCAGGAGGCAGCCGATTAATGATTCTCTCACATAATTGATGTCCCTATCTCTCTCTCCCTCTCCTTCCCTCTCTGAAATAAATAAAAATAATTTTTTAAAAAAATACTCTAGCTGAAACCGGTTTGGCTCAGTGGATAGAGCGTTGATCTGCAGACTGAAGGGTCCCAGATTTGATTCTGGTCAAGGACATGTACCTTGGTTGCGGGCACATCCCTGGTGGGGGGTGTGCAGGAGGCAGCTGGTTGATGTTTCTCTCTCATTGATGTTTTTAGCTCTCTATTCCTCTCCCTTCCTCTCTGTAAAAAATCAATAAAACATATTTTTAAAAAATACTCTAAATTCTGATAAAGCCACAGGAAACTGGGTACTCACAAATACTGCTAGTGGAGTGTTAACTGGAATTGCTTCTCAGAAGGCCACATTATATCAGAAAATTTTTTAAAAAGCTTATGCCCTTTGACCCAAAACTCCACTTACAGAAACTGATTCTGAGGAAAAATTAAAGACGTACATAAAAATATGGCTTCAAAGATGTTTTATTCAGCTTTGTTCACGAAAGCAAAACACTGGAATATAAATGTTCAACAATAAGTATAGTGAAACACAAAATGAAATATAATGCACTCATACACGGCAGCCATAACAGACGCCTCACTGTTCACTTGGGCTGCCTTTGTCCGCACTATCAGGAACTGCCTGCTCTCAGTATGCCTGCCTGGCACATGCCACAGGATGAGCCAGACCTAACTCGCTCTCCTGGGCCGCACTGGCAGCCTGTGCCATGTTCCTAGCACCTTGTTCATCTCTTTTTCAGCAGACCAACCTGCACTGTCTGTAAGTTTAAATGTTTCTACCTCCTCCATCCCCAGAAGCTTCAGGAGGGCAGAGAATGTTCGCCTATCTCTTCCACGTACGTAAGCCCTGAGTTTGCAGTGGGGCCAAATGCACCTGGACACCAGCACTATCACTGATCCTTTTCTTAAATATATATATATATATATATATATATATATATATATATATATATATATATATATATAAAATATATTTTATTGATTTTGTACAGAGAAGAAGGGAGAGAGATAGAGAGTTAGAAACATCGATGAGAGAGTCATCGATCAGCTGCCTCTTGCACACCCCCTACTGGGGATATGCCTGCAACCAAGGTACATGCCCTTGACCGGAATCGAACCCGGGACCTTTCAGTCCCCAAGCCGACGCTCTATCCATTGAGCCAATCCGGTTTCGGCTTAAATATATTTCTTCATTGATTTCATAGAGGAAGGGAGGAGAGAGAGAGAGAAACATCAATGATGAGAGAGAATCGTTGATCGGCTGCCTCCTGCATGCCCCCTACTGGAGATGGAGCCCACAATCCAGGCATGTGTCCACAGGCTGATTCACCGAGCCAAGCCGACTAGGGCTCGATCCTTTTCTTATTTTTGCATTCTGTCCTCTGTCCTCATCCTCCCTAAGAGCCCACTCAAGGCCCTGAGACTCCCATTCTCAGCAGAGTTCCTGTGCCTATTTCATAGAAAAAGAAACCTCAAAGGTGACCTCCCTCTCCCTCCCCCTGGAAGCTTTTCTGTAGTCACACCCATACTCACCTCCTTTCTCCAGCCCGAAGCCTCTTGGACATCTTTCATTGTATTGAAGGCCAATTCTGCTTCTAGCTCCTGTTGTCAAATGCCCCCTCCCCTTCCCATTAACCCCGGGGGGCCAGCTCTGTTAGTACCGGCTTTCCATCTTCAGCCTCCCTCTCTCTGAGTTCTGCTCAGCCTATTAATACAGACTTGCAAGTTCCTCTCAGCCCCTTTTTTCCTCAAAAGAGAGGCCAGCTCCTATTGCCTTCATTCCCTCACCAATGACTAATCAGCTCCTACCCCACAACTTGTCTGAAATAGCGCACAGTGGGTCCACAATCAATTCAAATCCAGGGGGCATTTTTGGGGTCCACATATTATTGGACCTCATTGCTGCATCTGTTTATGCCCCCTCCTCTTTGTTAATCCACATCATATATATAATCCCCAGTGATTTTTAGAGAGTGGAAGGAAGGGGAAAGACAGAGACAGAAACAGCTTATGTGAGAGACGCATAGTTGCCTCCCGCAGGCGCCCCTGGTGGGGATCCAGCCTGCAACCGAGGTACATGCCCTTGACCAGAATCCAACCTCCGAGACCGAGACCCTTCAGTCCGCAGCCGATGCTGTTAACACAGAACAAACCGGCCAGGGCTTCCTGCTTCTTATCCCTCTATTCCTTTAACTACAGGTAGCCCCTTCTGGGTCTCCTTTCACTGTTTGGAGGCTCATCCTCTCGGTCTTTCAGAAGCTCCTTGGACTTAAAGGTTGGGGATCAAAGCTCCTTGTAATCGGTCCCCAATTCACAACTCTGCCTTTCGGTTCGTGCACCGGAAACTGCTACTCCCCGTCAGACCCACCGGACTGTTTCTCGCCTCCATTCGCCTCTCACGAAGCTGTCCCCCTTGGGGACCACCTCCCCCCAGTCTGGCTCAGATGCACCCTTCAAACTGCCCAGAGTCCCCGGGGCCCCTCCACCCGTCCACTCGGAAGGTGACGGTCTTTGCATAACAACTCGGTCACTCCCCCCGGGCCGTGAGCACCCCCGGGGCAGGGCTGTCAGACTCCCCCGAGGCCCCTCTCCCGGCCTGGCACCGAAAAGGCGGTTAAGTTTGTGGCAGAGACAAACCGAAGAGGGTGACAAGCACCTAAGAAAGCCTGTGCTCGCAGCGCCAGGAACGGAGAACAAGGAAGGACTTGGCCGCGCGGCCGCTCACCGATGAGGATGGCGCTGTCCAGGGTTCGGAGCTGGGCCAGCAGCTGCCCCCGCGCCTGGAAGATGGGCAGACTCCGGCGCTGCAGCTCCACGGCCTCGGGGTAGGGGCTGGTCGAGGGCTGGGCCAGGGGCGGCTGCCGCCGCCGGCTTCCTCCGCCTCCTCCTCCTCCTCCTCCGCTGCCGCTGCCTCCCGCACTCAGCATTACCACTCGCCTCCCGTCGTGGCTCGGAGGCCCAAGGCCCGGCCGGAATCTCTTAGGCGGCGGGAAGCCCGCCTCCTCGGGCATGTCGGGAGGGCGCAGAGGCCGGAGGAGCGAGGGCTGACAGCTCGCAGCTCCCGGTGCCAGCACGCGCCCCCCCTTCCAGCCACGTGCTAGCCACTCCCGGAGACCGACGGAGACAGCACCGCCGCCTTTCGCCTTTAGGAAGGGGACTGCAACTCCCAGCATGCACTGGGAGCTTGGGAAGGCTTTCACTTCCTGGGGGCGAGGAGAACGGCATCCGCGGTACAACAAGAAAAGGGTCCGGAGCGACCACAGCGAAAGACGGGGTGTAAGGTTCCTCGGGACCTTAACCTTCCCTGGCTAGTAAAGCGGTATTCCAGCTTTATTATACTGGTAATACTACCATAATTCTAGTAAACACGCGTTTCCTTCTCCTCTCACAATACTCGCTTTTCAAGGAAAGTGCTTAATTTTATTTTTAATATATCTTATTGATTTTTTAGAGAGGAAAAGAGAGGGATAGAGTCAGAAACATTGATTAGAGAGAACCATCGACCAGCTGCTTCTTGCACACCCCCTAGTGGGGATGTGCCCGCAACCAAGGTACATGCCCCTGACCTGAATCGAACCCGGGACCTTTCAGTCCGCAGGCCGGCGCTCTATCTACTGAGCCAAACCGGTTTCGGCGAAAGTGCTTAATTAAAATAATAATAATAATAATGAGGAACGCAAACATTTGCAATTACTTAATCCTCTAAGCAATTTAATACTATTAGTCCCCAATTTACAGACAAGAAACTGAGCCTCCGAGATTAAAGTCATTCAGATGTAAAAGAAAAAAAAAATCAGAATGTTGAAAAGGATACTCGTGATCATCTTGTGTTTCAGAAAAGGAAAGCATTATTTATTTTCTAGTAATTCTGTATTCTACTCAGAAAATGGCTATCCCAAATGGAGTGGCCTGTTCCTGTAATACAAGCAGGGAAAGAGGGAGAATGAACTAAAATTGTATTTTCCCCTCCTTTTCTCCAAATATTCCTGCCAGACTTTGAAGTTCTCTACAGTGCTTGCCAACACCCATCACACGAACACCAATCAATGAAGATTCAGAATTGAGGCAAGAGAAAGTAGTTTCCACTTGTCCATCACCTCCTAAATTCAAAGCTCTTAGACGATTTTCTAATTCACACAGAAAGACTGGAAAGCAGTCTATTTGCTCTGCATACAGGAAATTACATAAAAAGAATTCATCATAAGCTTCAACCCACATGAAGGATTTCAGGCATCCTCTTAAGTTCATATCCATGACCCTTATATTTGTAAACCTGTTAAAAATTCCGCTTTCCCCTTCCTCTAGTTCTGAGGCAATTTTCCTTTAGTTGTGACAGTATAGTGACCAGGGATTACTGAAAAAGTACATGTTGAACTAACAGCAAATATGTGTTTAAGAATTGACAAAATTTCACTTCTTGCCCTTAAAAACTTAGAAAGACAACCCAAAACTAAAGAGGAAGGTAAAATACCAAATAGAACTGCTATAACAAAATACCACAGATTAGGTAGTTTACAAACAGAAAATTATTGCTCATTTCTGGAGGTTGGATTCCAAGATCAAGGTGCCAGATGGTTGCCTTTGGTTGAGGGCCCTCTCCCTGTTTCATTGCTGCTTCTTTCTTATATCCTCGGGTGAAGGAAGGGGGTACGGATCTCTGGAGCTTTTACATAAGGCATTAATCTCATTAATGAAGAATCTACCTCACGATTTAAGTACCTCCCAAAGGCCCCCACCTCTTAATTCTATCACATCGGGGATTAGGATTTCAACCTATGAATTTGGGGTGGAGGCACAAAGATTCAAACCATAACTAATAATTGAATGTTAACTCAAATTATGGACCTTGAGTATGTAAAAGACAGACCTCGGTCCTTTTTCCCAGTGTGCTTTCCCGAGTAAGCTAATGAAGGAGACATGTGCTCCACATGATTAGGAGTCCAGGTAGGTAATATGCATGATTTACTCTTCATAGAGGACATTCCCTGACTCTAGAAGCAGCCACTAAAGACCTCTGGGCAACAGCTGCCATGCAGGCTGGGTATTGCCAGACCTTCCATTCTTTTCAAGGAAAGTAAAAAAATGAGTATTTTCATGTGAACTCTGTCCATTTTATTTTTAATGTTTTTATCGCCCTAGCCATAGAGCATTGGCCTGTAGACTGAAGGGTTCCAGGTTCAATCTGGGTAAAGGGCACATACCTTGGTTGCAGGCTCGATCCCTGTCCCTAATCAGGCTGTGTGGGAGGCAACCAATAGAAGGGTCTCTCTCACATCAATGCTTCTAT
The DNA here is from genome assembly GCF_014108245.1 of Pipistrellus kuhlii. Classification (NCBI taxonomy): domain Eukaryota; kingdom Metazoa; phylum Chordata; class Mammalia; order Chiroptera; family Vespertilionidae; genus Pipistrellus; species Pipistrellus kuhlii. The sequence continues at coordinate 10,586,852 of NW_023425522.1, forward strand.
TTCTGTCTCTTCCCCCTCCCTTCCACTCTCTCTAAAAATCAATGGAAAAATAACCTTGGGTGGCGATTTAAAAATAAGAGAAATGTAAAATGTATTTATATGAGAGAGAGAGGAAGGTCAAGGGAGAGAAACATCGATCAGCTGCCCTATACTGAAAATCAAGCCTGCAACCTGGGCATATGAACTGTGACCAGCTGATTCATAGGTCAATGCTCAACCACTGAGCCACATTGGCTGGGCCATTAACCTCTCTTTAATTAAAAATACCAGATAATAGTCTGCTGATCAATAAACAAAGTATTTATTCAGCACCCATGTGCCAAGCACTATGCCAGGCATTGGGGTGGATACAAAAATTTAAGACATGGTCCCTGCCCTTAAGGAGCTTACATTCTCATGAGGGTGACAAAACATGTACCAGCTAGAAATAGTACAACAAATATATATAATTTCGTGTAAGAGTCTATTGTAGACTTGAAGCTTACAGGGATTCAAAGAAGAAAGACAATGAAATGGGACTTAGAGACAAAATTTCTTGAGGAGTCGGGAAGGGGTCAGGCCTTGAAGGACTGACCAAACTAAACTGTTAGGTTGAAGTAGGAGTAAGATTCAGAGAAAGGCAAGAGGTATGCATTTGATATGGGGGCTAAGAAGTCACTGTGGATTTATGAGCAGAGAAATGACTTGATCATAAAAAGCTCACCAGCTTTCATGCGAATTCATATAATATGCAAATAGATTAGGGGACATCCTATAGGACACTGGAAACAATGGCATTTTTTGACTACAACACAGATGGCACTCAACTGTCAAAGGAAAACCCAGCCGCAACATAAAAATGCAGGCAATCAAGGATGGATGACAATTCTAGGAAGCCCTTTATGCAACATGCCAATACCTCCAATATTTCCTAATTCCCATAGTCACCAGGGACAGAGTGAGGCTTCATTACCAGAATCCAACACTTGGGCGCTCTCTGCTTAGAACTACTACACAAGAGGTTATGAAAGATATTAGAGCATATAAGAGTGATATAGAAAAAGAACAAGTGGAAGAGGGAAATGTAAATCCATAGTAAAAAAAACAAAACCCCACACCAAAACGTATATAAAACGTTTAAAATGTTATCTCCTAGGGAGATGCAATTTGTATGCCCATTTAAAACACACACACACACACACCCCACAAACATATATTGTTTTTCTACAACAACAAAAAAACTATGCCTTAGGCAGGTGTGCTTATCAGTATTAATGGTTGAATTCAAGAATCCCTTAAATTATGTTAGATAAATTGGTCACAAAATTCCATACCCTGAATCTCATTTTTCAGTTGATTTGCATTATAAAAAAGAAGGGTGTTCTGGAAGAATCGAGACGGAGAGATAAGTCAGAGAAGAGGTGAAGAATAGGGCTAGGGATAGTGGTGGTGGGAATGGCCAGACTGGAAAGAGGCTAGTGATTGAAGTGACCATTGCCACAGCGGAATTCTGCCACTGGGAATTCTCATACTACAGAGAAATAAAAATCCCATAACTGACTGCGTGTAGGTCATCAATTCAAAATTGTTTTCCAGTTTTACCCAGTCATTAATATGTACAGACATTCTCTACTTAAATAATCTCAGGGAATAGATTTCAGGATTAAAAATTTACCACAAGAATCCCATAGATTGGATAACTGAAAGTTAACTAAGGGAGAACAAATAAAACTAGAGAAACTCATTAAAAAAAATAAACAATAAAAAAACCCCTTCTAATCCAATTCAAGCTTTCTTGAATAAAGACATAACTTAAAAGTCCCATAATGATTCTGCATTGCAAGATTGGCATTTAAATATTTTTTTTAAACCATGCAGGAAAAAAAGCAGTCCCATAACCTACATTCTATAAAATTGCAACAATCATATTCAGTTACCGACTAGCAGCATTTAAATATTTAAATTCCATTCCTTATGCACATTCCATTTAGACATTAAAATACTATTCACTTCAAAATCTGAAAATTCCCATTTATAATGTTTACATTTAATCTGAAACGTCATCTTTGAGGAAAATCTCACTCTAGAAAGCTACCACTGAACCAGTCTGCAACTACTTGGAAAAGGTCCTGTGTCTACGTGGTGTTTATTAAAACTATTATGAAATAATCTCATTTCTTGGGATGCTCTTTTAGTCCTCAGGGTTCCCTGAATTATTTGGGCATGTGATACAAACCTGCTGAGACCCAGGGAAGTGAGCATTTTGGATATTTACTGAACCCTAGGCATGAAGTTCCTATTTCTGTGGAACTTCATTTCTACTTGGTTTGGAAGACAGACCAGGTACTTGGCTCTGAAAAGCTTCTTAGCTTTTCATGAAGCAAATAGCAAATGTTAACTAGCCAAAGGCCCAGGAGAAATACATCCCTTTCTAGCTGGTACCTTGTTCATCTGGCTCTGAAGTTAACATTGTATAATAACTTTCTGTCCGGGTCTCAAGATCCTTCTGAGGCTTTACAAAGGTGGCAATGAGTCTTTCCCTGGATTTCTTAATGGAGAAATGCAGAATAAATAAGATGCTATATTAAGTTTCTGCCTATAACTGAATTTTTGCTGTTATAAGAACCATCTGAATTTTTGCTGTTATAAGAACCATCCAACTGCCCTGGCCAGTGTGGCTCAGTTGGTTAGAGTATCATCCTATGCATTGAAAGGCATAGGATGCCTTTTTTTATTGTTCAATCCCCGTAGGGGTGTATACTGGAGGCAACTGATGCATGTCTGTCTCTCTCCCATCCATGTTCCCCTTTCTCTCAATGAAAATATCCTCATTTCTATCAATGAAATTTCTATCAATGAAAATATCCTCAGGTGAGGATTTAAACAAACAAACAAAAAAGGAACCACTCTAATCTAAATCATCTGACAACTTGGAAGTTTTGCAAAACCCTGATGAGAACAAACTGTCTGCACAACATAAACAAATGTTCCTACTGGAGGTGCCATTCTGAATTAGTGAGATGATTATACAGCCACATATTATCAGCTGCATATTTCCAATCTTGAAATGAAATCCAGTCGACAGCTGTGGAGACACACGAAGAGTGGGCATGTGAACTGTGCTCTGAGCTCAGACCCACGCAGGAGAGCCGGAATACAATCTCATCATGTAAAAGATCACACACAAAAGCTTTAATTAGTGAGAGAGAGATGGAATTCCATTTTATTTTGTCCTCTCTGAAACTTCCATTTTCACCATGGCCTCGTCTATCAAAGAGGAGGAGGAGGAAAGAGCTCTGCCTTTCACCACAGAACTCAAGCACGCGTGTACTTGTTCCACAGAGGCGGCAGGGTATGTTTCTCCAGTTTTTGGCTCTGAGAGATTACACTTACAGTGCCAGTGCAGTGAGGAACCACCGGCAAACTGCTGGAAATGTCTTCTGGATCAATCAGTGTACCATTTCATAAAGTGCTTCTGGAGTTAAAATCTGTCAAGCTGTCAAAAGTGTCCACGCTTTCGCCACACAAAGGATAAAAGAATCCCAATGGGTGTGTCTTGAGTCCTTCCCGGCTGGGTCTCGTCGTTGGCCCTGCTGCTTTACCCGCCGAGGCGCTGGCCCTCGCCCCAGGCGAAGCCTCCTGGTCGCTCCTCAGGGAGTGGGTTGTAATTTGGATCCTCATCCGGTGTATCAAAAATAGCTTTCCTAGAAAACGGAAACCGAGCTAACTTAGTGCCAGAATCATCTCAGGTCCCAAATGCCGCGAGGTCGAAAAGATCCCATGAGGTTGCAACCAATGGACTAGCATTACATATGCCCAATGAATTTAGGTATTTTTAAAGGTATTCACAATTATTTCACATTTACGTTAGCTTTTACCTCCTTTACTAATTTTAAGAGAGAAAGAGGAAGGGAGATGGAGAGAGAAAATATTGAATACATTGGTTGCCTCCTATATGCATCCTGGCAAGGACTGAACCCGAAACCTGGATATGTACGCTGACCAGGAATAAAACCAGCAATCTTTCTATGCATGGAATGATGCTCAACCAACTGAGCCACATTGGCCAGGACCTCCTTCACTAAAAGAAAAAAAAAAGTTTGTTTTTTGTTTTGTTAATCCTCACTAGAGGGTATTTTCCATTGATGTTCTAGAGCACATGTGTCAAACACAAGGCCCGCGGGCCAAATCCGTCCCACCAGGCCTTGCAATGTGGCCCGCACCGCGCTGTCATCACTGCACTCCGCTGCGTTTCCATCACAATGACAGTTTATGACTGTTCAGTAAACCATTCGGCCCGCGATTTAGGCTGGATTTTAGATTTTGGCCCCTTCTCTGATTGAGTTCGACACCCCTATTCTAGAGAGTGGGGGAGAGGGAGAGAGGAGAGAGGGGAAAGAGAGAGAGAGAGAGAGAAAGAGAGAGAGAGAGAGAGAGAGAGAGAGAGAGAGAGAGAGAGAGAGAGAGAGGGAGAGAGGGAGAGAGAGGGGCATCGATGTGAGATACTTAGATTGGCTGCCTCCAGAACATACCAGGGATCGAACCTGCAACCCAGGTATGTGCCATTGACCAGGAATTGGATGGACCCTTTGGTGCACTGGCTGATGCTCCAACCATTGAGACATGAAGGTCAGGGCTCCTTTACTAATTTAATTTTTAAAAAATTAAAATTTTTCTTTTTACTAAATTTTTTAAATATAGTCAAAGATGAGAAAGGATTGATTGGCTACCTCTGCATGTCCCCTACTGGGGATTGAGCCTGTAACCTGAGCATGTGCTGTAACCTTCCAGTTCATAGGTCTACACTCAACCACTGAGCCACACAGGCCAGGCTCCTTTACTAATTTAAAAAAATATATATATATTTTATGGAGTTTTTACAGAGAGGAAGAGAGAGGGATAGAGAGTTAGAAACATCGATGAGAGAGAAGCATCGATCAGCTGCCTCCTGCACACCCCCTACTGTAGATGTGCCCGCAACCAAGGTACATGCCCTTGACCAGAATCGAACCTGGGACCTTTCAGTCTGCAGGCCGACGCTCTATCCATTGAGCCAAACCAGTTTCGGCTCCTTTACTAATTTTTAATACAAAAGCAATACATGTTAATTATAGAGAAAACAGGAAATGTATTATGTTATATTATATTAATACCAGGTATATTGTGTAGCTGTCACAATTTCGTAGAACGTTTATGATGGAAGAACAATTATGACACATTACTTTAAAAAGATTATAAAAAGCATTTTTCAAAAGTACACAGACAGCCCTAACCGATTTGGCTCAGTGGATAGAGCGTCGGCATACGAACAGAAGGGTCCCGGGTTCAATTCTGGTCAAGGGCATGTACCTTGGTTGCAGGCACATCCCCAATAGGAGTTGTGCAGGAGGCAGCTGATCAATGTTTCTCTCTCATCGATGTTTCTAACTCTCTATCCCTCTCTCTTCCTCTCTGTAAAAAAATCAATAAAATATATATTTTTTAAAAAGTACACAGACAATAAAAGACTAAAGAACAAATAAAAAATTAACAATGTTATATCTAAGAGGTGAGATTATTGAAGATTTTGCTTTCTTTGTTTTGTTTAACTATTCTATAACCAACATTTTATAATATAAAAACTTACATTTCATTCCTCCAGTGAACTCTTTAATACAGTATATCTCAAGGACACAAAATTCTGGAGTAGAAAGAGGTCTTATGAAAGCTCTATTTCCAGGAAAAATGAAGTGCAAAAATGAAGGGCCGCTGAAACCGGTTTGACTCAATGGTAGAACGTCGGTCTGCGGACTGAAAGGTCCCAGGTTCGATTCCGGTCAAGGGAATGTACATTGGTTGCGGGCACATCCCTGGTAGGGGGTGTGCTGGAGGCAGCTGGTCAATGTTTCTCTCATCGACGTTTCTAGCTCTCTATCCCTCTCTCCTCCTCTCTGTAAAAAAAATCAATAAAATATATTTAAAAACAAAACAAAACAAAGGGCCTTGCTTAAAATCACATGGCTGGTTGGTGGAATGGACTACACTCAAAGCTATTTCCACTCTACTGCTTATCTCTACCACTGTTTGTGTTTTTTTAAAGATTTTAAAATTATTATTGACTTTTAGAGGGAGAGAGGAACATCAATGTGAGAAACACTGATCAGCTGTCTCCTGCATGCTCCCTACTGGGGATTGAGCCTGCAACCTGGGCACATACCCTGCCTGAGAACTGAACCCAACTGAGCCACACCGGCCGGGGTACTACCACCTGTTTGGAAGGCCAGAAATTCCACCATTAAAAACTCTCCTCTAGAAGGTTTTTCCCATTCTGCTCTTACCTCTGTATAAACTCAGCAGCTTTCATAAACCCACAGGCTCCTCTCTGGAGCAGGAGGTGCTAGTGGTCATCCTGGACAGCAGTTTACAAGTCAGCCTCGGGACACCCTGAGCCTGTGAGCCTCCCTCCTGCCACCAGCAGGCACTGTTTGCTCCTCCCACACAAACGCTCCTCAATCTGTAAATATTTACCGACCTGAACATTGATCATGGGCCCTGTCCCAGTTTACCTGCAACAAAACACGTAATCTAGTGTTAAATACTCACAAAATAGATGGCGTTTTCAGAATTCTTATTCCACCAGGCTGATTGGGAAATACATCTTCCAAGAAAAAATATATGTGTCCGACTGCAATACCTAAAGTCAACCACAAATAAAGGAGGAGAGAGAGGATTAAAATTTTAATTGCAAGTGAATCTACCAACACAAATGCCTTTTAATTAGGAAGAAATATCAATATAGTAAGAATTAGAAAACTAATATTATAATCTTTGAGAATGTAACTATCAAATAATCCCACAATAGCTATTATATGAAGGACAAACATGAAAAAATAGTGACAAACTAAGCTTATAAGTAACATAATAGAAAAGTAGTGATAAGACTCTTACCCAAGAGGTCCACAATGATTGAGTTCCCCAACAACAAGGAAAAGCCCATGAGCACCCAGGGTAGAAAGGGGGCCTGGAAGTTGAGAAGGCCGAAGAAGTTCATGCGGACATAAGGGTTCCTTCGGCTCCACACGTAGACAAGCATTATCGTAAAGGCCTGGCCCAAAAAAACTAAACTCACAAACAAACCAAATATCTACAGATGGCATTAAGGAAAATGTCAACATTAACAATAAAACAGGGAAGACTGGGCAAAAGAACTAAGGATGGTGTTCTAACAAAAGTCTGAATTAGGAAAGCTAAGCATGAGTTACTTACATCTTTAGAAGAAAAAGGCCTGAAAATAATTCCCCAGAGCAATCAGGCAGAAACCTGCTTAGGCCAAATTATTTTAAAGTGTTATTCTGCTTTCATGAAGTTTTTGCCTTTTTGGAAAATGTGTTAATTATTTGGTCAATAATTGAATTAAAGTTCACTCACCATTAGCACCTTTACAGAAGGTGAATAAAGCCAGTTGCAGCAAAACCATCTTGTCAGATGGACTACATTCAAGTCTGTTATATGGTTGACAATTTTTTTAAAAATAATTTATCAGTTTTGTTAGTAACCAAATAAATGTCTTACAAACTTAAGTGAAGCACACTATGAACATATAGGATATCCCAAAAAATGTGTAAACACATTTTAAATAATTATAAAGGCAGTTTTATTAAAATACATTTTACTTTCAAAACTGAAAATGCTGTTAAAGTGTATGTATACATTTTTTTTGGAATAGATATATACATGTACATATACATATACATATACATATCACATCTTCTTTATCCATTTATCCACTAACAGACAGTAACCTACCTTGGTTAGAAGTTCCTCTGATGTGCTCATAGTAGAAAGCATCCTGCCTAACCTCCAGGCTTAGAGACTGGCACATAAAGTGTGCTGTAAAATAAACAATAGTCCCCTAAAGCTAGAATCTGGAGGTCTCTGTTCAGAATATCTAGTGAATTGTGGGAGACGGATAAAAAACTTTAGGAAGAGAGAGGTTGGTACATTTTCCTACGTTTGTTCTATTTGTTGAAGGATACAGTCATTAAAAATCCACCAAAAAGGAACATAAATACAAAGTCTGCTGTCCGACCTCGGAAAGAGCCTTCTTCTAGCATTCGACAGTAACGGTATCTTAAGTTTCAGGTTAAGAAAATGTTAAGCACAAACATGAAGAAAGTAAAATTTAATGTATCAGGTAAGAATACTTGGACTCCACATTATTTGTAAGTCAAGCCTTTTTTTCTGTAAGAATGTTTCTAAGTGGTAGTATGGTTACTTCTAAGTTTTTTGCAACTTCGTATTTTATAAAAACCATTCCTAATTGGGGAATCCAGCCAGATGCTGGATAAACATGCTCCTAGTCACCTATTAAGCCTTTTCAAATCTGTATCATCTTTTCCATGTCCAGCCACACCAGACTCTGCGTCACCCTTGCTTTTGTACACCTCACTTGGAAGAAATCCGCATCAAGAAGCCTTGAGTGGTAATCTACTTCAGGCTGGTAGAGTACTTCTATACCTCAGTCAATGAAGTTGCATTTAAAAATATATACATATTTTATTGATTTTTTACAGAGAGAAAGGAAGAAGGATAGAGAGTTAGAAACATCGATGAGAAAAAAAACATCGATCAGCTGTCTCCTGCACACTCCCTACAGGGGATGTGTGGGCAACCAAGGTACATGCCCTTGATTGGAATCGAACCTGGGACCCTTCAGTTCGCAGGCTGACGCTCTGTCCACTGAATCAAACCTGTCAGGGCTGAAGCTGCATTTTGATGAAAAAATTTAATTATCAGAAACTTACTAGAATATAGGACAGGAATCCATCCTAGGGCAGGAATCCTGTCACCCCCTACATGGCTCTCAGTGTACTGCAGGGTGAGGTGAGCTGTAACTGCCCTCTTTCCAGAGGGTCAGGGTGAGGAGGAAGATCTGTTCAGTGGCCCCAATGACCATACGACCAGAGCACACTCTTCCGGTGTCTCAATAAACCAGAACACGGCAAGCCTGGCAGATATTATGGCTCTGTCTTTCAGCCAGTAGAACCAGCAACTACGATACAAGATCTCAAGTTGCCATTCTTCAGGAGCCCACTCCCAGACCTGTATCAAAGCTCTGTCAATTATCCCTATATTCAGCTTGTGTTTTACTATTTGGTAACTGCTGATGTTACTTTATAAGCATGCATCAACCAAATCACTCCTCCCCCCTTGATCATATTTGCAAGTGACTTAGAGGCAGAAATGTAATCATTTTATGGTTAAACTATTGTAGAAACCTGATGCACGAAATTTGTGCCAGAGTAGGCCTTCCTCCCCCCAGCTGCTGCTGGCATTGTCTTCCCTCCAGCACCCGGCCCGAGCTTCCCTCCGGCCGTTGGCAGGCACCTGGGACCCGGGCTTCCCTGGCAGGGGTAAGGAATTAGCATATTATGCTTTTATTATTATAGATACCTCCCTTTTGACCCAGCAGTGACCTACAAACACCCTCAAAACATTACTATCTGACCAACTACTCTGCACCATTGAGCCAGTACCTAGAAGTTACAGCTAAAATGTTAACAAAGCCCTAGCTGGTTTGGCTCAGCGGAGAGAACATCGGCCTGTGAACTGAAGAGTCCCGGGTTTGATTCGGTGTCAATGGCATTTGTCCAGGTTGCAGGCTTGATCCCCAGGAGTGGGTGTGCAGGAGGCAGCCAATCAATGATTCTCTCTTATCACTGATGTTTCTATTGCTCTCTCTCTCCCTTCCTCTCTTAAACGAATAAAAGTATATTAAAAGAAATAAAATGGTAAAAAAAATAACAGGATAAGTGAACCTAAAGTTTTTATGTTAATCCCACTTAATAAAGGATACAGAAATATCATGTTAAATAAAAAATTGAATCCAACAGGCCCAAAAAATAAAAAATTGGTGATTAGCCTCCATATCTGTTAAAAGAAAAAAAATCAAGAGAGAGGTAGATTAAGTAAAATACACCAAGAAACGCTTCCATATTAAGACAAAAGAGATATCCTCTGACTATGATGGTTGAAAGGCCATGGCTAGGTGATACGATGTTCTGAACCAAAAAGTGGGGCACAAAATCTGACACTGGATTTTGAAAGTCTGAATGATGTCACTCAACTCCTGAAATCTGTAACGATAATAGGACAGAAATCTTGAAATTGTGATTGTCTTTGAAGAACAAAACAACACAAAAAGCCCACAGCTGCACACCTCCCTCTGGGGAGCACACCTGCTCCTGAGCCTTTCAGGCTCCCTCTTCTTCCCCCCAAGCACCTGGTACCTTTGTCTTTCTCTCTCCTAAGCTCCAACGGTCCTTTTCTTTTGCTTCTGTAACTTGTTTCCTGAACCTACACAGTCCAGATGGCTCACTTCTACTACCTCTATAACTTTCTAAATAAACTTTCTCTGATAATTTGAAGAAAAAAAGAAAAAAGCCCACACCCTATGGTTAGGCAAATTATAGAAAAAGTTTGATGGAAAGACTAGGTTAATTTGCATAACAGAAAACAGTGCTTTCATATATGTAGTATCACAATTTAATGAATAGGCTTGAGACACCAGAGAAAAACTCTAGGGATCTAATAGAAATTGCTAAAAAATGTTTCTATATTAAGTAGCCCAAAACATCCAGAGTAATTGTAAAGAAAATATTCAAATTCTAGTCTGAACTAATAGCTAACTCCCACCCTGGCCGGGTAGCTCAGTTGATTAGAGAATCGTCCCAATACGCCAAAATACACATACAAGAAGCAACCAGTGAATGCATTAAAAAAAAAAAAAAAAAAAAAAAAAAAAGCCAACTTCCTACAAGTAAAGACCTAATGCTCTAATAACTAGAGTCTACTTGGTAGATATAAGGACACCCATGTTCTTGTTGGAAATTACTCTCCCCTACCCTACCCATGGAGCTCATGATCAAAACAACTTCTCACAAGGGTAGAGCACTTAAGATTTTAAAGTAGTTTAACATATTCTAGCAGCTCATGTGATCTTAATCCTGTGTCCACCATCCCTATTTCATAAATAAACCAAGAACACATAAATTGTAAAGGGAGATTCTGAACGCAAACCTAGAACTTCTAACTCCTAATGCAGATTCACAGTAACAAGAGTTTAACTCCAGGCAAAGCCAAGCAATTAACTTGAAGAAATACTTGGGTGGAGCTACAGCACTTCTTCATGAAGAAGACATGACAAGAGTCCACAGGGCTGCTTTAAGTATTATTAAACTCCTAAGAACTGGTTACTAATAAAGTTGAAACAATTCAGTCCTGCAGTACTAGACTTTAGAGCCCTCCATCTAGCCAGGACACAAACACATAAACAAGTGCAAGTCTGAGATAAGAGAGAGGAAACATTTACAAATACCCTAGGGACACAAAAGAGATGGTCACACAAAAGCTTCTCTTGAAAGGCAAGCTGGAGCTCAGTGGGTATAAAGTGAATGAAACACACTTGAAACAGAGTGACTAGCGTGTATAGGCAGAATTACTGGTTTTTGGCTATTCCAGCTATAGCCTATAGCCTATATGAACATCCTGCAGCAGGAAAAGACATCTCTCCTTCAGCACTGTAATTACTGGAAAGGACTACCTGCCACTGCAATCTAACAAACTGGCATGTCGTTTAAGATGTCAATCTTTAGTTTTGTCAGTATGATCAGATCCCTGGAAGATGGATCACTTTAAACGCACTAATAGAGGAAGGAGCATTTGAGATCTTGCTCCCCACCCCCACAGTAGCATATTTTGTCAGTCTGGCTTAAATAAACTTATAAAAGTTCAAAAAATAAATAAATAAAAGCACTAATAAAGTTGAGGGTCTTTCCCTCCTGAGGGCATGCCCACATCTTTCCCTTCCCCCATTTCGCCCCCAGGCACCTGTTACCTTTGCCCTTCCCTCTCCGAAGCTCCAAGGGTCCTTCTTTTGTTTCTGTAACTTGTTTCCTGAGCCTATGCAGTCCAGCTGGCTCACTTCTACTACCTCTGTAACTTCCTTATTTTTTTTTTTTAAACTTTATTGATTTTTAACATTTATTTATTTACTTATTTATTTTAATCCTCACCCAAGGATATGTTTAGGGAGAAGAGAGGGAAGGGAAGGAAGAGGAGAAAGGGAGAGAGAGAGAGAAACATCAGTGTGAGAGAGAAACATTGACTGGTTGCCTCCTGTATACCACCTGACCATTAATTGAATCCCTACCTACCGTAGGTATGTGCACTGAACGGGATTCAAACCTTCAACCTTTTGATGTACGAGATGATACTTCAACCAACTGTGCCACCTGGCCAGGGCTATTTATTAACTTTTAGAGAGAGAGAGAGAGAGAGAGAGAGAGATAGACAGACAGACAGACAGACATAGACTTGTTGTTCCACTTATTTATGCATTCATTGGTTCTTCTTGTATTAGTATGTATCCTGATCAGAGATCAAACCTGCAACCTTGGTATATCCAGACGACGCTCTAACCAACTGAGCTACCTGGCCAGAGCTTGTAACTTTCTAAATAAACTTTCTCTTACAAAGTGAAAATAAAATAATGAATAATAAAATGCACTGATAGAGCTGAGTTCCTGAACTGGACAATGGTGATAACATCAAGGTGGTGGGTGTGCCAGGCGGCAAATGCACAAAATAAGGGCATCTTGTGAGATTCTACCCTGGGCAGTTACTTAGTCAAGTCTCTCAAATACAATATTAACTCTGAACTAGTGATTCCTAAATATAGGAACTGAGCACATCAAAGCAAAACCATGCAGGAACTTTAAAAAATCCACACAGATTCTTAATTCCTAACCTTGGTTATTCAGACTAAGTACATGATGAGGAGCTTGAGAATCTCTTAAACATTCCCCATTAGGCTGCAGAATCACTGTTTTATACCTCCCACAAATAAGACTTATACTCAGATATCCCCACTGATTTCTCTGAATTATTTTCTGAGGTAGTATAAAATAGGCTTTGCTATTAAAAAGAAAGAAAAACAAGTTTAAAAAACTGAAACATCATGATTGTGACGGACCACTTACTTGGAAGTGTTTAAAGATTAATTCAGGATTGAAGTACAGCTGAAAAGGTGTGATCAATTCCAACTGCTGAAATAGAGAAAGAGCTACTTAAGCAAATTAAATCAAGAAGTAAAACTTCATCATCTACAATGAAGGGTTAAGTAGGGATAGCAATTTCCAACTCTCAGTCACTTAGACTGAATCCTTTAAAGCTAATGGGAGAGGCTGGTACACAATTCTCTAGAACTGGTGCAATTCTTTGTATCCTCAATACCCAACACAGAATAAAAGTTTGTTCTATATTGCAATAATTGAGGCTGGCCCGAAGGCATGGGATGCAGGTAGAGTTGTGTATCTTAGATATGGGGCAAATAATGAGCAGCTTCTCCGAATCACAGTTGGGTGAAGCAACACATCTCACTCAAAGGAAATGAGACTCGCCAGGCCCAGGCAGCTCAGTGGTTGAGTGATGACCTACGAACCAGGAGGTCACAGTTAGATTCCCAGTCAGGGCACATGCCCGGGTTGCCGGCTTGATCCCCAGTGTGGGGCATACGGGAGGCAGCTGCTCAACGATTCTCTCATCATTGATGTTTTTCTCTCCCTTTCCCTTCCTCTTTGAAATGAATAATATACATAATATTATACTATACATAATAATGTATATTATTATTATACATAATAATATACATACTCAAGATCCTGCTTCCAGCCAACCTCTGTATTCACACTCTGTTTAAGACTCTTGCCTCTGGACAACTTCCAGCTTTCTATCCTCAGTTTCTAAGTTTCTTCACAGGCGGACTTTCCCCCACTAGTCACCGCGGTACCACTTGGCCATTGGTGCCACTTGGCCAGCGCCAGGGTTCTCAGACACGTTTTCTGGGTGGGCGGCTCCCGCCGCCCTGACTTGCTACAGGTCCGGCCTTCATTTCTCAGAAACTGACCTGCAGTCCTGATCCCCCCAACCCTCCTGTAGTAGCACTCCCTTCCTGGTCCCTGGCTAATCAGTCTGAAACCAATTCCCAACGCCAGAGTTGAACCATGTCCACCTCCACCCACCCTGAGACCAAACCACCTGGGCTTCCCGGAGGCCCAAACCCGTTTTCCCCAGGACCCGATTACATCCAGCCCGCATAAGGAGAAGCCGGCGCTGCATCTGCTCACCACGGCGGCGGTGGTGAGGACGCAGGCGGTGGTGTAGGCGCGGCTGACCGGTGGGATCTGCAGGTACTCCAGCCGGAGGCTCTGGTACGCCATCTTCCCCACCGCCGCCTGCGCCCGCCCCACTTCCCCTTCCGCCAGTCAGCCCGGCGACGGGGCGGGGCCAGAGGCCTCCGTGGCCCTGCCCGCTGCCGTCCAATCGGCGCCGCGCAACCTGTCAACCACCAATCGCAGGAGCCCTGAGGAAAGCCATTCACCAATCAGGAGTTGCGGTACCGGCGGCGACCCGGCCTGGCTTCCTCACCCGCCTACGTCGCTGAGGGGGAGAGTCCGAACGGCTTCCTTCCGCCAATCCCCGCGGGCCACAGCTAGCTTGCCCGCCCCGCCCCTTTCAGTCACCGACCGAACAGCCAGCCAATCAGGAGCGCGACAGCAGCCCGCCTTCGCTCCAGTTCGCTGGGGCGGGCATCGTTCGGTGTTTTGGGGGAGCCACCGCCCTGCCGATCTCTGGTAACGAGAGGTGCTTGAAAGGCGGTGGCGGGAAACCACAGTTCAATCGGAATCGCCACCCTCATGGTCGCTTCGGTAAGTGCCGCGGAGCTGCCTTTTCTCACAGGAAGCGAGGGGAGGAGTGGACCTGGATGAGGCATCCCCGAGGGGCCTCAGAGCTGAAGGTCCCGGCATGCAGCGGGGTCGCGGGGCCCGACGGGAGCTGGTCCTCAGGCCGAAAGGCGTTCCTGCCAGACTGTTTCTGCAACTCTCTGTCAACTCAGTTCCTTGAGGTATCCTGGGCACCTGGTGTGTTTACTTTGCAAATATTGATTAAGCCGTCTTCGTCCTGTCCTGAGGAACTCTAGGGCTAGCGGAGGAGAGGAGACAGGCCCGTGGTAACACCCTAAAGTACTAGGAGAACTCGGTCGGTGTCTGAAGAAAGGGCCCTGATCGAGTTCAGAGGAGGGGGTGCGCCCCCAAGAAGTGTATTTAAACTGACCCTTGAAGGAGATTTGGCCGCGGATCTTACCTTGAAGGAAAGACACCACGGGGGGGGGTGGGGGGGCGAAATAGTTCGGTTTGGTTGGGAAGAGTAGTCAGATCCTGACAAACTAATAAGGAAGCGCTCAGAGTTTAGGAATAGGGAATGGCCATCAAATCTGGTAGCAGGTAAGAAGGAATCACATTGAAGGGTGAAGAGAGTGGTTTTTACAAAGGATATGAATGGTTATTCACAGGAGGAGAACCCAAAATGCTAACGTGTATGAAGTAGTACCCAATTTACTGGTAATCAGAGAAATGCACCAAAAATATTTTTGCCTGCTCCTGTCACCCTCACAACCTGTTGATAAAAGAATGTTTCATGTACTGCCTGCCCTGGTAAGGAAGAACAATGGGGCCTTGAAAGAGCTTTGGCAGTGTCTCCTAGGGAAGAAAGGCAAGATCGGAATTTTTTTGAGAATTGCAAGTTTGGCTTAAGATGGACCTTTCCATTTGGGGGCTTGGTTAGGACTGGATGGAGTTCGTGAAATGACAGTACAGGATTGGTAGAAACAGCTGAGGCAAGGGTTTCAGAGAATCTTAGGTTCTGCTTGATGATGCTTCCCATTGAGGAGTTGACCACTTTTAGGGCAGTTCAAGCCCTAAACTTAGAACAATGAAATTAGAACCTAAATTAGAACAATGAAAAGATACTGGTTTCCTAGAATAGTAAAGTCATGCTACGTGAATGAGAGTTGGAAAAATAGCATAAGAAGTTGTCAAAAAACAGAGCATTGGGGAGAGAAATTGCAAATATCAAGAGCCAGGTGACTGAAAAAGTGAAGCTATTGAATCTCATGAAACTGTGTCTCTAGGGCTGGTTAGGTTATTTGTCTAAATTTGAATGTTGTCTAGGATGAGAACAGACTTCAGAAAATTGAACCACAGGCCAGAGTCCTCAATAAATGAAAGGTAAGGAAAATGAGGGTCTAAGGGAGGATGGATGGAAACAGCCTCAGAGAGGCAAGGGTTGGCATCCTATTGTGGTTGAGTGAGGCTGGAATTGGCATTGAGAGTATCAAGGAACACAAACTTTTCTATTTATAATGTGTTTTATTACTTTCTTCAGATGATTTAATCCAATGGCATTTCTTTTACATTTGCAGAGTTTTCACAATCAAAATTAACAGCAAAGTAAGTCGAGATGTCTGTCGATCCAATGACCTATGAGGCCCAGTTCTTTGGTTTCACACCACAAACTTGCATGCTCAGGATCTACATTGCATTTCAAGACTACCTGTTTGAAGTGATGCAGGCTGTTGAACAGGTTATTCTGAAGAAGCTGGAGGGCATCCCAAACTGTGAGATTAGCCCAGTCCAGGTTCGGAAGTGCACAGAGAAGTTTCTTTGCTTCATGAAAGGACGTTTTGATAAGCTTTTTGTCAAAATGGAGCAGCTGTTTCTACAGTGGATTTTGCGTATTCCCCCAAACATCTTGCTTCCAGAAGATAAATCTCAGGAGATGCATTCTTACAGTGAGGAAGAATTCCAGCTTCTCCAAAAAGAAATCGAACAGTTACAGGAGCAGTACAAGACTGAATTATGCACTAAGCAGGCCCTTCTTGCAGAATTAGAAGAGCAAAAAATTGTTCAGGCCAAACTTAAACAGACATTGGCTTTGTTTGATGAGCTTGAAAATGTTGGCAGAAATCATGGGACTAGTGATTTTAGGGACAGCTTGGTGTTCCTGGCCCAGAACTCCAGAAAACTCCAGGATATTAGAGACAATGTGGAAAAAGAAAGCAAAAGATTGAAGATAACTTAATTTCTAAATAATAAAAGGAGCCGGTCAAAAGTAGGATGAATAAGGGATGTATATCCATGACTATTATGTTAGTGAACTGTATATTTTGTTGGATTTCTTTTAAACTTTTTCTTGTATTCTACATTTTCCTCTTATTTGGTCCTTGTCCTCTTGTTCAGTCCACTCTCCTGAGGAATCTGTGTACTGCTCGGAACTGATCTTTGAAGCATTTATTCCTTACAGGCTTCTAATAGGTGGGAAGGAATTCTTAATCCATTCAAGACTCAATTTGGGGGCTTGATGAAGAAATCAAGCTTTTCATGGCCAGTCAAACGATATTTGTAGCTGAAACCGGTTTGGCTCAGTGGTAGAGCATTGGTCTGCAGACTGAGAGGTCCCAGGTTCAATTCCGGTCAAGGGCATGTACATTGGTTGCGGGCACATCCCCATTGGGGGGTGTGCAAGAGGCAGCTGGTTGATGTTTCTCTCTCATCAACGTTTCTAGCTCTCTATCTCTCTCCCTTCCTTTCTGTAAAAAATCAATAAAATATATTTAAAAAAAAAAAGATATTTGTAAAAGGTGTACCTTGGTCATGAGTCCTTTGTAACCTTGATCCTTTTTGTTTACTTAGATGAGACCAAATGACAAAAAGGTTGAGTGGGGAGAGAGAGAGATAGAAACATCAATGATGAGAGAGAATCATTGATCGGCTGCCTTCTGCATGTCCCCACTGGGATGGAGTCTGAAACCTCGGCCTGTTCCCTGACTGGGAATTGACCCTTGACCTCCTGGTTTATAGGTCAACACTCAACCACTGAGCCACACCAGCCAGGCAAGTGGGTGGCTTCTTTATTAATCAGCTAATACACTGTGGGACAGCCAACATAGAATGCGTGTTCTTGCCCATAATTTTTCTTGCACCAGGAAGTTGATACGTAATTTAAGGAAGCAAGCAGCAGAAAAACAACCATAATCTTTATTAAAGCAGAAAGAAAAATTTTTTTTTTTCTAAAATCCTTTCCATGACTAAGTCCTTAATGGTGTTAAATAATTTACTGTCTTGGAGCCCCGCAGTGGAAGATCTTGGACAAAAAAAAAAAAGCATATCTCACTGGAATAGAAAAGGAAGCCTGGAACATACCCAATAGCAAAGTTTATGTTAATTGACTATTTAGTATTTATGCCATTTTTTGTTTGTCAGTTAATCCTCACCGAGGCTACTTTTCCATTGATTTTTAGAGAGTAGAATTGAGAGGGAAAGACAGAAACATCTATGTGAGAGGGACACATCAATTAGTTGCCTCCACCAGGGCCAGGGAATACAACTGAGGTATGTGCCCTTGACTGGAATCGAACCTGGGACCTTTCAGTCTGTGGGCCGATGCTCTATCCACTGAGCCATACTAGTTGGCATATTTATGCCATTTTTAAATTCGTACTTCAGATAGTTTTGGAATTTTTCTTGTGCCTAATATTTAATTAACTTATGTATTCACAATCACAAGTATCAAATATTACCCTCTCAGCGGGAAATTTTAGCTGTGTCTTTTGCTTAAATTCAATGGAGTCTGATATACTCTTTTGTAATTAATCCATGTAACATAGGTCTCACAAAAAAGGAAGATTTGGCAATAATTTCAAGGTATTGCTTGTGTTTTCCTAAAGAATAGGATTTGGAGTTTCTCCTTTATGTAGAAGAGTAACATAGGGTATTAATATTTGCAATTAAATATATATAGATTTATGAAGTCTGTGTTTACTTGGAATATATTTATTATCAAAGAGTTCTTTTCTCAATCCTATACATGAAATACAGGTGTTTTTAAAGGCTTTGATTTTTGATTTTCTGCTGTATGTAATGTCATGCTATGTTTCCTTCTTCAATATTACTTTTTATCCAAATGAAAAAATCCCCCCCCCCCCATTGTAGCTATTTAAAATCTCCTAGTATTGATTGGCTTGAATAGTGATTCCCCAAATGGTTTGTCTATGTATGTTGTGATTCCTGGAACCTGTGACTGTCATTTGGAAAATGATCTTTGTAGGTATAATTAAGTTAAGGATCCAGAAATGATCATCCTCAATTATCTGGGGAGGTGGGTGTCTAAATCCAATGATAAGTATCTTTTTAAAAAATATATCTTTTATTGATTTTTTACAGAGAGGAAGGGAGAGAGCTAGAGAGCTAGAAACATCGATGAGAGAGAAACATTAACCAATGCCTCTTGCACACCCCCCACCGGGGATGTGCCCGCAACCAATGTACATGCCCTTGACCAGAATTGAAACTGGGACCTTTCAGTCCGCAGGCTGATGCTCTATCCACTGAGTCAAACCGGTTTCAGCGATAAGTATCTTTTATGAGAGAAAGGCAGAGAGGGATTTGAGACAGAGGTGGAAGCATTGTGACAGGCAGATTGGGGCGACACAGCCACAAGTCCAGGAATGCCAGCAGCCACCATAAGCTGGAAGAGGCAAAGGACAGATGCTCTCTAAGATCCTCCAGAGAGTGTGGCCCTTCTAACATGCTTGCTTTGGGTTCTGGCCTCCAGAACTGAGAATGCATATCTGTTGTTTTAAGTCACTACGTTATGATAGCAACTGAGAACTAATATACTTAGTGAATTTAGAATATTAAGATATGCATAAGGAGGTAGACTATAATTAAGGAAACAAGGGCTGAGACCTAATTGGCCCTCTTACTCAGGATGATAAACCCTTGGTTACCTAGTCTGTTTCATTCATCTCCCATCCAGCATCAGTCTCAACCAATTTCCTGCTTCCTTCTACATTGGATCCTATGATGTTGCAATATCAAACCTTCAATTTCCCTAAATGCCTGCTCCCAAGCTTTTCCTTGTATTTATTTGTTTATTCTCCCTTAAGATATGCCTGAAACCCAGTATATATCACTAAATAGACTTCCCTCCTACTGTTGCTGCAGTGACAGCCAGTTCGGGAAACAGTTTGGCATGGTGTTAATGGAAAGAGAGTGGCCATTACTATCAATCTTAAAGAAATAAAAAGAATTATAAGGAAATACCGGTACTATGCAAGAGGTTCTGTTACTCAATTCTGATGAGGGTTTTCCCCACACCACCAAACAATTTTATAGGGCACCATCTGGATATCCTATAATTCAACTCAATCTGACACTTCCCAAATAGCATCAGATAACACAGGTTAAGAGCTCAGCCCTACAAAGACTGCCCTTCAAATGCCAGTGACAAGTCTAGGTCAGTGGTCAGCAAACTCATTAGTCAACAGTCAAATATCAACCGTACAACAATTGACATTTCTCTTGAGAGACAAATTTTTTAAACTTCTAATGCCACTTCTTCAAAATAGAATCTCCCAGGCCATGGTATTTTGTGGAAGAGCCACACTCCAG
Organism: Pipistrellus kuhlii; assembly: GCF_014108245.1. Classification (NCBI taxonomy): domain Eukaryota; kingdom Metazoa; phylum Chordata; class Mammalia; order Chiroptera; family Vespertilionidae; genus Pipistrellus; species Pipistrellus kuhlii. Next base: position 10,607,161 of record NW_023425522.1, read on the forward strand.
GGGCCAAAGAGCTGCATGTGGCTCGTGAGCCACAGTTTGCTGACCGCTGGCCTAGGTTGTTACCTTGACTGGCTATAACTCGGAGGTTCCAATGACCCCTCCTTGGATTTAATTACCTTGCTAGAATGGCTCACAAACTCAGGAACCTTTATTCGCTAGATTATCACTTTATTACAGAGAATATATGATCCAGTGACCAGGTGAAAGATACACAGGGTGGGGTTTCAAAGGAGCATGTATCCCCGTGGAGTTTGTGTATGCATGTTGGGGTTCTGGTTACCCAACATAGAAGCCTTCCAAACTCTCCTTTTGGGTTTTTGAGGAGGTTTTGTTACATATTATAAATCATTGGACTTCGGGTAATAAGAATATAAGCTGTGACAAGATAAAGTACAATACATTTAAGTTTATTCAGACGCTTTCACTTAATATTCAAGTGCGGAAAAGTAGCCCGCCACACGGGGGAGTTCTGGCTCAAAATAGCAGGTCAGTGAGGCTGTTCCTTTAGAGCAGCGTTTTTCAACCGCTGTTCCGCGGCACACTGTTGCCTGGTGTGCCGTAGGTGCAGACGACAAGAATTTTATAATTTTTCACTATTTTGTTTACTTAATATTTCATAATAAAGTAATTATAAAATACTTTCTTTGTGTTTATTTGATTCCTATTCAAGAGAATTACTTTATATATAGTCAATATAGGCACAGAGTTAAATTTTTTAACATTTTCTAATGGTGGTGTGCCTCGTGATTTTTTTCATGAAACAAGTGTGCCTTTGCCCAAAAAAGGTTGAAAAACACTGCTCTAGAGCAGGGGCAGGGAACCATTTTGATTTTTATAACATTATACGTAGCCATATGAAATTATTAGCCTGCTATATTTGGTCAAACATTTAATTAACTCACCCCGAATGCCTTGGTGGGGCCAGATCAAGTGAGTTTGAAGGCGATAAAAGGGTCAGACATTCCCTCCCCACCTCCCACTCCCTCTACTCCCACCCGAATAGATAAATCACATTTTGTTTTTCCATTCACCATTTGATGAACATTTAAGTTGTTTTAAATTTGGGGCTATTGCGAATAATCCTGCTATGGACTTCCATGAGCAAGTCTCAGTGTGGACATATGTTTTTACTTCGGTTGGGTGGAAACCTGGGAATGGGATTCCTGGGTTATAGGGTCTGTGTACATTTAACTTTTTATACAACTGCCCAACTGTTTCCCAAAGTAGCTGCACCATTTTACATTCCCAACAACAGTGTGTGAGGAGCTGGAACCAGTTTGGCTCAGTGGATAGAGCGTCGGCTTGCGAACTGGAAGGTCCCAGGTTTGATTCCTGTCAAGGGCATGTACTTTGATTGCAGGCACATCCCCCCGGTGGGGGCTATGCAGGAGGCAGATGGTCAATGTTTCTCTCTCATCGATGTTTCCAGCTCTCTATCCTTCTCCCTTCCTCTCTGTAAAAAATCAATAAAATATATTTTTTAAAAAGCCATAACAGTGTATGAGGATTCTAAATTTTTTTAAAAAATAAGTTTTTATTAACTTTTTGAGGGATAGAAAGATATAAACATCAATGAGAGACATTGATGGGCTGCCTCCTACATGCTCCCTGGACATGTGTCCTGACCAGAATTGAACTGGGTACTTATGGTTCAAGGGTCGATGCTCAACCACACCAGCAGGGCAAGGGTTACACATTTTGTACCTTTTAGCCAACTAGAAGCTCTTGTAGCTGGAGTTGCTAAGCTGTGAGAATGTGAGCCTGCTGATACTGCTATCAGAGAATTGCACGGGTGGAATTTCTCCATTGCTAATGGAAGTGGGGTTCTTATGACATCTTGAGAAAAAGAGTTTTCTAAGACTTGCATGAAAGAATGAGTGATTTTTATTTGTGTATAGGTATATTCCTCGGTTTGCAAAGTCCCATTTCCCCTAAACCAGCACTGGGAAATGTGAAACTGGGGCTTCAGTAGAACTAGAAGCAAAGCTGGTGTCCAAAGTTTTCATTCCATGGTGGGGTTTGAATCCAGCACAGCATTTAACTAATTCCAGTCCATCAATCCATTGTGTGTGGGGGTCCTCCTGTCTGTAGGCCATATGGGTGAATGCAGGGGAGCATGTCTCCCCCCGCAACAAGAGAGCCCACCTCCTAAGAGAGCTGAGAGAGAGAAAGCTCCTTTGTTCAGGAGTTTATGTATCTGGGATTTCACCCCCTTGCAGTGACCATACCCATTCTGGCCAATGCCTGGTTCCCAGATGTGATTAACTGGTTTCCCACCTCACCCCCAACTCACTGGGCGTGCGTCCATTGTGCAGTCCCTTCTCCCATCGACCTGCAGTGAACAGACCTGGAGAATATTTTCTTTTTAATTTTAATATATTTTATTGATTTTTTACAGTGAGGAAGAGAGGGATAGAGAGTTAGAAACATCGATGAGAGAGAATCATCGATCAGCTGCCTCTTGCACACCCCCTAGTGGGGATGTGCCCGCAACCAATGTACATGCCCTTGACCAGAATCGAACCCGGGACCTCCGGTTGCCATGAAAATAAACTAGGTTTTCAAGCAGACTCCCAGACGTGGGTTGAACTTGAGGAGAGCCAATTCCTGACACAAGCTGGAGGCAGAAGGAGGAGGCAGGAGAAGCGGGGCCTGGGTTGAGAGGTCCCCTGTTAGGGGAAGCCAGGGGAGGAGAAGGACTCAGCTCTGCAGAGGGAAGGAAGATTGGTGTGTGTGTGTGTGTGTAAGCAGTGGGAATGTAGTCCCTGGTTTTGACCAAGGGAGTGGATACTAGAGGTCACTTTATTAACTGTGCTGGTGCAATTGTTAATGGATGCACATGATTCTGCCCATTTAGAGGCTAGAGGCTTTGTGAGTGTTGCCAGGTTTGTATCCAAATGACATTGTGTGGTGCAAAAATGGTCTTGTGGGAGCTCGAGCAATAAAGCTCCTTTCTCTGCGCATGGACCAGCCCTGAACTCTTTTTTGCATGTCCCAGGGCTGAAGCTACCCAGTTAGAGAGGACCAGGCACCTTCCTCCCTTGACCAAAGACAGGGATCCCTGCCTGGGTGGCACCTGCCTTCTGAAGGGGTTGTCATGGGAGCAAGGTTACAGGGAAATTCTAGGGGTGCAGAGGGCATGGCTGCTGACCCTCAGCCTCTAATTAATAGGGGCTGGCCATGCAGGACCTAGAGTCCTTCCTCCTGGCTCTTCTCTGCCTTTTATTGACCCATCACTTTCTGGGCTCATCCTTTCCTGCTCCTGCCTCCCTCTTTTCCAATAGCAGGTCTGCCCAGTAGTCTGCCCTTGTTTTCCCATTAGAGCTTATGGCTTCCTGTGCTGCCCTCTGTATTGTCTAACAAGTCTATACACTGTCTAAAGCTAACGTCTCCCACACACTTTTCAATCTTAGGCCTTCTGTCTACTTAGTATTCTGCTTTACTGTAGTGTAGAAACATGATATACAAATGCAGTATCATGATATAAAAAATGCATCATGATATACAACTATATACTGTTCCTTAATAATAAGGAGGAAGTTTAGGAGCCCATGTGGCATCACTGAGCATGGACATATAAAGCCCAGCAAAGGTACTATCAATGCTCCATAACTTTAGGGCAAGAAGGCAACTCAAATGGCAATATGTTTATTTATCCTCTTACTGAGGATGTGCTTAGAGAAAGAGAGGAGGAGGAAGGATGGGAGGGAGGAAGGGGGGAGAGGGAGGGAGAGAGAGAGAGAGAGAGAGAGAGAGAGAGAGAGAGAGAGAGAGAGAGAGAGAGAGAGAGAAACATAAGAAACATCAATCAGTTGCCTTCTGAACCCAAAACCCAGGTATGTGCTCTGACCAGAAATTGAACCAACCAGCCTTTGGTGCACAGGACAACACTCAACCAACTGAGCCACTCTGGCTGGGTGACGACAATTGTTTAGACTTGAAGAAACCTAGACCCAAAGCCTGGACAGCCAGAGACAGGACTCATAAGCAGGTGTTCAGACTTCAGCTGCCGAGCTTGTCAGTAGCCCCGATCATCTCCTCCACTTCTTCCGGAGTTCCTCAATTAGGTGAGGATGGGTCTTCTTCAGGGCTTGGTAGAGCAGATCTTTGCAGGCCCAGTCCCAGGACTTGCTGAAGCTGAACAGCATCCTCATCTTGTCCAGACTGGTGGGCTCAGCACTCACCCTCTCATACTGCTCATCGCTCAGCACCTGTCCATGCAGCTTGTCTAGGACTGCGTCCACCGAAGTCACTCGAGCCACCAGGTGCTCCCGATGCTGGTCCACAAAGTGCAGCAAAGTAGAGGCAACTGGGGATGAAAGTGAGGCCAGTAATGAAAAAGAAAGTGTTTCAATTACATCCTTTCCCTCTGATTCCACAGCCTAACTCTTCACTCCCTTTATCTGCATCCCTGGCTCCTCCCTGATCCCCACACATTTCATGGACCACCAGAAAGGTACCTCTGCCCTCCCTCATGCCAACTTTCAGCCTAACATTCTGCTGAGCTAAGGGTGGGCGTCTGGTTCATGATGGAGACATTTCAGATTGTTCAGTGGAAGGTCCCAGAGCCATGATGGGCAGGAATAAAAGGGATGGGGAGAACTCTGCCCTGGGGTACACACCACTCTCCAAGGACTGAACCCTTGTGAGGTTTAGTAAGTCCCCTTTCTTTCTCCCTTCCCTCCCTCCGGGACCAGGTAGTACACTCCAGAACTGCCATGGCTCCTGTGGTCTCTAACTCTGTTACTGACCTGGCAGGGCTCTAAACAGAGTAGCTGCAGGTCTGAGGTCTCCTGGAGGAAAAGAGATATGAATAAGCATCGGTATCAATTATAGTTATTAACACAAATGATAAGCCTTGAAGCTCCTACCCACTCTTCTCTTTTGAGGTTTATTCTGAGAATAAGCTACAGACTAATTCTGATATAGTAAGGATTAAGGGTTGCAAGTGCTCTTAGAGACAATGTTGATGAATCATTTCTTCCTGCATATTGGGAAACTGAGGCCCAATTTCCCCCTTTACACCTGGTTTAATTCTGTCTTGGCCCTAATGGAACTCTGGCGGAGAAATAACGGAGATCTTTGCTAGATATCTTCAATGATGAGATTTCCTTATTCTGAGCGTAAATCTACCTTATTGACCCTTTTTGCATTTTGTTTCCCACACTGTTTGTTCTGGAGTTTGAAGTCAGAATCAAGAATTAACATCAAGAAAATTGTAGGACCTCAGAGTAATAGGTAAATTTCAATAGAAAAACAAACAAAAACAACAAGAAAAGAGGATTAAATAATTACTTGCATATGGAGAATCAGGGGGAGGGCGGGGGGAGGGGGGAAGGGGGGAGTGTGTGTGTCCACAGCAGCCCCTGTGGACATGGCCTGAGGTTTTGAGCTGACCCAAGTTCAGTGAGACGTGACAGTGTGGGAGGGAAGGCAAGCACAGGGGAGCTCTGGTATTGGGAGCAGTGGATTCACTTGGATGGAGGAAGGAGGGTGCCCCACGTCCTCCATGCTGACTGGACAGTCTTAGAGTCCAACCTGACTCATCCTCAATGGGCACATCTACTGAGGAGGCAAAGATGTTAAAATCCAAAATGTAAGAGGAATGATGGAAGAAAATAGAGATGTTTAACTTGCACAGGAGGAGACTTAAGGGAGCCTATGAGCCATCTTCAGGTACCTGAAGGGCTTTCCCATGGGGATGGAGATAAATTCTTTTGTCAACTCCAAAGAGCAGAATTAAAAAGATCATTTAATGTAAGGATAAATCATAATACTGCTGCTATTTATAACAAGGGTGGGGAATATTTAGTCCATGGGCTGTATAAAAATCATTTGGGCTGGCCCTGCCAAGGCATTAGGGGTGAATTAATCAAATGTTTGACCAACAAACAGCAGGCTATTTGTGTGTGTGTGTGTGTGTGTGTGTGTGTGTCTATTAATCTTCACCTGAGGATATTTTTCTGTTGATTTTTAGAGAGTGGAAGAGACAGAGTGAAACATGGGCCCCAACCATGTCTTGGGGATAGAGCCTGCAACTAAGGTCCATATGTTTGACTGGAATCAATTCCAGGAACCTTCAGTCCACAAGGCTGATGCTCTATCCACTGAGCCAAACTGGCTAGTGCAGTCGGCTAATTTTTAAGTTGACAATAATTTTTTCCCGTTGTTGTAATTCTTTATTAACAATTATTTGCTTAATACTTTGTGATTTTCATTCCATTGTCTTCTGTGGCCTTCCATTGTTACTGTTCAAAATCAGTACCTTCCTCCATTATCTTTGTGGCTCCTGTTAAAAACTGCCCTTAGATGTATAAATTCTGTAGATTCACTTCAATGTGTCTAGTGCTGATTTCTATCTGTTCCTCTTTCCTGCTTTGAATTTTTGGGAATTCTCCTTCTTACAGCATTTATAGAAATTTATTGCAAATTTTCTCTTTGAATATTAAGTTTTCCACTGTCTGTATAGTATCCTTCTAGAATTCCAATTAGATGTATACTAGGCCTCTTGATATCTTCCATGTCACTTAATCTTTTTAAAAAAAATATATTTTATTGATTTTTTGCAGAGAGGAAGGGAGAGAGACAGAGAGCTAGAAATGTCAATGAGAGAGAAACATTGACCAGCTGCCTCCTGCACACCTCCCACCGGGGATGTGCCCGCAACCAATGTACATGCCCTTGACCAGAATCGAACCCAGGACCCTTCAGTCCGCAGACCGATGCTCTACCACTGAGCCAAACCGGTTTTGGCCACTTAATCTTTTTTTTTTTAATCTATACTTTATCTATTTAGCTTGTTTTCAGACTTGATTTATCATTTTTAGTGGCTTATTGTTTCTTGCTCACATTTTAAAGCTATTTTATTAAGCATAAGAAACATACTTATTTTGCAATCCCCTTTTGACAACTTAAATGTCTGAGGTCTTTTTTTAAAAAAAAAATGCTTCACAAATTGGCATGTCATCCTTATGCAGGGGCCATGCTAATCTTTGTATCATTCCAATGTTCATGTATGTGCTGCTGAAGCGAGCACTGTCTGAGGTCTTTATGGGACTGATATCTGGTTGAGGTTTCTGTTGGTTTTCAGTGCTTTTGAGGTTTTGACTGTGAACTTTACACTTTTTGGAACTTTCTGTGAGAAGTCTTTGGAGGTGGGAGAGGTGCGGATAACCATGCAACTCTATGACTATATCTCTACTGAAATGCCCTTCTTTTGTGGCTTGAACTCTCATATGGAGTCTGATGACATGGGTTCTCCTTGTCTGTAACAGTAGCAATGACCTCCCATTTGTTGTTAATTTTTGGGTGCCCAACCTTTCTTGTTCATTTATGTTGGGGGGCAGTTGTGGGCAATCAGGCCAGCAGGGGAGGGCATTTGGGAGGGACCAAGTCTTCAAGGGAGGGCAGTTGGGGGCGATCAAGCCTGCAAGGGAGGGCAATTAGAGGTGACCAGACTGGCAGAGGAGGAAAGTTGGGGGCAACTGGGACTGGTCTTTAAAAAGTCTCAAAAATCCCTAATGGATTTATCATATATTTTCTGTTGGGACCCTGAATTATACATGTGAAGAGAACTTAATAAATTATAGCTATTATTGTTACTGAGGAGACCCCTTCCTTCCTCCCTCCCTCTCTCCCTCCCTCCCTCCCTCCCTCCCTCCCTCCCTCCCTTCCTCCCTCCCTTTCTTTCTTTTTTCCTTCCTTACCTCACCTGGGGATATTTTTTCATTGATTTTCAGACAGAGTGGAAGAGACAGAGACAGAGAGAGACAGAAACATTGATATCAGAGCATTGATGCCTGACATCGATTGGTTGTCTCCTGCATGTGACCCAACCAGGGCCACATGAACCTGCAACCAAGGCATGCTCCTTGCCCTGAATCAAACCCAGGACCCTTCAGTCCACAGACCGATGTTCTATCCACCGAGTCAATCTGGTGAGGGTGAGGAAACCACTTGCATTGAAGGAAACTTTTCAGGATTTCAGGCAAAAATAATTATGATGCTTGGGGACACAATGTTTCAAAAACAGAGAAATGCCCAGAACACTGTGGAATGAGAAAGAAAGGTGCTATAACTTTCTCTCAGTCTGTTTATGGAAGCCACAAATTCCCCTCAGGATATTGCCATTGAAAGCCATTTCGGGCCCATTCTCACCACCATCACCTTCCCCCATACTTCCCTCTCACTCACCTTGGAGGGCTATAAAGTGAGGGAGGTACACAGCTTCCACAGCTCCTGGTTCAGCCTTGATGTCAAAAAGAGGCCCTGCAACCATCCAGCTGTGCTGTGGGACAGTCTGGTCCAGGAACTGGTCCCAAGCACAGAATTCAATCTCAATGGTCACTGGCCATCTCACCACAAAGTAGAGACCAGTGTTGGGCCAGTGGTAGGAACCAGCCACAGGGAAGTGAACTCTGGGGATAGCAGAGAGAGGTAGACAATGAATTAATTACTCTACAAAAGCTCACTGACTACCTACTGGATGTCTGACCCCTGCAGTGCATGGGGTATCTATTAGGGTGGCTGCAAACTCAGATGTGACAGCCAGAGGAGTTGGGGTTGAGAGCTGGCTGCTCTGCTCACTACTGTGGATCCTTCAGCAAGTCATTAAACCTTCATAATCTCAGATTTCTTATTTGTAAATAAAAGAAATAATAGCACCATCTCATAGAGTTGAGTAATAAGTGACCTAATGTATGCTGATGGCTTAATATCTGTTTGGGGGTGATGAGCTGTTTCTGTAATGGTGATGATAAAAAATAATATTGTCCTATATAATAAAAGAGAAATATGCAAATTGACTGTCACTCCAACACATAAGATGGCTGTCCCCATGTGGACACAAGATGGCTGCCACAAGATGGCCAGCAGGGGAGGGCAGTTGGGTGGGACCAGGCCTGCAAGAGATGGCTGTTGAGGGCAATCAGGCCAGCAGGGAAGGGCAGTTGGGGGTGGGACCCAGATCTGCTTGGGAGAGCAGTTGGGGGGACCAGGCCTGCAGGGGAGGGCAGTTGGGGTGGGGATCAGGCCTGCAGGTGAGGGCAGTTAGGGGGACCAGACCTGCAGGAGAGGGAAGTTGGGGGAACCAGGCCTGCAGTGAAGGGCAGTTGGTGGGGGCAGGTCTTCAGGGGAGAGCAGTTAGGGGGACCAGACCTGCAGGAGAGGGAAGTTGGGGGAACCAGGCCTGCAGTGAAGGGCAGTTGGTGGGGGCAGGTCTTCAGGGGAGAGCAGTTGGGGGGACCAGGCCTGCAAGGTAGGGTAGTTAGGGAGGACCCAGGTCTGTAGGAGAGGGCAGTTGGGGTAGGGACTAGACCAGAAAGGGAGAGCAGTTAGGGGCGATGAGGTTGGCAGGGGTGGGCAGTTAGGGGTGACCGGGTCAGCAGAGGAGGGCAGTTGGGGGTGACCAGGCCTGCAGGGGAGGGCAGCTGGGGGTGGAGGGGAAACCCAACCTGCAGTGGAGGGAAGTTAGGGGCAATCGAGCTGGCAGGGGAGCCGTTAGGCATCAATCAGGCTGGCAGGGGAGTGGTTAGGGGGTAATCAGACTGGCATGCAGAAATGATTAGGGGCAATCACGAAGGCAGGCAGGTGAGCAGTTGGGAGCCAGCAGTCCTGGATTGCGAGAGGAATGTCTGACTGCCCATTTAGGCTTCATCCTACTGAGATTAATTGTTTTCAACATAGGATGATATTATTGATAACCACTTGGAGCTGAAAATAACACTTGCAGAGATATTATAGAGACTTTCCCCAGGTCTCCATTGGTAAAGAGTGGGCTCTTGGGATGTCACCTTCTGTGTGTGTAAGTAAGGTAATATTTCATTCCATTGAGATCATGTCTGTGACAGTGAGTAGAAATGTGTTATGTAAGAGATTAAAACTAAGATTATAGACATTTATTACTTAGGACTGGGAACCCTTAGAAGGCAGACTGCCATATTCATCTCATGGCCCCTGTTACTGGTATGGTACTTTGCACATAGCGGATGCTAATAACACAGAAATGGGTAGCTGGAATGAGCTTTATGAAACATAACAAACCAAATGCAACAAGTGGACTTTGTTTGGATCCTGATTAAAACAAACCATCTACAAGGACATATTTTGGATAACTGAGCATATTTGAATACAGACTAGGCTAGGTATTAGATGGTCTGAACATGATTTATTGTAAATGTTGTTAGATATAATGGCATTGCGGTTATAGGAGAAAAGGTCTTCAAAATGCATCACAAAACATTTATGGGTAAAGTCACCTGATATCATGGATTTAAAATACTATAACAACAAAAGAGGGGGAAAGTGAATAGCTAGAGCAAATTTGGTAAAAATGATTATTAAAGTTGAATAATGGTTAAGTGGAAGTTCCTTAGACTCTTTTTTAAACTTTTCATAATCGAACCTCTGTTTCCATAATAAAGGCACCAATCCAGTACCTCAGCCCTGTCTCTGCCTTATGACTTGGCAATGGGAGAGGAAGCAATGCCATGAGTGGGGTGTTGAGTGCCTGTTGGGACCCAGTGTGGGCATGTCAGGGGTTGGGGGCCAGCCTGGCACAGTAGAGCCCCCTCACTTACCGGTACATACCCCTGTCTTTGTCCACCACCTCTAGAGACACAGGCCCTGCGGGGCCCCAGAAGTCATTATCTGTCCCTATAGACTCCACTGGTATGTCCCCCAGAGGTTCAGGAGAAGACAGACAGAAGGCCTTCACCTGTGCTACTTGATGGTAGCTCTCATCTGGAACAGGCAGTGCAATGGTCAACATTAGGGCTCCTGGCTCCCCCCCCCCCCCCCCCAATCCCTAGCCTAAACCAAGGATGGGGTCTTCCCAAGGCTTGTCTGTCTGGACATTGGCAGGGAGTGTGTCTGTATTCTCTGTTCCTGCTCCTGGGGCTGCCTGCCTGCTATCTGAGGAGGCCCAACTGCTGCCCTCTGACCCCAACCCTGCCCATCTCCCTCTTCCCACTGGCATAGAGATATTGCTAGTCCGAGCTCCAATGGCAAGGTAACTTGTGAAAGGAAAAATGGCTCAAAAAATGGATGGGCAGGGATGCAAATGGCCTTGGGAGACTGGACCACAGATCAGAGTCTGAGACACTCCAGGGATATTCTGGGGAGAAACAGCCTCAGCGCCTGATGCTGGAGAGTGAAAGCAGAGATTTTGCCAGTTCCCAGGGTCTAGGTGTGGAAGATCTCACATGGAGCAAGTTCCTGTAGGTGGGCATTTTTCCATGCCCTACACCAGAGGCAAGAGCATGGTGTGGCTCATCTTCCACATTCTCCCTCTCCCATTCCAAGTCATGATACACCCAGCTTGGTCCCTCAAAGTACCTGATTCAGGTTCTTGCCATTTGAGTGGAGTTGTTTTATCATCCATCTCATTATCCATCTGTTCTTCCACTGGGTCTTCATTAGTGATCATCAGATTTGGCTTTCTACACACAGAGTTGTTCATCCTCACTTAAATTCAACCATCTAAATTTGAACTTATGTCCTTCATCTGAGATTCTCTCATAGCCCCTGTCTCTGTAGACCCCTATCCACTCCACCATCCATGTTGAAGTGGGGTGTCCTGACTCCCTCAGGCTCCTTCTGAGAGCTAATTGACCACATTGACACTATCTTTAGGATATATCTCTTTCTAGTCCCTTCTCTCTATGTCCATAGTCTCCATTCCAGGTCCAGGCCCTGGCATCGGTGACTGGAACCACTGTACCCTCCCCCTAAAACTTCCCTCTTCTCTTCTTCTCCCAGCCATTTCTGTACAGCTGTTGATCTTCAGTATGAACCTGACTAAGCACTTGGATGCTGAAGCCCTGAAATCTATTGCTTTGGGGCGTTGAATTTAATGTTGTTAACATGGCCTGATAGTGCACTTGTGCTCCTGTTCCTTTAACTCCATCCATCCCTTGTCTTCAATCCCACCTCTGCCACTCTCCTTGCTCACTCACCTTTAGCCAATGCTTCTGAAAGCCCAGGAGGTCTGGTTAAAACACAGGTTCCTGGGCCCACCCCATAGATTCTGATCCAGCAGGTCTGGAGGGTAGCCTGACATTTACATTTTTAATGAGCTCTCAGGTAATGCTGATGCTGTCACTGCTGGTCCATGGTCTACACTTTGAGTACCCATGTTCCTAGTACCCGGCCTCCTTTTATTCCTCTAAGGAGCTGAGATCAGATCTCTGTCTCTGCCAGGAATCTACCTCTGCTTTGCCAAGCTAAGCCCTCCCATGTTTCCTAACTTAGCTCAGGTTCTTTGGACAGAGTCTAGTAGGCCAGTCAGTGCATTCACCCTGATCCCAGACACAAAGGCACATGTGGGAGTGGGGTAATCTGGTTCTATGTCCCTGCTGTGTTAATTTCTGAGAATTGGGCTCACATTGTGTGTCTGAGGAGAATGGCTGTTCCCTGAGGAATGGCTCCTCCTAAGCCTAAGATCCCTGTCCTGCCATGTCAGGTGAGGCAGAGCTGTCAGAACCAGGCACAGGTGCACTTTGCAGTCAGAGGCAGGAATACACCAACATGAAAGGTCACGGGGCTGTAGCGATGCCCAGGAGGAAGAACAGATTCTCCTATTCCCAAGACTTCTCTCCAGCTTCTCTGTATATGGGTGTTTATATGTATTAGGGTGAGAAACCCCCACCCCAAAGCTCTCTCTTCTCTTTGTCTCCCCCTATGGTCATCACTTTCCATCTTCCAAATCTCACCCACTCACCCACTCACTCACTCTTCTTCATTTGTTCTCTCCTTACTCATCTCATGGACAGGGTTTAAGCAGAGGAGGGAGATACTTTTGTTTGCACCAAACAAAGAAGCAAGCAAAACAACAAACCACACAAACATCCTCACTCTGGCTGCTGTGGTTTCTTGGTTTCTTCCTGGTTCTGTCTGTCTCTGCCTCCATCCTCTCCCCACCCCACTCTGGTCCTTGTTTTTGGACCAGCCTGTAGGAGTCAACCTGGGCCTGGGTCAGCTTGAGGGAGTTTTGTGTCTCCCTTCTTACCCATTGTTGATGGTCACCTGAGGCTTCTCCTGCTGCAGAAGCTTCAGCATCTCTGTCACCTCCTCACTCAGCTGAGTCTGGTCCAGCCTGCAATCACAAAGGAAGCCTGGTTATCTTGAGATTCTCCCACGATATCAAGGGATTCAGGGCCCAGAATCATGGAACCTTTTACATACCACAGGAACCTGTTATAGGTTGGGTTCTCTAAAGTCAGGTTTTGAATTGGAAAGAAGAGTTGGGAGGTTTATTAGGGAATGTAGTTGGGTTAACAAAAGGGCAAAGGAAGGGAGGAAACAGGACTGGACAGAGGAACAAGTTGGGCTGTGATGCAGTCCCAAGGGGCACAGCTCTCTCTGAGGGACTTCTGATGTGAGCATGACCCTCCAGGGCTGTTCCAAACTAGGAGTAGGTTCCTTATACCACTACACCAGTCACTGGATGGAGATCATCACAGGAGGGCAGTGACCTTGTGTGAGATGGCCCTATTTGGCAGAGGCCATCCTTGTAGCTGGCAGCACTCCCAGAGTTGGGGGCTGAGGGTAGGGGTCTTCTTTCCAGAAAGGGAACTGGGCAGTACTTCACAGCATCCACCAAAGGACAGCCAGTGTCCATGGCCTCAAATGACCACACAGGAGAAGGTCCTGGGATTTCCTTCTCAGAGGCTAGGAGGTTTCCTGGAAAAAAAGAGCCTGTTTCCATTCTCATACATCCTGTGCTCTGGGGTTTTCATTGAAGGCAGGTGTGAAGACCCTGAATCTGTAAATGGCGCACACCTTCCTCATTCCTGTTGCCAGAGCTGTTCTCCCCTGGGCGGTAATGACTCTCACCCCAGTCCCAGGGCCCTAGGAAGGAAAGAGGCAGAAACTTTCTAATGACAAGGCAACCTGCTCTGAGGCAGGAAACGAGGAGTAACCAAGAAATGAGGAGTAACGGGTGAGCAGGGCATGGATGCAGTCCTACTGCAAAGGCCCAGCTCTGGAGAGGTGGTGACATAGAGGAGATGGTGACAGCCACACATGCTCAGAGGGATGGGGTCTGGGTGGTGGTAGCCCTATAGGATGGGGTGCCCTTGGTTGTGAAGGGTCAGAGTGGGCTCTGGGAGGACCCGCATGTAGAGTGTTCACCTCCTGCTGCTTTAGGTTTGAGAAAGGAGGACTGGCAGAGGAAAGGCTGAGAGCCGGCTGGAGCCTTAGACAAGACCGAGGGTTCAGGACACAGAGGTTTGGAGCCCTGTCAGCTCTGCATGTGAGACAGGCCCCAGCCAGGAGCTGCAGGGAAATGTTCAACCAGAACCTGGCTGTGGACTTGTTTTCTGGCTGGGGGCGGGGAAGGTGACAAGAAGTGGCCGGAGACTGCATGGGAAATTTGGGCTGAGAGTCACTGCACCCCAGCCACACGGCTCTCCATTGCTCTGAGCCTGCTTTTTGTCCTGGGTTCTCCCCTAAGGCTATTCTCAGCCTGGACTGCTCCTCCTACTGGGCCTGGTCAGCCCCTCTCTCAGCCTGATGTCACTTCCCCAGAGAGGCCCTCCCTGCCCTTCAGTCTATTTCTATCCCCCCTTTTTCCTGCCCCCATTACACTCCTATAACATAGTGCACTTTCCCTTTACAAACTGCTCAGAGATAGAAACTGTGTGTTGATATGTCTTCTTCTCACTGGAGTGCAAGCTTAAGGGGGGTAGGGTCCTTGTCTATTGCTCACTATTGTCCCCTCATTGCCTGTCCCAGTGTTTGACACATGAGAGGCCTGAAATGAATGACTGAATGAGGCAATGATTGAAGAAAGAAAGGACTGCCCTGGATGTAAAAATGAACTTGGGAGAGAGTCCCCTAGAACATGTGGCTCCACCAGTGTTTATCATTTGAGCCTCACAACTCTGCTCCCAGACCTCTTTTAGGTTTACAGGCATTTTATTTCAACACAGTCTATGGAGTGGATATAATGGTTCCATTTCAAAGATTAAAAAACCACACAAACCGAGCCTCAAATGAAGACCTACCCAATTTTAATGTCCTAAGTAAGTGGTGGAACTGGTAGTGAAATAGGTTGCATTTTTCTGTCCCTTTACTTCTAATTCAAGGCCCCCACAATCCTTTCCATTGCTCTCCATCCCTTTCCCTGCCCTCTGCCCAGAAATGACCCCAGGGCCTTACCACAGGTTCCTGAATTGGCAGGCAGGCTGCCTGAGCCCTTCACAGAGCAGCGTTACACCAAGGTCACCCAGGTCATTCTGCTGCAGGTCCAGCTCTGTCAGGCTGGGGCTGGTACCCAGCATGGAGGCCAGTACCTGGCAGCAGTCAGATGTGAGTCCACATCTGACCAGCCTGTGGGAGAGATTTGCATGGGTCCACATTCATCCTGAGGGCCCTCTCCTCAGGGTAACTAAGGCTTGGTTTTCCTTTCTAGCACCTGTGGCCCTTTGGGGGTCCTTGGTGACATTAAAGGAAGATAAACATATGTCTGGCTTGCAGTAACCTGGGAGATCTAAATTTTATCCTGCAGCCAAGGAGCCACTTAGGATGCAGGAAACCTCCCATTCCCACTCCTGTGTTGATTCTCACCAATCATGCCACTCTCCACGTCAACTTTGTATGATTGATTTACCCAACATTCCACTTGTGTACTTGGTCTAACTGTTAACTATTTGGGGCCTGACAAAAACCCAGTTTGCTGACACGGGATGCTCTGGTGGGCTTCAACACGAGGGCACCTATCTACTCCCAAACCCATAATCCCATCCTGTCTAGCTCTCACCTTCTCTCTGTTGCAAGGTCTTAGGGCAGCTCCCTCTCCCCTGTGCCCCCACCCCCAAAAGTAGTGCCAATGAGGAGCAATTACAGCAGCCGCTGCAACTTGCAGTTGGCCTGTTCCAGCTCCTGGAAAAGGTGCTGGGCTCCGGTGTCCAGGAGCTGGTTGAAGCTCAGCTCCAGCTCTGTCAGGCTCCAGCTGGTGCTCAGCACACGGGCAAGGGCCTTGCAGCCCTCTGCTGTGAGGCCGCAGTTGGCCAACCTGTGGGAGACAAACACTGATAGCCTTGAGTTTCCTCACCTGTTGATTCCACAGATGCCCAGGAGCACCCATGGGCACCTCTTTAGTAAGCAACCCCAGAAATGCACAGGTACTTGGGGGTTGACATAGGAAAAAAGATCAATAGACCAGTTTTCACAGCTCTTGGGATAAAAAAACCTTTCATGTTTCCATGTCATTCAAGTTAAATTCAAGTTCCTCGTCTTTGACTATGGGACCCTGGAGACCTGGCTCCTTGTCATTTCTGTTCTAATCTTGTAGAACATCTGCATCCTCACTGACCTACTTGCTGTTCCTTAAATATTCCAGGCACAGTCCCATCTCAGGGCCATTGCACTTGCTGTTTCTTCTGTCAGTTACAATCTTCTTATCTGATATCTCATGGCTTGTTCTCTCATGTGCTTCAGGTATTTTCTCAAAAATAACCCTCATGAAATCTTATCTCACCACCTTCTCTATTTAAAATTGCAGCCCCAGGCTCCATTCCTTTCTGCTTTAATTTTCTCTATAACCCAAATCCCATGCAATATATTTTAATCATTGATTTGTTTTTCCCTCCAGGATATATGCTCCATCAGGAAGGAGTTTCCATATCTAGGTGCTCCCCAGTGCCTAGGGCAGTATCTCACACATGGAAGGAATTTAATAAGTATGTGGTTTGTGAGTGAATGAAATAGAGTGAAGAGGGGCATGTTGGGTGCAGCTGAAGGCAGAGGAATGAGGGGTTAATTTTGACCAGTGAAGGAAGAGCAGACATATGAGCTGTGCCTGAATGGTGAGTAGTTTACCTAGATGAGGCTGGCAGAGTGGTTGTGAGCTTAAAGCATGTGTTTAGTTTAGTGACATTTGTAGAAAGGCTACATGAGGGGAGATGAAGTTTGAGGGTTAAGATAGAAAGTATCATGATAGTGGTAGGTCTTGAATGTGCTTGTTAGACATTTGGACTTTGTTCAGGTGGCAGTGATGAGGCAGTGAAATTTCTTGAGGAGGGTAGTTATGTGTTCTTTGCATTGCTTGGAAAGATCCCTAACAGTGAGTAGAGGATGGCTGGATGAGGTGAAGCGGGAAGCAGGTGGTCCAACACTGAGGTCAGAGCAGTGCCTGTGGGAGATGTTTTTGTGGACCCAACAGCACAGTCAGTGTCTCTTTAGATGTGGGGGCCAGGGTGGCTTCTAGATTAAATACAGAATTGGTACTGCTGCCACTTACTGAGATAGTGTGTGAGAGTAGGCAACATCAGCCTCATGGATATACAACCAGTGCAATTGTTTGGGTTTATTGCTGCTCTGTGATTGCCATCTTCAGTTACTTAATAATTTTATCCTCGTATTTATGTTTTGTAAGGGAAGTCTGATGAGACAATGAAGCTTTGTCTCATACATGTCCTTGCCACCTCCCCTAATTTGTGTGAAGAGTTCTTGGCCACCCACTCTCCTGTTACTTGATATTGTGGGGCCTACAATATACTTCCCTGGCAGGCATGGTGAGGATCAATAGGAATAGGGCTAGGGGGTAACAACATGATATATTTGATGATTTGTTAGGGGCAAATATCCCACCCATTATGACTCATATACCTAGCACTTCATGGAAATATCCTGCCAAGGGATGGGTCTCCCATCTGCTTTGGGGTTGGATGGTGGTCTTTGGTGGTCTTCCACTACTGTGGTTTGGGGTAATAGGCCCATGGGTGGAGAAGTCTGGCTTGATTGACTTTTCCACCCACTCCAGGCCACAGTGCATGTGTCTGGCGGTTAGTGCAGGAGAAACCTGGAATCCATTGGGCTGTAGTCACACTGACTGTGGGTAAAGCTCCCAGGCACCAGAGAGAGTTTGCATGCACCTACAGCATTTGAAAGGAGTGAGACATTAAACAGCAAATAAAGAATGAGAGATTGGGTGATGGGGAAAAAAGCTTTGTATCTAAATACCTTTAACAGCACTTTTTCTCTGATGTTTGTGCAAGGACACTACATTTTCATTTTGTACTGGATCCTACAAATTATCTGGTCCTGAGAGGAGGAACAGGTTTTCTTTGGATAGGGAGAGAAGTCTAGTTTAGAATGTACTGAGTTTGAGGAGCCTCTGTGACATTCCAGTGGAGGATGTTGGGTTTGGGACCTGAGCTAAAGATGGAAGCTTGGCAAGTACTTACTGGAAGGGGCCTGAAATGCGATTCTGGGAAGGTCTCTGAATGAGGTGCAGGACACTAAAATTTCGACCTTATTACATTCTTCCTGGTTGGATGTCACACAGACATTATGCCAAATCTCACCTCTGCCAGTTATTAATTGAAAACTGTTGGTAGGTAGGTTAATATTCAATTTTATTGATCTGTAATATGAATTCTCCATGCCTATTGCACCTGGTGGTTTCCAAGGTCAAAGGACATAATATATCATTGTGCTTAGAACAGTGCTCAAAGGATGCTGCTGCCATGGGACCCGAGCACCTTAATTTTGTTCTATGTCTCTGTCCTGTTTCCACACAGCCTTACATCTCAGTTTTCATGCAGCACTTCTCTTGTCCTTCAGTCCCAGCGGAGCCAAGGCTCTTTTCTCCTGGGTCTTTGATTCCATACCCTCCTGCCTCCTCTCTGACCTTGTTCTTTCTGGAATCCCCTTGTCCAGTTCTCCAACCTCTCCTTTATTAGTTCCTTCTGCTTTGTCCATGTATTGTGCTCAGTTCTACATGTTCATGAAAAAGAAAACACCCAGAATCCTTGAGTTTAGCATATTCAGCCGATTTCAAGAGAAATCCAATTATTTGTTAGGACTTTGATCCAAGGTCTTAGACATTCTCATATTCAAAGGCAATAAATCTGAGTTCTTTCTCATAGAATCAACATTTCTAGCCAGGAAATTTTCACATCTGCCTGATCCACACCTAGTATTTTGTTGTTGTGGTGGTGAATCCTCACCTGAGGATATTTTTCCCCATTGATTTTTAGCAAGAGTGGGAGAGAGGGGGAGGGACACACAGAGAGAAACATTGATGTAAGACAGATACACCTATTGGCTGCGTCCTGCACGCACCCCGATTGGGACTGGTGATTGCGCCTACAATGGAGATACATGCCCTTGACCAGAATTGAACATGAGACCCTTCAGTTCTCAGACTGGCAATCTAACCACTGAGAAAAACTGGCCAGGGATATTAACTTTAAAGTAAAACCAGTATTTCTAAGATGTTTTCATGGGTTTTCCTCTTAAAATCAGGTGGTTCTCATTGGAAAGGTTTTAGGAAAGTATCACATGGATACAAGATGTCCTAAAGACTGGATTTATTATCATCCTCTGCTAGGTTAATTTATCACACGAGGACCCATCTTCAATGAGAAATCCCTTATCCTTCTTTCTCCCAATCTTTTACCACTTTCTTTTTATCACTTTGCTTGGAATCTAGCTTAGATTTTATGATATGTCATTGGTGGTATGACTTAATAACTTACCCACTGACATCCCATCATATCCCTTTAGTTAACTCTAAAATCTGCCATTCTCCCAATCCTCCACTCTCACTCCCACTAGAGTAACAGGGGTGATGGCTACAATTATGAATCGCAACTGTGACTCTCAGAGGGGATCCAACAATGGCTGCAAGTCAGAATCTCCCACTCTACAATGGCCATTTCAATGTTTTATCTTCCCTAAGACTCTAACACCCCAATCCTCATATTCTTCTCAGTTGACAACTGAATTATTACTTCACAAGGAAAAGTAGAGACATCAGATGGGAATCAATCAGCTTTCTAACGTCAAGCCTATGGGTCTATGTGCCAATATCCCTCTGCCGACTCTTCATTGGCCCTCCTTTTATAGTAGGAGGCGTTCCTCAACTCCTCCAAGGCCAGCCTTTCCCCCATTGCCTCCCTCTGAGGAAAGGAAGACCATCAATTAGTCTTCTTGTATATTTCATCATTCTTAACAGCAGATATTCAAATTTAGGCCCTTTCAACTTCAACACCCCACTGATAGATCTTCTAGGCAAAAATTAACAAGAAAACTAACTCTACATGACACATTGGGTCAGATGGATTTAATTGAAATTTATAGAACATTTTACCCCAAAGCTGTAGAATATACATTCTTCTCAAGTACACATGAGTCATTCCCAAAGATAAACCACATGTTAGGAAACAAAATAAGTCTCTACAAGTTCAAGAAGATTGAAATCATATCAAGCATCTTCTCAGATCACAGTGAAATGAAATCATAAATCAACTTCAGTGAAAACATTCAAAAACATTCAAACACCTAGAGATTAAATAGCATGTTATCAAACAATTAATGGGTTGCCAATGAGATCAGGAAACAAATAAAAAGCTTCCTGGAAACAAATGAAAATGAACATACAACAAACCCAAATCTCTGGAAGACAGCAAAAGCAGTCCTTAGAAGGAACTTCATAACACTTCAGAAAACAAGAAAAATTAATAATAAACTATTTAACCATAAAAATTAAAGAATTGTAAATAGAAGAACAAGAAAAACTCATAATAAGTAGTAGGAGGGAAATAATAAAGATTAGAGCAGAAATAAATGACATAGAGACTAAAAAAATCATACCAAAAAAATCAATGAAACCAAGTGATGGTACTTAGAAAAGATGAACAAGGTTAATAACTCCCTAGCCAGACTCATCAAGAAACAAAGAGATAGGGCCCAAATAAATAAATCAGAAACAAAAGCAGAGAAGTAACAACTGACACCACAGAAATACAAAGGATTGTAAGAAAATACTATGAACAATGATATGCCAACAAGCTGGACAATGAGAATAAAACAGAAAAATTCCCCAAAATACAATCTCCCAATACTGAATCAGGAAGAATTAGGAAACCTGAATAGATCAATAGCAATTGATGAAATAGAAGCAGTAATTTAAAAACTCCCACACAAAAAAAAAAAAAGCCCTGGTCCAGAAGGCTTCACAGGAGGTTTTACCAAATATTATAAGAACTAACACCTATACTCCTCAAACCACAAAAAACAAAACAAAACAAAAAACAAAAGGAAGGAACACCTCCAAACTCTTTCTGTGAGATCAACATTATCCTAATTCCAAAATCAGATAAAGGCACTACAAAGATATTGGACATGGCCAATATCCCTGATGAACATAGATGCCAAAATCCTCAACAAAATATTAGCAAATTGGATCCAGAAATATATTATAAAGATCATATACGATGATCAAGTGGGATTTATTCCAGGGATGCAAGGCTGGTACAGTATTCACAAATCAACGTGATACATCACATAAACAAACTGAAAAAAGACAAAAATCACAAGATCATACCAATAGATGCATAAAAAAAATTCTACAAAATCCAACACTCATTTTTGGTAAAAACTCTCAGCAAAGTGGGAATAGAGGGATCATATCTCAACATAATAAAGGCCATATATGACAAACATACAGCAAGCATCATATTCAATAGGCAAAAACTACAACCATTTCCCCTAAGAACAGGAACAAGACAGGGATGTGTGCTTTCTCCAAGCTTATTCACCATTGTACTGGAAGTCCTAGCCATAGCAATCAGACAAGAAGAAGAAATAAAAGGCATCCATATTGGAAAGGAGGAAGCAAAACTCTCATTATTCACAGATGATAAGATATTGTACATAGAAAACTCTAAAGACTAGTCTTCAGTTGGTAATTCAGGGTGAATATTCTCCAATTCAGTTTTATTTTCAGTTTATTCTGGGAGGAGGTAAAAAAAGACTCACCTACTTGCCACCATCTTGAGACCCCCTCAATATTCACTTTCTTAAGGTAGGTTACCACTGAAGGTTCCTATCTGGGCCTGTAATCACACATTTGTTTGTGTGGTTAAAGCCAATCACTTGCAAATTGTGTGGAATAGAACCCTGTGTTTGCCTACTGTAGTAACCATGGTTCTTGGCACAGAGCATGGTCAGGAAGGAGTTCAATGGATATTTGTTAAATACAAAGACCACATACCCATCCTAGGAACAACTTCTCTCCTGGGTTTCCTGCTCATCCTTGTTTCAGATCAGAACCCAGGCCAGACTCACCTTAAGGTCTCCAGGTGACAGTGAGCGCTTTTCAGGGCGACACAAAGACTCTGTACTGCAGAGCAGCTCAGAGAGTTCCCACTCAGGTCCAGCTCCTGCAGGCTTCCAGGGACTTTGAGAATGGAGAAGAACGTCTGCCACCAGGAATCTGTAAACGGGCCCCAGCTGTACCTGAGGGAGAGAGAGAGGCACAAGGGAGATGTGACCAGTGTGTGCGTGTGTGTGTGTGGGGGTCTCATGTGTACATACATCCCTGCACAACACAT
The DNA here is from genome assembly GCF_014108245.1 of Pipistrellus kuhlii. NCBI lineage: Eukaryota > Metazoa > Chordata > Mammalia > Chiroptera > Vespertilionidae > Pipistrellus > Pipistrellus kuhlii. The sequence goes on from NW_023425522.1 coordinate 10,629,504, forward strand.
TGGGGTTTGGCACCCCTGAATGTCAGGCTGAAATGGGCGGGGCTATCACCAGGGTCAATCAATCTCCCTGACATCCTGACAACTCCCACAACTCTGGGCTAAGTGCCCCACTTCCATGTGGCTTCTCACTGTGCCGACCTTGCCATACTGCACTGTAGTGCTCATTTGGGTGTCTGTTTTTGCCTCAGTTTTGGAGTTACTTGTGAGCAGAGGTAGAGGTTCATCTTTTTTATCTGAAATGCCAGGCACAGGGGCTGGCATAGAGCTTGGGGAGGCACACAGTCTTCTTCTCATAAATGCAGACATGCCTTTCTTTCTTTGGCACAGATATTATAAAGTCCCAGTTTCCAGAAAGTAAAGGATAATTTTGTAATGGAATTGTTGATTATGACTATGTATACTGCTGACCAGGTTGGCTTGTGTGGGACCCTATCCCCTTCACTGGATAGCAAGAGTACAGAGAGTGTCTGCAGGAGAGAGATGTCACAGGGGAATATCTCAGGAGAGAACATTTGCAGGATGTGGGGAGAGGATGATAAAAGTTATAGGATAGACTGTCTTGTGTAATTTCCACCAATTGAAATTCTACATTTTCGCATACCATTTAAGTGATTTTATCTAATACCCTGGTTCATTGATGCAAACTCTAATTCAAGTTGCAAACTGGCATCTCTATTTTCCTGCCAGATAAATCTACTTTGACCATCCAATATGACCCCAACCCCATGTATCTTCCCCCTGCCCCATGTCTGCAGAGCCATACAGAGGTGAGGAGCAGAGGCTCTATGGTCAGCAGGTGAGTTTCACTTATCTATGCCTCACTCAGTCTCCTTGCTGCAAGAGGTGACAAGAGTTCATACTGTAGAAGGTTTTGTGAGGATGCAAAGGTGTTATAGAGAATCCCAGAAATCTTAATATAGTGTTAGCATTAATAGCTCTAAGACATTTATATGCTTCAAAGGTACCAAAAACATAGTATTTGAAATTTTAATTTTTTGTTTTTTAAAACATTTATTTAGTTTTGGGTAATTTGAATTATATATCTTTAAACTACTAGTATGTGTCCTATTGAACATTTGCTAAGTTTAATCTTTAATCAGAGGGGTTAAAAGAAAAAATTAAAAATTTGTTATCAGCCCAACTGATGAGGCTCAATGCAAATGCAAAATGCTTAATAAAAAAATCAAACACCTATAGCTGCACATTCTTACTATCTCATTGGTGCTACTCTCCCTCCCTTGGTCCAATCATCATAATTTCTTCCTGGACTTCTTTGTTTATTTATTTATACTATCTTCCTTACTATTCTGTCTGCCTTGCCTGGATGACTCAATGCCTTTAAAATAATCCTGCCCACAGTACCTGCAGCCTCTGACTTTCCCATGAGTCTCTCCTGACTCCATGTGCCACCATCCATTGCAAATGCTCTTGCTTTGTTTTAGTGATGGGGGAGATCCTAAGGCCAATATCGTAGTCAACAGTCATTAAAGGGGTGCCTGAAGCAGCTAAGTGACCAGCTGTTTGAAGAGAAGCATGTAAAGAAGGAGAAACATAGGCAGGTGGGCTGGGTGGATGGCAGTTGACTTCAGCATGGGCTGGAAGTACACCCAGGAGAGAAGGTGGCCATTGTGACAGAAACAGGAAGAGAAGCAGCTAGCTGAGCATGGCAGAGCCACAGCAGGCTGTCCAGAAGCAAGTGGGAAAGGTCACATGGTCAGATACTGCTGCAGAGGATCCTAGGGAGACAGAGAATGGGGGTCAGATTTGGCTGTTAGAAGTCACTGATCACATCAATCCTTTAGCTTCTGGGGCCAGGCTTAGTGAGAGTGCCCCCAGTGCCCAGGATACCAACAGAGGAGCTGGAGAGAGGGGAAAGGGGAGCACTCACAGAATGACATTGGTGTCCATTCTTGTTTGTCTGTGCTGTCCACCCTCATTCAGTTGAAGACTCTTCACATGATGGCAGAATTTAAAAAAGAAAGTGAACATCAGAAGCTCCATGTTGGTTTGGACACATATTTTCAATCCATGGATACTGGGCATCAGTTTTCTTAGAAACCTTTTGTCCTGAATCTCATAAAAACAGTGCAGCAAGTGCCAATAATATGGCTCTAGGTTTGGATGTTTTAAGGTGACCTCTCTCTTGGCCCACCACAGCAGTTTACGATGACTCCCCAGAGGCAGTGTGCATTTGAAGATGATCTCCATCTCTCTTATCCCCTGGTCACTCAAAAGGCCAAATAAGAAACATGTGGTTGGTTCCCCAAACAGGTAATCCAACTCACATTCTTCTAATAACTCTCTCATACTTCTGATGCTTGTCACCTCCTCATCTCCTAAAGCACAGGACATTGCTGTAAAGAACTCCTGGAAGCACAGGTGAACAAAACTGTAGTTCTGAGGGGTGGAGTGCTCTTGAAGAACACCCATGTTTAAGAGAGTGGAGATGTTGGCCCCATCTAACCCATATTTCCTGAAGTCCCCAGGGCTGAACAGAGTTTTTCCTTGCCAGGTGCCTTGAGCAGCTAGAGAGCAAAAGTCCCTCAGCATAATCCTGAGAGACTTAGCTGGGAGAACATGGAAAAAGTAGTGGAGACAGAGGGCTGTGGTGGTCTGGGAGGTCAGTGAGAGTGGTTGCTCCTGCTCCATCTGCTGCTTCAGGCAAGTGCAGACCAGCCAGGACACCAAGGGCACAAGACACATGGTCAGGAGAGCCGGGTTGGATTCAACCAAGGTGAAGGCTCTAATTGCTTGGCTCTCATCTGTGAAATATTTGTAGAAATATTCCTTTCTGGTGGACTCAGAGAATCCCAGGACCTCCACCCAGCATGGTTGCTTTAAGGAAGGAATGAGTTTTCTCAGAGCTGTGCTCCGAGCTGTGATAAGCAGGGAAGCATTGGGAAGTATGATTTTCTTCAGCAAACTGCCCAGCAGTGTGTGAACCTGCTGCTGCTGCCTCCAGTGTGGACAGAGCTCAGAACTCTGCTCCTTCAAGTCCCATTTTGGTTCATCTAAGTTATCAAGAATGAAGAGCAGCTGCTCTGGCTGAGACAGGATCTGCCCAATGGGAGGAGCATCAGGAGCAGCCCAGTCTGTTGTGATGAGCTCAGCGAGAATCATTGTCTCAGACTGGGCCAGCTCTCTGCAGTTGAAGTAGAAGACATGCTTGAAGCGGTCCCTGAAGAGCCAGCCTTCCTCCCAGGCTCTCCTCACCTGCCTGGCCATGGTTGACTTCCCGATTCCAGCAACCCCATGCAGTATGACAATGGGAGGCTCCTCCTGGATACTCAGGCCTGGGTCAAATAAGTCTCCAACCTCCATCAAATGTCCTTGTTCTTCTACTATCTCTTGATTTATCTTTCTCCTGAGCAGGAAGTCATAGCCTCTGGGTTGAGATCTCTGTAGAAGTAGCAGCTCTGTGAATTTTTGGTGGAAATCCTCATTTTTCCATGACTGTGTGAGGTGGGGCCTCTCTCTCCTTTGCATCTGGAATTTTCCTGTGATTCCTAATTAAGAAAGAGAAAGATGGAACATAGAGGTACAGAATAAATTTGTTCATTTGTTTCTCCATCTATTCACTCAACACTGTCTTCTGTACCTATTGCAAGCCACAACCCGTGCTGGCTGCTGATAAGGGTACACTCTTGCCATGACACTGGAGGAAATATGAGCTTTTGGGGAGAAGATTCCAGCTCAAGTCTTGATTTGGACAAATCATTCTGGCTGTGTGACATTCCTTCATTCTTAAATATTAATGAAGGATTTACACTGACCGTCATTGATCTAGAGGCTGGGGATAAAAAGTGTACAAAAGAAACATAACTGTCTGTCCTCATTAATTCCATATTACCCTCAATGAGCATCAGTTTTTTCATTTGTGAATTGTAAGTGGTGGAATGAAGGTTATAATGGATGGTGAAGCAGATACTCTTGGTTCCTGACAGTACTCTCTCTGTTTCCTCAATTTAATCACATGCAGTAGGGTGGGTTGAATGGGTTATCAGGCTGGAGCAAATCCTGGAGGCTGGTGAAGGGAGTGGAGTTACTCTCAGCAAGACAGTAATAATGGGCTTGGAAGGTTTTTGGAGTATACAATGGGTTATTGGTCTGGTACACAAAATTCGTGCATGGGGAGTTGGGAAGAAGGAGTGTCCCTCAGCCCGGCTTGCATCCCCTCCAATCTGGGACCCCTTAGGGGATATCCATCTGTTGGTTTAGGCCTAAACAGTCAGTTGGACATCCCTCTCGCAATCCAGGACTGCTGGCTCCTAACCGCTCATCTGCCTGCCTGCCTGATCGCCCCTAACCACTCTGGCCTGATCACCCCCAAATGCTCCCCTCCACCAGCCTGCTCGCTCCAAACTCCACCCCCCCCTGCTTGCCTGTTTTCTCCCAACTGCCCTGCATCCCCCTGCCAGCCTACTCATCCCCAACTGGCCTCCCTACTGGCCTGATCGCTCCTACATATTCCCTCTGCTGGCCTGGTTGCCCCCAACTGCCCCCTTTGCCAGCCTGCTTGCCTCCAAGTGCCCTACCCTGCTGGCCTGTTCACTCTTAACTGCCTCTGCATGGCCCTGCCACCATGGCTTTGTCCAGGAGGATATCTGGAAGGTCTCCTGATCTAATTAGCATATTACCCTTTTATAGATGTGAAAATGCATGTTATAAGGTAAACAGTTTAATTAATTAATTAATTAATTAATTAATTAATCAATCCTCACTGAGAATATGATTGTTTTTTAAAAATATATTTTTATTGATTTAAGAGAGGAAGGGAGAAGGATATAAAGATAACATCAATGATGAGAGAAAATAATTGATTGGTGCCTCCTGCACACCCCCTACTGGGGATTGAGCTGCAACCTGGGTATGTGCCCTTGACAGGAATCAAACCTGGGACCCTTCAGTTCACAGGCTGATGTTCTATCCAGTGAGCCAATCCAGCTACAGTGAGAACATGTTTTTATTGATTTTAGAGAAAGAGGAAAGGAGAGAGAGAGAGAGGGAGAGGGAGTAACATCAGTGTGAAAGAGAAACATCAGATCGATTGCCTCATGTATGCACCCTAATGGAGGGTCAAACCCCAAACCTGGGTATGTGCTCTGATCAGAAATCAAACTGAGACCCTTTCATGCATGGGTGATGCTCCAACCACTGATCAATAGAGGCAATTGAGTTGAGCAATAGAGTTGAACAGCTTTAGAAAGAAATAAAGAATTGAATCACTAAGTCAGCATTCTCTGGAAGGGGTACTGTGCCTTCAGTACTAATCCAAGGCACCAGGAAGCCATGAGATTTTAAAACCCTTTATAAAAAATCTTATTAGGAAAACCCTTAGATTTCCTTTGCTTCTTTTCTTATTTATTACTACAGTAAACAGCCATGATCTGTGTTGAGAGTATCTTTTTTCCCTTAAGAACCTGAAAAAAAACTGACATACTATGAAATAGCTAATTGCTTAAAAAGCTGAATTCAGATATAAGAGAGTTTCCCCTGAACAAGGTAGTTTTTAACTTCACATGACAAGAACTAATGATAGCACTCTCTCTTTTTTATTTTTTTATATATATTTTATTGATTTTGTACAGAGAGGAAGGGAGATAGTCAGAAACATCGATGAGAGAGAGTCATCGATCAGCTGCCTCTTGCACACCCCCTATGGGGGATATGCCCGCAACCAAGGTACATGCCCTTGACCGGAATCGAACCCAGGACCTTCCAGTCCCCAAGCCGACGCTCTAACCATTGAGCCAATCCAGTCCCAGCAGCACTCTCTCTTAACTCATCTTTTGAACATTATCAAAGCTGCAATCCCAGATTACAACCTTGTTTTACCGCAAGATCAAGCACTGTGAATAAGAATTGCTAAGGTAAGGACAGAAAAACAACAAATGTGGTTCTGGCTTGTGGCACTCTTGAGTATATTAAGTATTGCAAGATAACGGTCAGCAGAATTGAGGGGATAGACCACAAAATTACTGGGTTTCAACTCTCATCAGAGCAAGAGTGAAGCAGTGGAAAAAAATAGAAAGTATATATGTCCACTATCATTTTGTTTCACTCTTTTCTAAACAACACAATAGCTCTTCCAAACACTGTCAATATTCACAATATTTCTCTATACTTTCTTACTATATAACTAATAAAGTTTTGTTAATTATATAATGTTTTTACTTTTTCTATAAAAGATGTGGGAAAGCAAATGATGTCTTTGTTGTTTCCTGCTATAGCCTGGTATCTAGCACAAAATTTTTGAACAAGATCCCTTGTTCAAAAATTAAGAAATTTAAGACAACAAAAGAGCAGAACATGAAAACAAGTGCAGAACCCTTGTGACTATGGGGCCTTGTGAACACCTAGGACATAGTAGGTGTTCAGTAAGTATTTTGAATAAATAAATCTCTTATTTTGAAGATGATCAGGCACCTGGCTCTAGCACTGTAACAGCTTCAGGTACCAAGGGAGAACAGTGTGGAGTCGGCCTGCTTTAGATAGTTCAGAGTTTATGTTCCTTTTCTACAAGTGATTTCCCAGATCACAATTCTCTGCCGAGATTTGAGTGGGATTTGGGAATTTGGGAAATACTTGCAGCTTTGTAAATTCAGAGTGCAATCAGCTAAAAAATTCACCTTTGAGGAGTTGTGTTTTGTCAGTCACCTCTCCTAACTGAGTCCAAAGATGAACTCATGAAACATGGCAAAAGAAGTCACTATTATAGCCACCAGGTCCAGGAACTTGACATTAAGAAGAGCCAGTGCATGTGGATGCTAAATGACACCAAGACATGGTGGCGGGTGCAGAAGCAGCCAACCAGACAGGATATGTGCCACCCATCTATGGAGAGGAAGAACAGCTAAAGAAAAGGGCTCCTTCATGAAGAACCTGAAGGATACATGAGGGCTTAGCAAGGCCAAAAGGAAAATCAACACATGCAACATGTCTCTTACACCCAGCATGGTCCCTCAGTGCCCTGTTAATAGGAGCGGTGCCCAAAGCATCTACAGTGTCAACATCCACGTCTCTGTCAAGTTCACCTATGTGACTGAGAATTATTTCTGCTGAAGGGGTGGAACGCCACTGTAATAGAGAAGCAGAGACCTCTGCTGACGTGACATCTATTATACAATGGGCAGTTTCCTCTAACCATATCTTTAAAGAGGTGGACGAGTTGGTCCCAAGTTCCCCAGCTTCTTGAGCTTGCTGAAGAGCTCATCACTGAGCTATGGCCAGGTAACCTGCATTCTACATGTGGTCTAGAAACTGAACACTTGCAGCTCAATCACCAAGAAGTTCGACTTTGAGAAGGGAGACACCATGGAGGTCATAAAATAGACTATGAACAGGAGTGGTGGAAATGCAAAAAAGGTTGATGTTGTCCTCTCAAACTATGTGGTGGTCCTCACATATGGGCCTACTATGTCCCTGTTGCATGCCCCACAGATAAGCTACAATAGGCAAGGGGCAGTGGGTGTTTCATAGGCAGAAATTGTCACTAAGGGAACAACGTGGCACCAGGTTGGGTGGCATCCTCGATGAGCAGTGTCAGAGGGTGACTTTTTCATTAGAGACACTGTATCCTGGCCCATTGACTTTCTGTGCCTCTAAAAGCATCAGGAAAAAACAAGCATTTCAAGATGGAGCTTGAGAAGAATGTCTACTTCATTTGGCAGTGGCAGTTTCACACCATGGACAGGTGATGGAACACTATTGCAAGAGGCCCCCATCCTCATCAGCGGGCATGGGGAGAAACTGTTAATCATTGGAGTGCTTCAGTGATGTTCTCCCCATGGCCCCACCACCTTTAGGCCTTGGTGCCACACTTACTTCCCCAGAGCTGAGTGGATGGCTCCAAGAAGACATGGTGGGTCACTGGCTCCCATGTGGTCCCATCTGTCCAGTGGCTCCTCCTCTACTGGCTTCTTTTGCCTGATCGTTCTTTATGTCCAGTGCTTTTGCTTTCATATGCCTTCCCTTTGCCATCCCAGTCCCTCATTCTAGGGTTTAAGGTCTCCCCTCCTCACCCCAGCCAGTTTTGGAGAATAAAAGATAGAGGATGGATAAGTTTGCTCTCTTTTTCCTTCTCAATTGATAACAGTCTTAGACTGTTAAAATTGTTATGCTGTCAGCACCCCTCTGTAAAAGACTGTTGGCCCAGTGGAAATTCACTAAAGCTGCATTTGAGGAAGTGACCTAGGTTCACTCCAAGGTGAAGGACCATGGTCCCAGCAGCCCTAGTTACTGTCCTTTGCCCTTACTGCCCAGGGAGTGAACATGTTTGCTGGTAGCAATACTAGAACCACCAGTGAGACAGTAGTGAGGAAGCTGTCCAGTGCCTTTGGGATTGTGCTTGCAATAAAGAGAGAATTTCCTTGAAGGCCAACCTGCAAGACTTATGTGCGTCTCATGGTAGACACAAATGTAGAGCCTACAACAGACACACAAAAGGTAAAGAGAAAGGATTCACAGCATACCACTATAGAAACTCATTAAATCGCACAGGTAAACAACAAGAAGTGAGAAAAAGAATAAAGGAAGTATATAACAGCTATACAAATTTGATAAATCCTTTGAATAATCCTATATAATAAAGAAGTAATATGCAAATTGACCATCATGCACTCACCTGATGGCCACCCCATACCCTCACAAGATGGCCACCCCATACTCTCACAAGATGGCCATCCCCACATCATCACAGTATGGCTGCCACAAGATGGCTGCTCTATGTCATCACAAGATGGGTGCCCCCATGTCATCTACAATATGGCTGCCAGAATATAGCTACCCCCATGTCATCACAAGATGGCTGCCCTACATTATTACAAGATGGCTGACAGGGTATGGCAGTTGGGGGTGACCAGGCTGGCAGGGGAGTGTAGTTGGGGGTGATTGGGCTGATGTGGAGCAGTTTAATGTCAGTCAGGTCCAGCAGGGGAGTGGTTAGGGGGTGATTAGGCTGGTAGGCAGAAGTGGGTTAGGGGCAATTAGGCAGGCAGGCAGGTGTGTGGTTGGAGCCAGCAGTCCCGGATTGTGGACCTCCAGTCCACACATTTTGTGCACCAGGCCTCTCATTACTTTAAATGAAAAGGATGAAATTCTCTAATCACAAGACATAGAGTGGTTAAATGGGTAAAAAAATAAAAACAAACCAACAATAAAACAAAGACCTGACTATTAGCTGCCTACAAGAGACTTCCTTCAGCCTTAAAGACACATAAAAGCTAAAGGAAAGAGATGAAAAAAAAAATTCAATGCAATGGAAACCAAATGAGAGCAGAATTACCTATTATATCAGACAAAAGAGCTTGAGCTTCTGACCATTACTGCCAGGGCCTGGGGGCAGGAGGAGGGAGAGTGGCACAGAAGGAAGTGAAGAGAAAAGGGACATGGAAACTGGGGGTGGGGTCCACACAAAGCAGCAGCAGTGTGGAGACAGAGATCACTGGGTGTAAGTTCTAGCCCTGGCTGTTTCCAAGTGCTGTGTGAGCATGGATTTGGATGCTGGGATGAAAAGAGAAAGAGGCAAGGGTATAGCTGAGATTTCTAGCCCAGGTGACTCCATTTGGTGAAGGCTGAAATCAGAGAAGTCAGGAGAGGGAACTGGCTTGAGTGAGGAATAGGCCTACCCTTCCCTTAGGATTCTCCTGGGAAACAGTCTTCCTTGGAACTTTCTGGACCCCAAGGAACTTCAGAATCCTATATGTGGGCAAGGACAATGTTACATGTGGTACCTGGTTGGGTAAGATTCACTGCCTGGCCTACCTGAGTCTCAGTTTTTCCATCTGTCAAATCAGAGGGAGTATAATCTCAATACTGGAATGTTCCTGAAAGATCATTTCTAGGATCTTTATTGGCTCCTCTATCCCCCTTATATAGTTTTCTTGGCCAACGTCCTCATGTAGCCCCTCCTGGCTGAGAACCCACATGCTGCCTGATAGCCCCACTTGCAGCTCTTATGCCAACTCAGCCAGCCTCACATTTCCTGTTCTGTCCCTATGTCAGGCAAGTGTTTCAAACCCTTTCTAAGTGTTGGAGGTGCCCCATGACTCAGAGTCAAAGAATTTCATACCATGGAGGAGGTGAGCCCTCTGGAAAAGTTGTATCTGGATGGATTTGGGATCTAGGGGGATGGGGACAATTGGGCTGTGGGAAGCAGATGAGGAGGTTGATGCTTGCTCTAAAGATGAGCAGGAGGGAGGGCACTGAATCTGAGGTTCTTCAACCTACAAGAACCAGAAAGCAAGAGACCCTATCTTAACTAAGAGAGGTCAGGAGTAACCAGTGAACACGTTGCAGCCTGCCTCAGCCTCTCATTGGAGAATGGTGCCCTGACACTGCTGGGCAAGTGTCCTGATCTGGGCTTCAGAAACTTTGCATGGCTATCCTGGTTCTCTCTCTACCTCCCTTATAAAGTCATGACTCCTCTATGTGCCTCAAATCCCCTCACATGAGGCTGATGGCCTCTGTCACTCCCAGCTGCCAATAGTAATAACATCAGGAATGACAGCAACAATAACATTAGAACAGTTCATTGAGCATTTTCTAGGAATTGGACTCTGTTGTAGGCAATATGGATTATCTCTTTATTCTCCTACAGTCCAGGAAGCTCCTACTCTCTCATTTTATAGGTGGAGAGAAGATACAGAGAGTAGTGAAGCGACTTGCCCAACATATTCATGCCAGGACTGGAACCTGTTTCTCACAGAGTCCCTTCTGTGCTTATAATACAAACCGGGCAAGTGGCCACTTGGAAGGTGGGTGTGAAACTCACATCTTCCCTGCTGGTGCCATCTGAGAGTGAGCCTCTAGTCTTTCTGGCTCTCTGTGTGCTCCCTTTCAGGTTCTGTGAAGACCCATGGGTTGCTAGGAATGCACTTGGCATTCTTCCTCTACTATCATGGTTCCCCGAAAATAAGACATCCTCCGAAAATAAGAACTACTTACAGGTTTCCTTCTGAGTGAAATATAAGTCATCCCCCAAAAAATAAGACCCCTCTAGGCAAACCATGAAAGATTTGGTTCACTGATTCTGAAAGAAATGGAGTCACAAGAAATTCACCAGGAAATTCAGGAATTGGATTGTTATGATGATGTTCTAGAAGATGATGACATGATTGTCATTGAATAAATGAATAAATTCTTGATACTGTAGGATTCACAGTTTTTCTGGTTTGTGTTGACAACTACCATACTACTGAACTGTATACAGGTAATAAATTTCCTTTATTTTCATTTAACTATAAATGTGTACTGTATTCTTCTTCATTGAAAAATAAGATATCCCCTGAAAATAAGATCTAGCGCATCTTTGGGAGCAAAAATTAATATAAGACACTGTCTTATTTTTGGGGAAACAGGGTAGTTTAGTCTGAGCCTGGATTCCCCCTTTGACAGTCACTGCCTAGAGGAAAGTCTGATGGGGTTCAGCAGAGCAGGGTTCAGAAGGAGATCGACAGCAGGCAGAGGTCTACTCACCTGATTTCAAGGCTGGCTCTCTCCAGTCTGGGCCAAATAGATTTTCCTGGTTCATTTGCTCCCAGGTCTGCTGGGCCACATCCCAGGCCTGCTGCTCCCCATATAGAGCCACCAGTTGTGAAGCCACCTCCATACCACCCACATTCTCTGGTTGAGTTGGGATTGCACCAGGAGAGTGCTGGCAGAGATCCTTATGAGGCAGGCACAGCAGGAACTCCTTCAGCTGTTCCTTGCTCATACACTCTAATATCTGGGCCAGTTGCTCCTGGACTCCATCAGCCATCTCTGCTGCACTCACCTGCTCTGCTGCATTGGTTGTCTCAATCTCAGCTTGGAAGGCCTCAGGGATGTCCACTGGGGAGAAGGTGGGTGGTGAGGGGATCAGGCAGGCAGAGAATAGCAGTCAGCCATGGTCCCTACCATCTCCTAATGCCAGATTCCGAGTGGGGTTGTTACTCTTTTCCTGGTAACTCTTATTCAGCACTAAGAATCCACTTTTGTAAATCCCAGGATTTCTGCCAATAGGCAGGAAAATCCATAAAAGGAGGAGTCCTGAGGAAGTGGGGAGATATTGGCAGAGGTCAGGTTACTGAGGTGTTGGGTTGGGGGCAGTCAGAAGAATGAGCTGTTGGAGATGGGAGGATGGGATCTGAGGGACACTCACTGTTCTGTGCTCCTCAATCTTCCCCCAAGTGGGTCCTGGAGTTCTGGAACACCTTGAGCTTTGATGCTGACAGGATGTAGAGGAGGGGAGAAGCCCTGCCTAGGGTGCTTTTAGATCCCAGGGTGGAGCACAGAGCTGTTCCACCCAGGTCTCTTCAGAATTCTCCTGGTCCTGGGCAACCAATGGGGAAGAAAGGCCTCATCCAGCCTGAGCAGAGACAGGAGGTGTGGCCAGGGAAGAGGTGGGGCCAGGCAGGCTTGCAGGGCTTGTACTACTTAGAGCCAGACATCTACAGGCAGGCCATGGGCATGAGTTCTGGTAGGGTACTGCGCTAGTGCATGAGACAGATCAGTAAACCCAGTCAAAAGGAATAGGGAAACTGAGACAGATATCTGAACAAATTGGCAGAGCACTTTACAGCAAATACAGAAGGTCACTAGAGATAACACCTAAGCCTCAGTTATATTTCAGCTCCAGGCCCAGAAAAATAGAAAAACCAGGTGGGTGATACCAGGACCAGGTGCAATGACTAAAGACCCCCTGACCTTGAACTGACCAGTCAGTAGAGATCAGGACCCTGAAACAGCACACCTGGAAAACGGATGAATATTCTGCTGAAACCCTCCCCTGAGAACTTCTTTAAGAAGTTCTTCTGCAAGAGAGATAAAAATTCAAAGGACCCAGCATGTACTCTCCCTCTAGGGAACGCACAATGTCTTTCCCTTCTCTCTCTTTCCCCCCCACAGGCACACACCTCCTAAACCCTAAGGGATCCCACAAATTTGCAACCAGGGAGTCATGGGCAGCAGCAGCTCTCCCAGGCTAACCCTCTGAACCTGTCTCCCTTCTTTCAGACTTCAGAGTGAGCTAAAGCAGCCCTGCCTTGGCTCATTTATTTCCAAAAACATTTTCAGAGAAGCAAAACAGGCCAGCCTAGGTCTCTCCTGTTGATTCTTCTATGCTAACCCCTGTTTACTGTTCCCAGCTATAATAAACACACCCTTATAGTCACTTGGACTCATGTTGTGAAAACTTTTTTACAAGAAGTCAAGAACACACATACTGGCTGTCCTTATGCCAACCTGCTCAGGGCCAGGTCCCCTGTCCAATAACATCTGGTGCCCCAGATGGGACCTTGTTTCCTGAGGCTATGGAGCCCAGCTGGCTCACTTTTTATGACTAGGATTGTCTTATAGAGTGGCAGGATTCCAGAGGAGCCCACCCAGAACCACATCATAGACTCAGACCCATGCTAGGTACCAGCTGGGGCCCTCTGGGCTCTACATGCTCCTCATTTTGCATTGGGTGAGTTTCTTTGGGATTCTGGACCTCCCACTCACCCCTATTTTAAGGTAAGATGCTCACTTTCTTTGATCTGTTTTTTTAAAATCCTTGTGGTAGAGCTAAATGTAGATAGCGCCTGGGAAGGCACATGGGCATTTCTTTAATTATTGTCAGCTGAAACCAAGGTGATAGGCAAAGCCAAGCCCTGGGAACAGGCTTTGCCAAAACAGTAAGAGTGTTTTGACCCAGATGTCTGAGAATGTGACTTTGATATGTAAATCCAGTCAAGCACCAGGAATGCTAAGCCCTACTCAATGATTCAAATGATCTCCTTTGATCCAAAGTTTTTGGTGAAAATTCCAGGTATTAGGGGTATAAAATAAACTTGCTGTATGGGCTCTGGGTCCCTCTCCATCCATCAGAGAGTATGCTGGTCCCACCAGGCTCCCAGCTTTATTCTTCCATGCTTCTTAGGTTCTTAAAGGAGAGCTTTGGCCTTTAGATGAAGAAAGAAACTCTCAGACATATTGGCAGTTTTCTTTATTTCTCCTAAGATAGCTGAGGACATTAATTTAAGAATCAAATCATATACCTGCCACCTTCAGCAGAAAACTGGGGACACAGGATTACACTGAAATCAACAAGTTCATTGTGTAAGCTTTCTTGATTTTAGAGGTGGAGAGCCAGAGTCTTGGGTGCCGAGACCTGATGATATCATGCCTCTGCACAAGCTTACCTGCCTGGGATCAGAAAGCAACCACAGTTACATGGATCTTAGTAAAATAGTACCCTTCTCAAGTACAGGTGTCTTGCTAGACTTCACTTCCATTAGAGGAACAACTCCAGGAGCTGGGATACAAAGTTCTAAGAGTTTGGATCCAAAGTTCAGTAGTTTCCTCATTCAGAAGAAGGTCCTGTCAGAGTTGGCCAAATGTATTGAACATGTTAGCAATGTGACCTGAGCAAAAAAGTAATGAGTTCAGGAGGTGGCACCTCTGCACATTATTATGAAAGAACTGGGGCTTCTGTAGGAGCACAGGCAGTGGTACCTGAATCAATGTAAGGCTAAGAAATCAATTTCCATAGCAGGAGTTATCTAGGCTAAGATTGGGATCCATTCCCCCTGTAACCTCGATCTTCACCTCTCTGTGGCTCTAGGAATCCAGTAGACTTCAGAATCAACAAGGCACAATTTGGTCTAATAGAAAAACCCAGCTCAACACAAACAAGTGAAAAATAAATCTGTTTTTGCCCATACTCCTAGCCATTCCAAACCTTCAAGATATCCATTTCCACTGTCTGTCTTTAGCCAGAAGTGACTTTTTTGCATGTGAATGGCACAGGGAGGGCTGTGGTGGCCACTGGACAAGGCTCTTGGGTGAGGCTTCTACAGGTTGGAAGACATCATGCCAGCTCCAGAGACACATTCCTCCAGAGGCTGCCATTCTACTTGGACAATTGGTCTATGTGAGCCAAGGTAGGCAAGCTGGAAGCCCATGTGGCAACAGTGAGCATGGACACATGATTCCCAGGAAAGGCATCATCAAAGCACAATAATGTTAGGGGTAGAAGGCAACTCAGTAGGAAATGTGTTTGCTTATCTATCTATCTATCTATCTATCTATCTATCTATCTATCTATCTATCCTCACTGAGGACATGATTAAAGAGAAGCCCGAGGGAGGGGGATAAGAGAGAGAGATACATAAAGTGATGTGAGAGAATAACATCAGCAACATTATACATTGCTTTCCATACATGTCATGACTGGGAATCAAACCTGCAACCCAGGTATATGTCCTGACCAGGATTCAAACCAATAACCCTTCCATGCACAGGATGACACTAACCAACTGAGCCACTCTTGCTGGGTGTTGGCAATGTGTTTAGACTTGTAGAAACCTAGACCCAAAGCATGGACAGTCAGAGCCAGGACTCATAAGCAGGTGTTCAGACTGCAGCTGCCGAGCTTGTCAGTAGCCCCGATAGTCTCCTCCACTGCGTCACTTCTCCCAGAGTTCCTCAATTAGGTGAGGATGGGTCTCCTTCAGGGCTTGGAAGAGCTGATCTTTGCAGGCCCAGTCCCAGGACTTGCTAAAGCTGAACAGCGTCCTCATCTTGTCTGGATTGATGGGCTCAGCCCGCACCTTCTCATACTGTTCCTCGCTCAGCACCTGTCCATGCAGCTTGTCTAGGACTGCGTCCACCGAAGTCACTCGAGCCACCAGCTGTGCCCGATGTTGGTCCACAAAGTGTAGTGAGTCTGGGGCATCTGGGGGTGAAGGTGAGGCTGACAAGGAATAAAGAAGGGCTCTCACCACAGCTTCTACAGGCATCACCACCTGAAGTTCTGCACTCACCTGATCTGTATCGTTGGCTCCTCCCCCACCTATGAAAACATTGGACCAGCAGAAAGGCACCTCTGCCTACCTTCAAATACCTGATGGAGGCATATTAGGTTGCCCATGGAAGGTGCCAGGGCCTCCGTGGGCAGAAATAAGGGTGATGGGAAAGGACTCTGCCTTGGAGTACACACCACTCTCCAAAGACCAATCCCTTGTGAGGTGTGAAGAGTACTCTCTTTCTTTCCTCCCTCCCTCCAGGACCATGTAGCACACTCCAGAACTGCCATGGCTCCTGTGGTCTCTAACCCTGTTACTGACCTGCTAGGGCTGGAGAGACCAGAGTAGCTTCCGGTCTGAGGTCTCCTGGAGGAAAAGAGATATGAATAAGCATCAGTATCAGTGGTAGTTATTAACACAAGCAATAGCCTTAAAAATCCTGCTCATGTCTCACTTCTGAGATTCTTTGATTCCTAGAAGTGGCTACAGACTAATTCTGATAGAAGTTGGAGTAAGCATTGTAAGGGCCCTTAGAGATTATATAAGGGAATCCCTTCCATAAGCATATGGGGAAACTTAGTCCCAGAAGCCATGATCATAGACAGAGAGACACAGAGAGAGGGTAGTTTCTTCCTCAACAATGGGCAGACATGGTTTAATTTAATCTTGGCCTGAATGAAACCCAGGTAGAGAAATAACCGAGTCCTTTACAATATAGCTTCCACTATGAGATCTCCTTATTTTGAACAGAAGGCTACCTCTTTTTCCTTGGTCTCTAGACTCACACTGTTTTGAATTTTGATATAAAAATCAACATCAAGAAAAACTTAGCAGTAGGGTAATGGATGAATTTCAATAGGAAACAGAAACAACAACAAAGGAAGAGGGTTAAAAAATTACTTACATAAGCAGAGAAAGGGGGAGTCCACAAAGCCCCTGTGGACACTGCCTGAGCTTTTGAGCAGACCCAACTTCAGTGTGACCTGACAGTGTGGGAGGGAAGCCAACCAGGGGATCTCTTGGTGTAGTGCTGGGAGCAGCATTTCTCTGGGATGGAGGGAGGAAGGTGCTCCCTGTCCTCCACAATGACTGGTCCTTATACTATTTATAAGGACCACAGCATGAGATATGCACATACATCATGTATTTAATCTTTCTGACAATGAGACTCAGATGCATTAAGTAATTTTCCCAATATTACCCAGCAAGTAAGAGCCAGAGTAAGATTCAAATGTGGTCTGATGCTGGGGCTAATTAGTCCACACAAGTGATTGCACCCAAGCCAAGACTGAGTCGCAACCATTCTCTTCCTCTGCACTGGGAAACCTGTTTGTAACAGCTCAGAAGGCAGATTCACATATTTCAACAGTGAACATGGGCTGGTTTTTCTAGAAGGACCTTTTTTGGGGATTACTTCTTGAGAGTATTAGTGCTGCTTTAAGAAACTGTAAAATTGCTCTAACCAGTTTGGCTCAGTGAATAGAGTGTCAGCCTGCAGACAGAAGTATCCCAGGTTTGATTCTGATCAATGGCATGTACTTTGGTTTCAGGCACATCCCCAGTAGGGGATATGCAGGAGGCAGCTGTTTGATGTTTCTCTTGCATTGATGTTTCTAGATTTCTACCCCTCTCCCTTCCTCTCTGTAAAAAGTCAATAAAGTATATTAAAAAAAAGAAACTGTGAAATTGCATTTATTCCTGCAAGTTCATTATTTGATTCCTATTGTATACTTTGAAATATCAGTGATCCAAGGTAGTGTATGTGCTATTGCCATAACTGGCTTAATTCATACAACCATATAACCAGCTGGTTATTTTCTCATCTCATGTTCAATCTATTATGAGAAACTTTGTCAAATGACTTGAGGGTTTCAAAATCTGTTAAATCAAGGGCAGTGTAGAGACACCATGGTGTATGGGAGAGGGAATGGACCTTAAAGTAACATTAACTTGAGTTCAAATTCTAATCATGCCAACTGTTATAAAACTAGAAAAAGTCACTTCCCTGGGCTATTTCTTCCCATCAGCAAATTGTGATCTCTCTCTCTCTCTCTCTTTGTCTCTCTCTCTCTCTCTCTCTCTCTCTCTCTCTCTCTCTCTCTCATCTCTCTCACACACCACACACAGAGAGGCAGACTCTTTAATCGACTTTCTGTTCCCCACCACAGAGCTCCCTGGCCTTGTCTTGACTTTACCTGATTTCACCAAGGCCTCCCATACCACAGTCTCATCTTTGCTTTTAATCTGCAGCCGAATCCCTGGCCCCAAATGACCAACGTAGAACTCAGTGAAGAGCTGGGGTTCCCCAGGGCTTCGATAGCAGAGCTCCAGTTCCTGTAGAAAAAGTGATGATGTGAGAAGCCACCATTCATCCCACAAGTGAGGTGTCTCCCCATCTGACACCTTCTTGGCCCTGCTCATCCCCATGGGGACCCTTGAATGATCTCTACTGAAATTAATGCCACTTCAGGTACTGCTCTTTTCATCATTTGTCACAAATCCTAACTCAGAAGGAAGAAGATATGGCCGGATACTTCATGAATGAGTCAGGACTCTTCTCTAATATTTGGTTTCAAGATGGAGGAGGTGGAGAGAGAAGAATCTTGTGAATTGACCCATGTCCCGTGTGGTTCAGGATTCAGGCTCACACATCTTAATCGAGATCCTTCTACCTCCATCTTGAATCAGATTCTGTGGGAAGCCGCCCATTGTCTTTAATAGCAGAGAGGTGTGGACAAGGATCCTGGAAGGCTGGTGAACCTTGAGCTCTGGCAAAAGTCAAGGCTGTACACCCACTGTTTAGTCCAGACAATGGCAGCTGAAGCAACTTCCCTAAAAGACAGTCATGTAAATCCTTACTTATAAGATAATCTGCCTATTATTGGCAATTGCCTGCCTACAGGCTTCCCAATTTGAATAAAAGGATGGCAAGGCCAGAGCCCAAGCTGAGTCCTTCCTCTGGAGTTGGGCTCCCTCCTGGTCCCCCAATATTTCCAAATTATTATTTTTTGTCTTGTTTCTTTCATTTGCATGTGTCCCCTCTTCCAGAGCCTGAATCCTGAACCACACAGGACATGGGTCAATTCACAAGATTCTTCTCTCTCCACCTCCTCCATCTTGAAACCAAATTCACATGTCTCCAGCCCAAAGCCTGTCTTCTCACTTTGAATCAATAGAAAATTTATATTCATCCCCTTTGCTTAATCACATTCAAGATGACTCTTGATTCCCAACTGTCTTCCAAAAATGTTCTCTTCCCATTTTCCCTACACTCAGTAAATGGCACCACTACCCATTGAGCACTCACATTCCACATTCAGACAACATCCTTAACTCCTACCTTTCACTTTCATAAGCCAAGTACCATTGGCTGTACCTGCAACATATACCCTCAATCCATCAATTTATCTTCATCTCAGCTGCTTCTTCCTTATTTAAGGCATCTGCAGCTCCTGCCTGTACCATAGCAACAGTCTTTGTTTTCACTCTTCTCTTCTTATCACCCATTCTTACCCAGCAGCCAGAGGCATCTCTGTTAAACTAAAGCAGGTCTTGCAACAACCTCTGAGATCTTGTCATTGTACTTTAAACAAAATCCAAATTCCAGATCAGGGCAACATAGTTGATGGGCCCTGGGGAACTTTTGTGTCTTGTGTAACTCCACTTTACTTCTCTCTTTGCTACACTCATTAAGCTCTGCTGCACTGTCCTCCTATTTGTCATGTGGAAGGATTAACGGTACCTGCTCCTCTGTTCTCTAGAACTGAAGTGCTCTATTACAAATATTCACCTACCAGGACCCTTCTTGTCACTCAGGTCTCAGGTATATGTGACTACTCAGCAGCTCTTCCCCTGACCACCCAGTATAAAGTAGTCCAAGTCACTCCCTTAAGTGGCATAGTTGTGTTTTCCTCACAGCACTTCATGGTTCTTGGTCCAATTATTTTATTAATGTAGGTCTCATACACCAGAATGTCATCTTCCCAAGGGCAGGGCCTTACTGTCTTGTTCACTGGACTATCACAAATGAAGACAGAACTTGGGTGGCACTGGATAATGTATGATGAATGACTGAATTATCCCTTGTTAAGATGTGACACAGCAGGGAAATCTAAAGGATTCATGTTTCTCAACTCAAAAGATACATAACATTTCCTCATTTCTCCTGGAAATGTTTTCCATCTGTCATTGTTACTTAAAGTGGTCCAAGGACTCATCTCAGAATAGAAGAAGAAAGGATTGACTCTACTTCAACAGCAGACTACCATTCAGGTGAAACTGATTCACAGCAGCAAAATCTTGGCAATGGTGAACATTTGGATATCATGGGGAATGTCCAGGGGCTTGACATCATTCGCTTTTGGTGAAAAGGGGAGACTGAGAAAGAATGAGAGAGAGCCCCTGATATCCAGACCTAATGTAATGCTCACAGCTAGACCTCATTGTTATTACAAACTAATCTGATGCTGCCATCTCTGCTGTGTTGTCCTCCTGTTGGACATATACAATCTCACAATCGCCAAACATGTCCCCACTGCAAAATTGACTATTTCAGCAACTATATCTTCACAATTGTGGTGCTTGTCCTTCTTAGAGAGAAAATGTGTAGAGGTTCCCAATCATAGAATTGCCCTACCTCCTTAGAATACCAGATCTAGAGAAAAATCTCCATTTCCTTAGATCTTCTCAGAAATTACCCAACTAAGGCCCAAATCCTGAAATAGGTTCTTTCTGAGTCTCTTAATCTGAGGGTGTCCTATGGTTCTCACTGTTGTGGGTTCTCTCACTGAAATGAGTAACAACCCCAATGTCTTTAGCTACAAGTGTGCTCCTGATTGTTTCGCTTGGAGAGTATCGACACACTATAGCCAAACACTTCTCAGTTCCCTTAAGTCAGTCCCCATTTTTGTTCCTATCCTGAATGTAACCCTTTCTCCTACTATTGATTTTTCTCCCAATTTTTAAAAAAATATATTTTATTGATTTTGTACAGAGAGTAAGGGAGAGAGATAGAGAGGTAGAAACATCGATGAGAGAGAGTCATCGATCAGCTGCCTCTTGCACACCCCCCTACTGGGGATATGCCCGCAACCAAGGTACATGCCCTTGACCAGAATCGAACCTGGGACCTTTCAGTCCCCAAGCCGACGCTCTATCCATTGAGCCAAACTGGTCTCGGCCTTTTCTCCCAATTTTTGAAGGATTCCCGCTCACTCCAAATCCCACTCATTATCTGCCAGTCCCCAATTGGGCCTGTCCCTTGGAAAGCTCTAAGACCCGACCCACAGATATTCCTAAGCATGACCTCTGGCCTTAGGGAGGAGGGATATCTGGACTGCTCACCTCAGGCAGTATTTCCATTTTCTGTGAACCAGACACAATATATCGGGAGCCTATGTGGAGCGGAGTCTGCGGGGGTGGCTTGTGTATTTGCACAAACTGGAACTTCTTTTTTTCATTATCTATGGCCTAAGGAGCATAAAGAACACTGATCAAGGGAGGAGGGCCTCTGGATCTCCCTCAGAGATTCTACTTTATGGACTCTGATCTGAACAAAGAGAGGTGGGGCTTCACATGTTGATATTGGTGGGAGGGGGGAAGGCAACACCACCCATGAACTCTCCCTTCTTCATCCTCCATAACTGCTACATAGAGATCCCTATCCTTGGCTGGTGTTATGCTCAGAGTGGGAATTGGAGCATTGCTAGAGAATAAATGAGAATGGAGAAGTATGTATACCTCTGGGCATGGAGCCCTTTCATCCTTCTGACTCCTGGAAAGAGATTGCAAAAGCGTGTCCAGCAATGAGTAATGGAGTAGTGAGCCCAGTTGGGGGAGGCTTTGGGAACCTAGGAGAGTAGTCCCTGTCCTATCCTTATGCCCACTTGACCCATCCAGGGAATTTCTGGATGCATGTTATGTCTTTGTCAGCCTACCCAGGCCTGGTCTCCTATTAGAGTACCTTCTCAATGGTGCAGTCACTGGGGATTAGGTAGAGGTGAAAGTTGATTTCCTCAGGATGGAGGCGATGGTAGAGCAGCACATTGGAGATGACAGGGATGTTCAGGAAAGAGTGGATCTTCCTCAGTAGAACTCCTATGGGGGAGAAGCTGGGGTTCTCAAGGACTATGTAACGTGGCTCCACCCTTGTTGGCTTCTCCAGAAGTATCCCATCCTCTTTAAAGTGGGCGACTTGGAAACATGAGATGTCCACATGTTCCTCTGTGAAAAAATGGATTTGAGAGATGAGTACTTAGTGCCCTCACTGAGTCAGGCTTGACTGAGGCAGTGTGGTCCTTGGCCAGGAGGTTCAGTGGCCCTGCTGGGGGACCCAGCAGGGGAGGCAGTGTGCCTGTGTCTGGGGCCTTTTGGGGTTGTGGTCAATAGTTTCTCTCTGGTTGGAGCACCGCTGGAATCTTCTTACATCAAACTTATACACAGGCCCAGGTCCTTGATCTGGGAAAGATAATGACCCCATGGTTACCTGTGTTACTGTGTATTCTGTAACTCCGAGGGCCATTAATGCTGGCAGGTGTCTCTCCAGGCAGATAGAAACAAGAAGAATGAGCGATGGAAATGGAGTGACCAAGGTAATGCACATTTGTTGTGTTTGATCACCCACCATGTTCAGATTCTTCTTTTTGTGAAGAAACTCCTCCTCCATCATTGTGTGGGTCTTGCCAAAATACCAGCTGGTCCTCCCACTCGGGAAACTTGTGACACAGGTGTGTGTGTGTGACCAAGGCTTGACCAAATGGATGCTCCTAACCAGGGCCTTGATACAGAGGTGATGAAGCACAGATGAAAAGACAGAGATTCTTTTGGCAGCAGCAATGGGGTCAAGAGATTAGTAGCCACCATGGCAGGAGGGCCTTACAGTGGCTGTGTCTGCCCTAGAGGTCTCTCTCTATTTTTCCTGTTTGGACCTTGGCTGTGTTCTTGTTTTCCCAACAGTCTTTGGTCACTGCTTTTTTATTTTTTTTCTCTGTAAGACTATTTGCCTAATTGTTTCTTAAGTCTGTGAGCTACTCAATATCTTTTTAAACATATCTTTTCTGCCCAAATTAGCCTTAGTCTGCATGGGCACCAATCAGTATATGTAGATTGACTTAATACCAGGAGGAGCCTTGGAGATGGCTATTAGCTTTACTAATTTATCAAATACTTAAAAATATTTTAAAATATATTTTTATTAATCCTCATCCAAAGATATTTTTTCCCATTGATTTTTAGAAAGTGGAGGGAAGGGGAGAGACA
Organism: Pipistrellus kuhlii; assembly: GCF_014108245.1. Lineage (NCBI taxonomy): Eukaryota > Metazoa > Chordata > Mammalia > Chiroptera > Vespertilionidae > Pipistrellus > Pipistrellus kuhlii. The sequence goes on from NW_023425522.1 coordinate 10,652,525, forward strand.
GAGAGAAACATCCATGTAGGAGAAACACATCAATTGGTTGCCTCCCACTTGTCTTAACTGGGGCTGGTGATTGAGTTTGCAACTGAGGTACATGCCCCTGACCAGAATCAAACCTGAAACCCTTCAGTCTGAGGGCTGGTGCTCAAACTACTGAGCCAAATGGGTTAGTATATTAGTTGCCATTTTTGCATGAAAAATAGTATACCACCTGACAAAATACAGAAGTATTAACCTCTGATCTCACTAAACAGTGTAACTATTATTTTCATCTTCCCCTTTTCCATTAGTCTTTCTCTGTAGCAACACCTTTTCATATTTCCACTTTGGTCATGTGACTTTGCCTCCTGGTTTAAATTTTCCTAAGCGCCTGTGGGCCCAGGGCTGTTAGGAACATTCTCAGTAGAACGCCTATGGGGGAGAACCTAGGGTTCTTCAGGACTATGTTATGTGGCTCCACACTGGTTGGTTTCTCCATGAGTATCCCATCCTCTTTAATGTGGGCCACTTGGAACCAGGATATGTCCACATGTTGCCCTGAAAAGAATAAATTTGAAAGGTGAGCATTTGGTGCCCTCACTGAGTCATGTATGCCTGATGCAGCGTGGTCCTTAGGCATAGGCTCAGTGGCCTATCTGGGGAACCCAGCAGGGAAGGCACCATCCAGGGTCTGGGTCCTTTTGGGGTTGTGGGCAATAGTTTTTTGAAAGTGGAAGAACTGTGAGAAGCCACTCAAGACAAACCTTTACTATAGCCTAGCTTCTCCATATTTTTTATCTATGGAATTTGGCTGTGTTCTTGGCTTCTCAGCATTATTGGGTCAGGTCTTCTTTTCATTTAATGTTTGTGTCCAATTGTTTCTAAAGCTTATGAGCTGCTCAACAATATTCTTATACATCCATTTTCTGCCCAAATCAGCCAGAATTGGTTTCTTTGATTGCAGCCATGTGTGGACATTGTCACCACAATAGAGAGCTTGAGGGATGAAGGCTGGTAGTGGGAGATACACTGGCCTAAGTGTCAGGAGTCCTGGCTCCATCCCTGTGTTGCCTGGCAATTGTTGCAATGCAGGCCATTTCTGGGCAGCACAGGCCCTCGGTCTGCATGGGTTCCAATCAGCACATGGCTGACTGATTTAATCCCAGGAGCTGCTGTGGAGAATACAGCTAAAGTTTTCTCATTTATTAATTCCTTTGTGTGTGTATGTGAAAAATATTTAATAATATCATAGTGGTGAACACTACCTGACAAAATGCAGAAAAATTTACATCTGATCTTACCAACTATTATTATCATCTTTCCCTTTTCTATTAGTCTTTCTCTGCAAGCAACACCTTTTCATTTTGGCCATGTAGCTCTGCCTTTCCCAAGCTGGTTTAAATAGCCCCAAGACTCTGTGGACCTTTCTAATGACTGCAGTACTTGATCCCTCCTAGTGGATGTGGCATCCCTAGTTCACTGCTTCTTGTTTTAGTGTTGAGGTTGCTTCTACCTTTTTGCCATGATAGATAGTCCTGCAATGCACATGTTTTTGCAGGGGACTTTTCTGTTTCCCTTGGGCTATTACCTTGAATTGTAAGTCCCAAGGTATAAGAAAGTGTGTGAAAGGATGTGAGCAATTCTATGACTTGCCAGGTTTTGCCAAATTGCTTCTCCAACAGGTGGTGCACTTTGCACTGCCTTGGTGGCACCAATTGGTGACATCAATTGGATGATGTCACCTCGCCCTCCATAGAACTGGAATATCCTCACATGTCAGTGTCAGATGGGGGAACTGAAACTCCTGGAGGGAAGTGCTTTTTTGAAGTTCACGAGTCAGCTCCAGCCCTGGGCTGAGATCCCTGCTCTGAGACAGTAATTCACTGCACTTAACCTCTGTGCCACACTAAATTTGACTGTATTTTGGATGGTGCTATGTGTGTATCCAACTTGCCTTTTTGCTAAGGTGACCAGTTGTCCTGGTTTGCCTAGGAATGAGAGGGTTAAGAACTACACGTAGGACCTCACCAATGAGGGTAAAAAGCAGCTAGTGCCAAATTCCTAAATGAGGCCACTATTAGTCACTGGGGTCATTGTTTCCAGGACAACAAGAAGCTTCAGCCCAGGCAGCAGACAACAGGGATTCCTAGGGTATTGGTTTCCTGTCTGAGCTCAGAACATTGAGCATTGGATGGTTGGTTTCGGCCTGATCCCCTCAGGCCTTGCCAAGGGACCCCACCAGTGCACAAATCTGTGCACTGAGCCTATAGTATTATTATATTTAAAATTGTTTTTCTTGAAATATTAATGTTTGTTGTATGTAAATGGCTAATTGTTTTGTATCTACAAATAGTAGATTTTTTTGATATATTGTGAAAAAAATAAATGTAATAAAAAATAATAAAATGTCTATTTTACTTACCTTTTAAACAATTATTTTTCTGATACAATTCTTTTTTTTTTTTTTTTAGTAAATCTTTATTGTTCATATTATTACAAACATTCCTCATTTTTTTCCCCCTCCATTGCTCCCCTCCACCAGGTTTCCACCCCACCCTCTGCCCTTTCCACACCCCTCATTGTCCTCATCCATAGGTGCACAGTTTTTGTTCAGGCTCTTCCTGCACCCCCCACTCCTCTTTTCCCTGAGAATCATCAGTTCACTCCCCTTCCGTATCTCTGATTCTATTATATAAACCAGTTAATATTGTTCATCAGGTTTTTTAATTCCCTTGGCTTTTAGTTTCACTTGTTGATAGTTATGTATTTGTTGATCATAATTTTTATCTATATCTTCTTCCTCTTCCTAAACAACCCCTTTCAGCAATTCATATAATTCTGGTTTGGCAGTGATGAACTCCTTTAGCTTTTTTTTTTTTTTTTTTTTTTTTTTTTTTTTTTTTTTTTTTTTTTTTTTTTTTAGTGAAGCTTTTTATCTGGCCTTCGATTCTGAGTGATAGCTTTGCGGGGTAGAGTATTTTTGGCTGTAGGTTCTTGTTATTCATCACCTTGAATATTTCTTGCCATTCCTGTCTGGCCTGCACGGGTTCTGTTGAGAAATCAGCTGATAATCATATGGGAGCTCCTTTATAGGTAACTACCTGTTTCTCTCTTGCTGCTTTTAATATTCTCTCTTTGTCTTTTGCTCTTGGAATTTTAATTATGATGTGTCTTGGTGTGTTCCTCTTTGGATTCTTTTTGTTTTGGGGTTCTGTGTGCTTCCTGGACTTGTAGGTCTAATTCTTTCACTAGGTGGGGGAAGTTTTTTGTTATTATTTCTTTCAGTACGTTTTCAGTATCTTGCTCTTTCTCTTCTTCTGGGACCCCCATAATTCTGATGTTGGTTTACTTGAAGTTGTCCCAGAGGTTTCTTACATTATCTTCAACTTTTTGGATTCTCTTGTCTTCTTGCTTCTGCGGAGGAGTATCTTCTGGCTCTTTATGTTCCAAATCTTTGACTTGATTCTTGCGATCTTGATTCTTTTTTTAGGACTTTGTATGATATTTTTTATTTCAGAGAATGTATTCTTTATTTCTTGTTGATCCCTTATTATTTCTTGTTGATCCTTTATTATTTCTTATTTATCCCTTATTATTTCTAGTTGATCCCTTTTCATATCCTAATAGGTCTTATTGACCTTTTCTAGGAAATTCTTGAAAAACCTTATAAGCGTGGTTTTGAACTCTATATCCAGTTGCTTCTTGTCCTCCATTTTTTTTGTTTGTGATCTGTTTCCTTTTCTTTGCATTTTCACAGCTTCCCTGAATTGGTAGGGTGGCTTTGTGTGCTAAGGTGTCCTATATGGTTCAGTGGGTCAGCCATCCAGTTACCTGAGGTGGACAGTCTTGGTATAGCCCTTTGTGGCTTGTATGTGCAGTCTTATTGTTAAGCCTTGCTTCTTGTTGGTATCACTGGGAAGCATTGATCTCCAAGCCAATTGGCTTTGAGGATCAGAAGTGTCTCAGCAAGGAGGGTTTCTGTATTCTGCTTGGATGGGGTGGAGTCTCGGGGTGGCACAGCCAAGCTTAGGTGAATCCCGAAGATTGGTTGCAGGCGTGCGCACCTTTTTGGTATAGGTGCAGACAAGCTTTAGATTCTTGTCTGCCCCTCCCTAGGAGAGTCCTATTTGTGGCGAACGAGAAAGCTAGCCACTGGAAGGGCTTCTGTGCTCCGCTTGGATGGGGCGGAGTTTCGGGGTGGTGCAGACAAACTTTGGTCAGCCCCTCCCTACGAGGGTCTGGTTTCTGAGTCCCGCAGTAATGGCCACTGGCTTCACACACCTCCGAGAGATCTCTGCCCACTGCCTGATAGTCTGGCCTCTCCCTGTCTGGGGCTGTCTATCAGAGCAATAGGGTGGTTCTGTTTTCCTCCTGCACAAGAAAGCTAGCTGTGCATTAGCTGTCCACCCTCTCAGGGCTCCACAACCAAGCCAGTAGTGAAGTCTGCTGCCGCCTTGTCGTGCGCACAGTTCTCTGCACCTTCACAGTTCCTGAGGTTCAGTGTGGCTTCTCTCTCTTTCCCAGATGGTAGAGCCTCCTCTCAGCCAGTCGCCTGATGCTTCAGGGCAATGTTTCCTTTGTTTTTCAGTTCTAAATTCAAATTTGTTGTGGTAGGCTGCATTCGGGTGTCTACCCTATGCCTCCATCTTGGTTTCTCCTCTGTTATAATTCTTGATTGGCAATTATTTCCTCATTACTGTGAGGATATCATTCTATTATCTTCTACCTTTCATTGTTACTGTTGAAAATCAGTTATCATCCTAATTGTAGCATCTTGCTGACTAATCTTTCTGGGTGCTGTTAAAAACTGCCCTTAGATGTCTGTATTCTGGCGATGCACTTTAATGGGTTGCTGATTTCTCTCTTTCCCTCTCTCCTGCTTTGGATATTTTTCCTTCCAGAAGGAAATTCTTTCAGCAATTCTAGAAATTTCTTGGTAATTCTTTGAATATAGCATCCTCTCCATTCTCTCTATAATATTCTCCTGGAATTCTGATTAGATGTATGTTAAGCCTTCTAATAATATCTTCCATGTCACTTATTCTTTTCTTAATTATGCTTTAATATATTCTTTTCTTAATTTGCTTCAGTATAGCTTTGTTTCAAACTTGATTCATCATTTTAATGGTTTATTGCTTCTTGTTCATATTTCAAAAATGATTTCTTTAAGCATAAAAAACATACTTTTTTTTCTGATAATCTAAATGTCTGACTTCTTTATAGGCCTGATATAACCTGAAGTTTCTGTTGGTTCTCACTTATTATGCCTGTTCCCTGTTTCTAAGGTTTTGCCTGTTAGCTTACATTTTCAGGATTTTATCTATGGGAAATCTTTGGAGATGGGAGATGTTGGGATAATAACATTATCCTTTATGACTAAGTCTCCTTCTGAGATGCCCTACTTTTGTGGCTTGGGTTCTCATATGGAGTCTTCTGACAGCATTTCTTCTCCCTGCCTCTAACAGTAGCAATGGCTTCCCATTTGTTGCTGTTCTCCAGGTACCTCAACCTTTCTCATTTGTTCACTTAGCCTTACTTGCAAATAGACTAGTCTTTGAAAAATCTCTTAAAAAATCTCAACTGAGTACATCATTGTTTCCTGATGAGACTCTGAGTAATATAACCTATGTGAAGATAACTTAATAAATGATAGCTATTATTGTTATTGAGTAGACCACTTTTTCTTGAGGGGAATCTTCAAGTATTATAATTCAGGCAAAAATGATTATGATGCTTGGGGACAAAATGTTTCAAAAAAGTTATTGCCAGAGCATTGTGGAATGAGAGAAAAAGCTCTCTCCACTTCTTTAAAGCCCACCCCTTAATCAGTATAAGGAAGCCCCAAGTTCTTCCTTCAGGATACTGTTGTCAGAATCCATTTTGAGCCCATTCTCACCACCATTACCTTCCCCTATACTTCCCTCTCACTCACCTTGGAGGGCTATAAAGTGAGGGAGGTACACAGCTTCCACAGCTCCTGGTTCAGCCTTGATGTCAAAAAGAGGCCCTGCAACCATCCAGCTGTGCTGTGGGACAGTCTGGTCCAGGAACTGGTCCCAAGCACAGAATTCAATCTCAATGGTCACTGGCCTTCTCACCACAAAGTAGAGCCCCATTTTGGAAGAGTGGTAGGAACCAGCCACAGGGAAGTGAACTCTGGGGATAACAGAGAGAGGCAGACATTGAATTAATTATTCCACACAAGCTTCCTGACTACCTACTGGGTGCCCGACCCATGCAGTGCACTGTATATTTAGTAGGTTGGCTGCAAGCTCAATTGTCACAGCCAGAGGGATTTGAGTTTGATTCTTGGCCCCTTTCCTCCCTACTGTGGATCCCTGAATAAGTAATTGAACTCCCTAATCACAGTTTTCTTATTTTTAAGTAAAAGTAATAACAACATTATCTCTTAGAATTGTGAATAATAAGTGATCTAATATGTGACAAGTATGTGATTGCTTAATACTTGTGAGTAATAAGTGACCTATTATGTGACAAGTATGTGATGGCTTAATACTTGCGTGGGTGTGGTTAGCTATTTCTATAATTATGAGAATAATAATAGTAATAATAATAATAATATTAATATTAATGAAACAGACAAGTGTTATTGTTTTTAAAGGGCCTAATCCTACTTAATAATAGAGTAATATGCAAATTAACCACCACTCTGCTACACCACAAGCCACGCCCACCATCTACTTAGAGCAAGTATGCAAATAAACCCAACCAAAGGGCTACCAGGAGGGAGGCTTGGGTTTCCCAGGCAACCAAGGAAGCTAAGCTTTCCACACACCCTGGTGGGCCCCAGCCTCCACTCAAGGCTACAAAGTTTCAATTATAGAAGGTAAACAAATCCAAGCCTGGTCACAGAGCAAGCAGGAGGCTTTGCCCCACTCCAGGCTACAACCCCACCCTGATCTGGGACACACTTCAGGGCAAACCAGCTGGCCCCACCCATGCACCAGGCCTCTATCCTATCTAATAAAAGAGTAATATGCAGATTGACCATCACTCCAACACACAATTAGGCTGCCCCCATGTGAACAAAGATCCTGCTCCCATGTGCACACAAGATGACCACCACAAGATGGCTAACAGGGGAGGGCAGTTGGGAAGCACCAGGCCTGCAAGGGAGGGCAGTTGAGAGGGACCAGGCATGCAAGGGAGTGCAGTTGGAAGTGATCAACCCTGCAGTGGAGGGCAGTTAGGGGTGACCAGGCCAGCAAGGGAGGGAAGTTGGGGGCAAACAGGCTTGCAGGGGAGCAGTTAGACATCAATCAGGCTGGCATGGGAGTGGTTAGGGGGTGATCAGGCTGTCAGGCAGAAGCAGTTAGGAAGGCAGGCAAGCAAGCAGTTGAAAGCCAGCAGTCCTGGATTGAGAGGAATGTCCGACTGCCCATTTAGGCCCGATCCCTCCCACTGGGATCAGGCCTAAATGGACAGTCAAACATCCCTTGAGGGGTCCCAGATTGGAGAAGGTTCAAGCTGGGCTGAGGGACACCCCTTGCCCCTGAGTACGAAATTTATGTACCAGGTCTCTAGTTTCCAATAATTAGTAACAATCTACATGGTGATATTAATGATAACCACTTGACCTTAAAATAAAACCTACATAGACTTTCCAAAGGTTCCCTGTTGGTATAGAGCAGATTTCTAGGATGTCAGGTTCTGTGTGTAAGTTGTGAGTAATATTATCACCCATCTGAGATCATGTCTGTGACAATGAATGGGAATATGTAAGAGGTCAGAACTAAAATTATAGACATTTATTACTTAAGACTGGGAACCCTTGGAAGGCCTGGCTCCATATACATCTCATGGCTCCTTGCTACTGGTATGGTACTTTGCACATAGCGGATGCTAATAAAGCAGGAATGTGTAGATGAAAATAGATTTAAATGAGATTTATGATACATAAAACAAAACAAAAACCCACAAGTAAAATGAATGGACTTGGTTTGGATCCTGATTAGAATAAATTTAATGCAAGGACATATTTTGGACAATTGAGTATATTGAATATAGATGGGGTATTAGATGATATGAAATGACTTATTGTAAATGTTAGATATGACAATGGCATTGTGGTTATGACAATGGTGTTGTGATTATTTTGTATTCTTCAAAATTCATCATAAAACATATAAGGATAAAATCACCTGATATCTTGTATTTAAAAATAGTATAACAACAAAAGAAGGGGAAAGTGAATAGTTGAAACAAATTTGAGAAAATGGTTGTTAAAGCTGGGTAATGAGTAAGTGGTAATCCCTTAGAACATTTTTCTTTGTTCTTTGCAACTTTTCACAATAAAACTTCTGTTTCCATAATAAAAGTACTAATACAGCCCGTTTCTCTGCCTGGTGGCTCAACAATGAGAAGGGCCAAAACTGGTTTGGCTCAGTGGTAGAGCGTTTGTCTGCGGACTGAAGGGTCCCGGGTTCGATTCCGGTCAAGGGCATATACCTTGGATGCGGGCACATCCCCAGTAGGGGGTGTGCAGGAGGCGGCTGATTGATGTTTCTCTCTCATCGACCTTTCTGGCTCTCTATCTCTCTCCCTTACTCTCTGTAAAAAATCAATAAAATATATTAAACGAACAAACAAACAAACAAACAAAAACAATGAGAAGAGACCCAATGGATTATTAGTGGGGTGTTGAATGTCTGTTGGGATCCAGTATAGGGATGGTGGGGGTGGGGAAGCCAGCCTGGCACACCAGAGTCCTGTCACTCACCGGTACAGACTCCTGAATTTGTCAACCATCTCTGTAGCCACGGGCCCTGTGGGGCCCCAGAAGGCATCATCCATCCTTAGAGGCTCCACTGGTTGGTTCCGCAGAGGTTCATAAGATGACAGACAGTAGGGATTCTGTAATACTTGAGGGGAGCTCTTCTCTGGAACACACAGGGATGTGGTCAGCTTTAGGGCCTCCTGCCTGGCCTCTTCTACCCTTTAAGCTATAACATGGAGGGGTCCTTCTCAAGGCTTACCTAGCTGGACTTTGGACAGATTGTGATAGAAGGCTCTGTCCATGCTCCTGGGGCTGCCTACCTGCTATCTGAGGAGGCCCAACCCTGTTGTCCCCTGATGCCACCCTTGCCCACTGTTACAGAAGGCATTTCTATTCCAGAATCCACCAGAAAGGGAGCTTATGAGAAGAACATGGCTCTGAAGGTGGATGGGCAATGATGTAAAGGGATTACCAGCCCTCAGAGGCCAGTGTAGACCAGAGCCTGAGACATGCCAGAGATGAGCTGGAGAGGAGCAGCCTCAGCCCCTGAGTCTGGGAGGGAGGAAACCAGAGCTCTTGTCAGGTTCCAGGTGTGGAAGACCTTGCATGGAGCGAGGCCTCTCTAGTTGGGAATTTTGCTATGCCTCACCCCAGAGGCAGGAGCATGGAGGGGATGGCCTTCCATATCCTCCTCACCCCTGTCCCAATTAATGGTGCTCCCAGCCTGGCCCCTTCAAAGTACCTGGTTCTGATGTCTGCCACTGGGGTGGAGATGTGCCATCACTCATCTGTCCTCCACCTGGGACAATCTCAGTGACCGTTTCACTTGGCTCCCTAGACACAGAATTGGTCATTTTCCCTGAGATCTTGGAGGAAGTTCGGGCTGTCTACAAGACATCCCCACTTAATTTCAACCCATCTGAATTTGAACTCATGGCCTTCATCTGACGTTCTTGCATAGATACTGTCTTTGTGATGGCTTGCATCCAACCCTCCATGCTTGCAGGAACTGGGATGCAGTCCTAACTCTTGGCTCCCTCTGAGTTGATTGGCCACCTTGTCACTGGCTCTAGTATAGCTCTCCTTTCTAGTCCCTTCTCTTCACCTCCACAGCCCCCACCTCCAGCCAAGGCCCTGGTATCTGTGGCTGAAACCACTGCATTCTTCCTCTAAAGGTGTCGTCTTCTTCTGTTGTCCCTCTCCAGACCATTTCTACACAGCAGCTGGTCTTTAATTTGATCCTGACTCATCACTTAGCTACTTTGCCCTGAAATCTTTTCTTTTCTTTCTTTTTTTTTTTTTTTTTTTTTTACTGCTTTTGAGGTAGAAGCAGAAGTTATTAACATGGCCCAAAAGTCTGTTTGCCTCCCAACTTCCTGCCTCCCCTCAGTTCCAATCCCTCCTCTGCCACTCTCCCTGCTCACTCACTTCTAATCCAGTGCTGCTCAAAGGCCCTGTCAAAACACAGATTCTGATTCAGCAGGTCTGGAGTGAGGCTTGAGATTTGCATTTTTTAATGAGCTCTGAGGTGATGCTGATGCTGACACTGGTGGTCCATGGTCCACACTTGGAATAGCAGTGTTTCTGGTACCTGGCCTCCTTCCATTCCTCAAAGGAGCTGAGATCAGAGCCTCTACCTCTGTCAGGAATCTACCCACTTGAGGCTCAGCCAAGCCCTCCCACCTTTCATAACTCAGCTCAGGTCCTTTGGATGGACTCAAAGAGGCCATGAGAGCATTCACACTGACTCAGGCACAATGATTCATGCTGTGGGTCACCTGGGTCTGTGTCTCTGCTGTAAAAAAAAAACCCTTTTCCCAAAGCATTATGCACAAACAATTTTAATTAATATATAATGATAGGATGGTATTTCATAATTTTAAAATATAAAATGAAGTCAATGACTTCAAATAGTTATCTGCTATAATGAGTTTGAGGGGAAATTTAATCATCTATATCGTTACAGACATAAAGTATAATCGTTCAATGTTTAGTGCCTGATGGGAGGAATCATGATAGAAAGGTCCATATGAAATCATTTGATTATAGTAGCAATATCTAACTTCTGAAATGCATCCATGCTCTTTTGTATAATCATATTAGAGTCAAGTATATTTATTTTCACATCTGTTATAACTGCTATTGCAAAGGAGAAATACTATTGTCTTTTTTTCTAAGAGCTATACACAGAATAATTCTGTTCTTTCCAGGGAACATGTGCAAACCAATATAAGACCTAAATTTTTCACATAATATATAAAACAGGAGAAGCCGCTTCAGATTTATTTTTTTGAAGTCTGGAATTATGGCATTTTCCAATTAGGCTCCAGTTCTTCATCCCTGTAATCTGGCTCAGGGCTGCTGCACACTGTGGGCCTAAAGCAGCAGACAGGATTTCTGTTTAGGCTTCTTCTTTTCCACTGGTGTTTTTCTATTGATCTGTCTGACCAGGACATAAAATATCTCATTAACATTGATCTTTGACTTTGCAGAAGATTCTAAAAGGCACAGTTACACCATTGTCTTGCTAAATTCTGACCTTGTTCTCTGCCAACTACTCGCTCATCTTCCAGGACACATTTATTGCCAACCAAAATCATTGGAATATCTTCTGTGTCCTTAACCCGTAAAATCTGTTCCCTCAGGTCCTGGAAGTCATTAAATGTGGACTGAGCTGTGATAGAATATACCAGTGCAAACCCTTGGCCATTCTTTATATGCAAATCCCTCATCGTTGTAAATTGCTCTGTTCCTGCTGTGCCAGGATTTTGAGAATACACTCTTGGCAATGTACTTCAACTAGCTTTCTGTAGGAATCTTCTATCGTTGGGTCATATTTTTCAACAACATTTCCCTGAACAAACTGAACTGTCAGAGCAGACTTCCTCACGCCTCTTTAACCAAGCACAACTAGCTTGTACTCACCTAAGGGATGGTCTGTTTAAATACTGAAAATATCTTCTTGCATACATTGGGCTTTGGTTCTGGCTCTGCCTGGTGTATACAGCCTTGGGAGCAGCAGCAGTGGTGAAGAATTCAGGAAGCCTCAGTTTTCTTATTTATAAGTAAAAGTAATAATAGAGTTGTGAGTAATAAAGGACCTAATATATGTTGATGGCTTAATATATGACTGCAGATGGTTAACTGTTTCTAGAATGACAATGATGATGAAAATAATAATAGTATTAAGAAACATAAAATAGGAAAGTTATTATTTTTAAAGGTCCTACTTTTCAACAATTAGTGTAATCTAATCTATATGGTGACATTAATGATAGCCACTTGAGCTTACAATAACACTTTCAGAAATATTACAGAGACTTTCCCCAGGTTCCTGGTTGGTATAGAGTGGGCTCCTGGGATGTTAGCTTCTGTGTGTGTCAGTTGGGAGTAATATTGTCACCCAGCTGAGATCATGTCTGTGACAGCGAATGGTAATGTTTTATGTAAGAGAGCAGGACTAAGATGATAGACATTGATTACTTACGACTGGAAACGCTTGAGAGGCACGACTCATGGTTGGTTGTTAGTGGTATGGTCCCTTACACACAATGATGTTAACAAGACAGGAATATATAGGTGGGAAGAGATTTGAATGAGATTTGTGAGACATAACAAACCAATTACAACCGGTGGACTTTGTTTGGATCCTGATTAGAACAAACATACTACAAGGACACGTTTTGGACAACTGAGCATGTTGAATGCAGAATGGATATTAGATGATATAAAAGTAACTTATTGTAAACATTGTTAGATAAGATAGTGGCATTGTGTTTATGGATAAAAAGGTTTCTATATTCTTCTAAATGAACCACAAAATATATATAGATAAGATCACCTGGTGTTTTGTATTTTAAATCCTTTATAATAAAAGGGTAATATGCAAATTGACCAAAATTGCAGAATGATCGGTCTCTTATGTGCACGGACCACTGGGGGCAGACGCGAAATGCAGGAGCTGCCCCTGGTGGTCACTACACTCCCTCAGGGGGAGCTCCACTCAGCCACAAGCCGGGCTGATGGCTGCTAGGATAGTGGCAGTGGTAGGAGCCTCTCCTGCCTCGTTGGCAGTGCTAAGGATGTCTAACTGAGGCTTAGGCCCACATCTCTCGAGGGTTCCCAGGCTGCCCAAGAGATGTCTGACTACCAGCTTAGACCTGTTCCCCCAGGGGTGGCAGACTGTGAGAGGGAGCAGGCTGGGCTGAGGGATCCCCCTGCCGCCCGCCCCCGAGTGCATGAATTTTCATGCACTGGTCCTCTAGTACTATTGTATAATAACTCCCTAGCTGATTTGGCTTGATGGATAGAGCTTCAGCCTGTGGACTAAAGGGTTTGGGTTTGACTCTAGTCAAGGGCAACTGCCCATGTTGCGGGGTTTATTCCCAATAGGGGGCATGCAGGAAGTAGTCGCTCAATGATTCTCTCTCATCATTGATGTTTCTATCTCTCTCTTCCTTCCACTCTGAAATCAATAAAAACCCAAAACAAAACAAGAACTTGATTGAGGCATACATGACATACAATAAAATGAAAGTATTTTAAAAATAAAATAAAATAATAACAAAAGAAGAGGAAAGTGAATAGTTGAAACAGATTTAGGAAAAATGGTTGTTGAGGCTGATAATGAGTTTGTGGTAGTACTTTGGTCTTTTCTGTTGTTGTTTGCAACTTTTCATAATAAAACTTCTGTTCCATAATAAAAGTACTAATACAGCCCCGTTTCTCTGCCTGGTGGCTCAACAATGAGAAGGGACCCAATAGATCATGAGTGGGGTGCTGAGTGTCTGTTGGGATCCAGTGTAGGGATGGTGGGGGTGGGGAAGCAGGCCTGGCACACCAGAGTCCTGTCACTCACCGGTACAGACTCCTGAATTTGTCAACCATCTCTGTAGCCACAGACCTTGTGGGGCCCCAGAAGTCACCATCCAGCTTTAGAAGCTCCACTGGTTGGTTCCGCAGAGGTTCATGAGATAACAGATAACAGGGTGTCGGTAATACTTCAGGGGAGCTCTCCTCTGGAACACACAGGGATGTGGTCAGCTTTAGGGCCTCCTGTCTGGCCTCTTCTACCCTTTAAGCTATAACATGGAGGGGTCCTTCTCAAGGCTTACCTAGCTGGACTTTGGACAGTGTGTGTTAGTAGGCTCTGTCCATGCTCCTGGGGCTGCCTGCCTGCTATCTGAGGAGGCCCAACCCTGTTGTCCCCTGATGCCACCTTTGCCAACTGTTACAGAAGGCATTTCTATTCCAGAATCCACCAGAAAGGGAGCTTATGAGAAGAACATGGTTCTGAAGGTGGATGGGCAATGATGAAAAGGGATTCCCAGCCCTCAGAGGCCAGCATGGACCAGAGCCTGAGACATGCCAGAGATGAGCTGGAGAGGAGCAGCCTCAGTCCCTGAGCCTGGGAGGGAGGAAACCAGAGATCTTGTCAGGTTCCACGTGTGGAAGACTTTGCATGGAGCGAGGCCTCTCTAGTTGGGAATTTTGCTATGCTTCACCCCAGAGGCAGGAGCATGGAGGGGATGACCTTCCATATCCTCCTCACCCCTGTCCCAATTAATGGTGCTCCCAGCCTGGCCCCTTCAAAGTACCTGGTTCTGATGTCTGCCACTGGGGTGGAGATGTGCCATCACTCATCTGTCCTCCACCTGGGACAATCTCAGTGACCGTTTCACTTGGCTCCCTAGACACAGAATTGGTCATTCTCCCTGAGATCTTGGAGGAAGTTCGGGCTGTCTACAAGACATCCCCACTTAATTTCAACCCATCTGAATTTGAACTCATGGCCTTCATCTGACATTCTCGCATAGATGCTGTCTTTGTGATGGCTTGCATCCAACCCTCCAACCTTGCAGGAACTGGGATGCAGTCCTAACTCTTGGCTCCCTCTGAGTTGATTGGCCACCTTGTCACTGGCTCTAGTATAGCTCTCCTTTCTAGTCCCTTCTCTTCACCTCCACAGCCCCCACCTCCAGCCAAGGCCCTGGTATCTGTGGCTGAAACCACTGCATTCTTCCTCTAAAGGTGTCGTCTTCTTCTGTTGTCCCTCTCCAGACCATTTCTACACAGCAGCTGGTCTTTAATTTGATCCTGACTCATCACTTAGCTACTGATGCCCTGAAATCTTTTCTTTTCTTTCTTTTTTTTTTTTTTTTTTACTGCTTTTGAGGTAGAAGCAGAAGTTATTAACATGCCTCCCAACTTCCTGCCTCCCCTCAGTTCCAATCCCACCTCTGCCACTCTCCCTGCTCACTCACTTCTAATCCAGTGCTGCTCAAAGGCCCTGTCAAAACACAGATTCTGATTCAGCAGGTCTGGAGTGAGGCTTGAGATTTGCATTTTTTAATGAGCTCTGAGGTGATGCTGATGCTGACACTGCTGGTCCATGGTCCACACTTGGAATAGCAGTGTTTCTGGTACCTGGCCTCCTTCCATTCCTCAAAGGTGCTGAGATCAGAGCCTCTACCTCTGCCAGCAATCTACCCACTTGAGGCTCAGCCAAGCCCTCCCACCTTTCATAACTCAGCTCAGGTCCTTTGGATGGACTCAAAGAGGCCATCGGAGCATTCACACGGACTCAGGCACGATGATTCATGCTGTGGGTCACCTGGGCCTGTGTCCCTGCTGAGTTAATTCCTGGGTGTTGGGCTCGTGTCCATGGTCCTGAGCCTAACACACTGTGGGTTTGAAGGCAATATTTGTTCTCTGAGGAATGGCTCCTAAGGCCTCCTAATGGCTTCTGCCAGACTAGGTGAGGCCGAGGATGGGCACCAGGGCATAGATGTACTTTGCAGTGACAGACGAAAACATACCAAAATTAAGGCCCATGGGGCTGCAGCCAATTCCCAGCAGGAAATCGTATTCTCCTGTTCCCAGGATTCCCCTCAGCTGGGCTGCATGCATGGGTGTTTATATGTGTGGAGATTAAATGAGGTTGGTCTGTCCCCTCCAAAGCTCTCTCTGCTTGTCCTTACCTCCCCCTCAACATCATGGCTTTTCACGTTCCAAATCTTACCCACTCACTGATACACATTTCTTCATTTTTTTTTTTTTTTTTACCTCCTTATCATCTCATGGAAGGGTTTCAACAGAGAAGGGGCATAATCTTGTTTGAACTAAACAAACAAAGAAACAACCTCTCTCTGGCTGCTGTGGTTTCCCGGCTTCTTCCTGCTTCTGTCTGTCTCTACCTCCAACCTCACCCATTCCCACTTCTGGCCCATGTTTCTGGAACAGTCTGTAGGAGTCGGCCGTGGGCCTGGGTCAGCTCGAGGGAGTTCTATGTCTCCTCCTTACCAATTACCGATGTTGACCAGCTGAGGCTTCTCCTGCTGCAGGAGACCCAGCATCTTTTTCACCTCCTCACTCAGCTGAGTCTGGTCCAGCCTGCAAAGCACAAAGGAAGCTTAGTTATCCAGGGCCCCCCACATGATCTCAAGGGCCTCAGGATCCAGAATCATGGAACATTCCAGGACCTGTAGGAACCTGTTGTGGGTTGGGTTCCTTAAAAACACATTCTACGATGAAAAGTAGAGTTGAGTTAGGAGGTTTATTAGGGAGTGTTCTTGGGTCAAAACCAGGGCAAAGGGAGGTAACAGGACTGGGTAGAGTGACATGTTGGGCTGTGATGCAGTCCCAAGGAGCACAGCTGACTCTGTGGGACTTCTGATGTGGGAATGACCCTCCAGGGCTGTCCATACTTGGAGGAGGGTCCTTATACCACTACACCAGTCACTGGATGCAAGCCACGCAGGAGGACAGTGACTTTGTGTGAGATGGCTCTAGTTGGCAGAGGCCATTCTTGTAGCTGGCAGCACTCTCAAGGATGTGGGGTGGGTCTTCTTTCCTGAAAACAGACTCAGCAGCACTTCACAGCATCCACCAGAGAACAGTCAGTCCCCATGGCTTCAAACTCACCACACCGAAGTAGGTCCTGGGATTTCCTTCCCAGCGGCTAGGAGGCTTCCTGGAAAGAAAGAGCCCGTTTCTATTCTCACACGCCCTGTGCTCTTGATATCTATTGGATTTAGGATAGCTGCTGCCCTCTCTGGGCCTCCATGTCCTCACCTCCAACATGGAGTAACCTATTATGAGCCATGGACAAGGCAGGTGTGAAGACCCTGTACCTGTCAGGGGCACACACCTTCCTCATTCCTGCTGTCAGAGCTGTTCTCCCTTGGGGAGGGGATGACCCATGAAGTGGTTGTTCCTCTCATCCCAGTCCCACGGCCCTAGGAAGGAAGGAGGCAGAAACCTTCGCAGGACGTGTTAGAGCTGCTCTGAGGCAACCAAAAGTAACAGGTGAGGAGTAACAGGTGAGCAAGGCATCGATGCAGACCTAGCTCTGGAGATGGTGATGCAAAGGCCCAGCTCTGGAGATGGTGATAGCCACACATGCTCAGAGGGGAGGGGACTGAGGTGGAAAGATGCCAGCCCCAGAGGTGGACTTCCTTTGGTTGTGAAGGGTAGAGTGGGCTCTGGGAGGACCCACATGTAGAGTTTTCACTTTCTGCTGCTTTAGATTTGAGAAAGGAGGACTCTCAGAGGAAAGGTTGAGAGTTGGCTGGAGCCTCAACCAAGAGAAAGGGCATGGATACAGACCTACTGCAAAGGCCCAGCTCTGGAGAGGTGGTGACATAGAGGAGATGGTGACAGCCACACATGCTCAGAGGGGAGGAGGTTGGGTGGTGGTAGACCTATAGGATGGGGTGCTCTTGGTTGTGAAGGGTCAGAGTGGGCTCTGGGAGGACCCGCATGTAGAGTGTTCACTTTCTGCTGCTTTAGGTTTGAGAAAGGAGGACTCTCAGAGGAAAGGCTGAGAGTCGGCTGGAGCCTTGGCCAAGACAGAGGGGTCAGGACATGGAGGTTTGGAGCCCTGTCAGCTCTTAGTGTGAGATAGGCCCCAGCCAGGAGTCGCGGGGAAATGTTCAGTCAGAACCTGGCTGTGGACTTGTTTTTATGCTGGGATTTAACAGGAAGTGGCTGGGAGACAGCATGGGAAATGAGGGCTGGAGGTCACTGCACCCCAGCCACAGGGCTCTCCAGTACTCTAAGCCTGATTCTGTCCTGGGTTCTCCCCGATGCTATTCTCAGCCTGCACTGCTCCCCCTGATGGGCCTGGTCAACCCCTCCTTCTGCTTCAGGTCTCAGCCTGATGTCAATTCCCCAGAGAAGCCCTCCCTGCCCCTGAATCTAATTCCATTCCCCCACCCCCACCCCCTGCCTGCCACTCCATTACACTCTCATAACATAGTGCAACAGTGCACTTTCCCTTCACAAACTGCATGGAGCTCAGAGATATACACTGTGTGTTAACATGTCATCAGCATCTGTCTCCTTCTCACTGGAGTGAAAGCTTCAGGGGGCAGGGCCTGTGTCTGTTGCTCAATATTGTCTCCTCAGTGTCTGGCCCAGTGCTTGGCACATGGAAGCCATGAAATGAATGAAAAGATGAACGAGTGAATGAATAAATGAATGAGAGAAGGAAGAAAGGAAAGAAGGAAGGAGGGAAAGAAGGATGAAGGAAAGAAGGTGGAAGGAATGATGGAAGAAAGGAAGAAAGGAAGGAAAGAAACAAGGAAGGAAAAGGATGGCAGGACGCCTTGGATGGAGAAGTAAACCTGGGCAGGAATCCTCTGAACATGTGGCCTCACCAGTGTTTATCATTTGAGCCTCTCAACTCTGTTCCCAGTGCTGCTCTAGTTTTACAAGCATTTTATGTCATCACGTCTGTGAAGTGGGTATGATAGTCCTATTATACAGATGAAGAAACCGAGTCTCAGATGAAGACCTGCCTGTCTCAAGGCCTAAGTCAGTGGCGGATATGGTAGGGAAGGCAGCCTGCCCATGCATTTTTCTGCTCCCTTACTTCCGCTGTCCATTTCAGGGCCCCCACATCGCTCTCCCTCCCCTTCCCTGTCCTCTGCCCAGAAATGACCCAGGGCCTTACCACAGGTTCCTGAGTTGGCAGGCAGGCTGCCTGAGCCCTTCACAGAGCAGTGTTACACCAAGGTTGCCCAGGTCGTTTTGCTGCACGTCTAGCTCTGTCAGGCTGGAGCTGGTAGCCAGCATGGAGGCCAGGTCCTTGCAACAGTCATTTGTGAGGCCACAGTTGACCAGCCTGTGGGAGAGATTTGTATGTCCTGAGGTCCCTCTCCTCAGGGTAACTGGGGTCTGGTTTCCATTTCTAGTACTGTGGTCCTTTTGGGGTCCTTGGTGATATTAAAGGAAGAAAAACACATGTCTGGAACATTTTACTTAAATTTTATTTTTTATTTTTGGAGAGAGGATTATGGGGGAGGATGGGAGTAGGCTGGAAGAGGTTTATGGGGGAGAAAAGGATGACCTATGTAATACTTTCAACCATAAAGATTTGAAAAATAAATAAATAAAAATAAAGGTTACAGAGACCGGCAAAAAAAGAAATTTATTTTAAATCCTCACCAAGGATACTTTTCCCATTGATATTTAGAGAGAGTGGAAGGGAGGAGAGGGAGGTGAGAGAGGAGAGAAACACTGATGTGAAAGATAAAATAATTGGTTGCCTCCTGCAGGGGGCCCCAATTGGGGCACTAGGAATTGAAGCTGCAACTGAGGTTCTCACCCTTGACTGGGAATTGAACCCGTGACCCTTCAATTTGGGGGTCAATGCTCCAACCACTGAGCCAAATTGCCAGAGCATGGGAGATTTTCACTTTTCCTGCAACCAAGGAGCCACTCATCAACATTTCTCACTCCTGTGTGATTCTTACCAATGCTTCCTACTCTCCACATCAGCACTATACAATTAACTAACCCAACCTTCCAGTTGTGTACTGGGCCTAATCGTTAACCACATCAGCCCTTCCAAATGCCCAATTAGCTGACTCAAGATGCCTTGGCGGGGTTCAACATGAGGGTGTGTATCTGCTCCAAACCCCATTCTCCCATCTTGCCTAGTTCTCACTTCCTCTGTGATTTATAGTCTTAGGGTAACTATCTCCCCTCCTGTGGCTCAAAGTAATGTCAACGATGAGCAATTATAGCTACAGCTGTGGGGTGGAAGGAATAAAGCTTTATATCTTAGTAGCTTTGATTTCATTTCTTTCCTGTTTGAGCAAGGTCACTGTATTTTCATTTTGTATGGATCCTACAAACAATTAAGCTAGTCCTGAGATGAGGAATAGGTGTTTTTTGGTTAGGGAAGAAAGTCTAGTTTAGAATACACTGACTTTGAAGAGTCCATGGCACATCCTGGAGGAGGGTGTGGTTTTTCAGTCCTGAGTTGAAGATGGAAACTTGGCAGCTACCCACTGAAAGGGGTCTGGGATGCAATTGTGGAAAGGCTCTGAATGAGGTGGAGGACACTAAAATTAAGATACTTACGAATAAATTAACAAAGGAGGTAAAAGACCTATATGCAGAAAAGTACAGGACACTGAAAAGAGATAGAGGAAGACATAAACAGATGGAAGAACATACCATGTTCATGGATTGGTAGAATCAACATCATTAAAATGTCCATACTACATATATTTTGTATCCTGCTACATTGCCAAATTAATTTATTGTGTGATAATTTTTAAAAATACATACATATGTATTTTAAAAATACATACATACTTAATATGAATGTATGTATGTATTTCTAAATATTACCACACTTAATAAATTAATTTGGCAGTGTAGCAGAATACAAAATTAACACCCAGAAATCTATGGCTTTTTAATACACCAATGATGAACTCACAGAAAGAGAAACTGAAAAAACAATCCCATTTATCATTGTACCAAAAAAATTAAGATACCTAGGAATATGTTTAACTAAGGAGATAAAAGGCTTGTACTCAGAAAACTACAGGACATTGAAAAAAAAAAGATAGAGGAAGGCATAAACAAATAGAAGAATATACCATGTTCATAGATTGGTAGAATCTATGTCATTAAAATGTCCATACTACCCAAAACAATCTATAGATTCAATGCAATCCCCATTGATTTTAGAGAGAAAGGGAGAGGGCAAGAGAGAGATAGAAACATTAATGATGAGAGAGAATCAGTGATCAGCTGCCTCCTGAACACCCCGTATTCAGGAGTGAGCCCACAACCTGGGCATGTTCCTTTGACCAGAATCAAACCAGAGGCTCTTCAGTATGCAGGCTGATGCTCTATCCACTGAGCTAAACCAGCTAGGGCAAGTCTAATAGGTTTTTTTAATGGAATTTTTGGGGTTTTCTATGTACAATATCATGTCATCTGTGAATAAAGACAGTTTTACTTCTTTTTCAATTTGGATGCTTTTTAAATTTCTTTTTCTTGTCTGATTACTATGGCTAGCACTTCTAGTACTATGTCAAACAGGAGTGGTGAGAGTGGGCATCTCTGTCTTGCTCCTATTCTTAGGGGAAATGGTTTTATTTTTTGCCCATTGAATATGATGTTGGCTGTAGGTTTGTCATATATGGCCTTTATTATGTTGAGATATGTTCCCTATATTCCAACTTTGCTGAAAGTTGTTGTTTTTTTTAAATAAAAAATGGGTGTTGGATTTTTTCAAATGCCTTTTCTGTGTCTATTGATATGATCATGTGATTTTTGTCTTTCAATCTGTTTATGTGAGGTTTCATGTTTATTGATTTGTGAATACTGTACCAGCCTTGCATCACTGGAATAATCCCATTTTATCATGGTGTATGATTTTTTAAATATATTGCTGGCTTGGGAGCATATCTATGCAGCATCTACTTACTCTGCTGCCATTTTTTATCCTCCAGACTACTTCTCTTTTATAGAATAGTTTTAGTTTTTTAATGAAAATTGGCACCCTCTGCTTCCTTCCCTCTGAGGTTCTGCAATGTCTTCTGTGTTTCTATGTCTCTGGAACTTTTTGGAGAGTTCTTATAAACTTCTGTCCCTATCTACACAGCCACTCCCATTATCAACATCAGCCAGGAGAGTAGTAAATTTGTTAGAATCAGTGAACCTACATTGACACATCATAATCACCCGAAGTCCATAAGTTACATTATGGCTCATTTTTGGTTTTTTTACATTCTATGGTTTTTTGAAATAAAAAATGACATGTAGCCCAAACCGGTTTGGCTCAGTGGTAGAGCGTCAGCCTGTGGACTGAAAGGTCCCAGGAACAATTCTGGTCAAGGGAATGTACATTGGTTGCGGGCACATCCCTGATGGGGGGTGTTCAGGAGGCAGCCGGTCAATGATTCTCTCTCATCGATGTTTCTAACTCTCTATCCCTCTCCTTTCCTCTCTGTAAAAAAATCAATAAAATATATTTTTTAAAAATGACATGTATCTGCCATTATAGTGTCATATAGAGAAGTCACTCTGCTCTGCCTATTTATCATTACCTCCCAAACGCCTGGCAATCATAGATCTTTTTCCTGTCTTCATATTTTTTTAATTTTAGAATTTCACATTGTTGGAATAATATAGTATATAGCTTTTCAGATGTCCTTTTTTTTCAATTAGTAATATGCAGTTAAGGTTCACTCATTCTTTTCATAGCTCTAGGGTTCATTTTTTTTCCACATGCTGAATAATATTTCATTGTATAGATATACCATGATTTATTTATCTGCTCACCTACTGAAGGACGATTGATTGCTTTCCAGGTTGGGCAATTACAAATAAAACTGACATAAACACCATTGTGCAGATTTTTGTGTGGGCATAGGTTTTCAACTCATTTGAGTAAATACCAAGGAGCACAATTGCTGGATCATATGGTAAGGGTGTATTTAGTTCACTAGGATTCTGCAAAATGACACTATTATTTTGCATTCCCACTAGCAATGTATGAGGGTTTCTTTTGCTCCACACCCTTGTCAGCATTTGGTGGTGTCAGTGTTCTAGATTTGTCAGTTCTAATTGGTGACTAGATGTGTCCCTTATTTCTAAAATCTAGGCATTGATAATATACATTTCCCTGTAAACACTGATTTAGTTGCATCAAATACATGTGTGTGTTTTTTAATTCATCTCAAAGCATTTTAAATTTCCCTTGTGATTTCTTCTTTGACCCATTGTGTATTTAGGAGTATGTTGTTTCATTTCTGTGTATGTGTAAATTTTCTACATTTTCCTTTGTTATTGAGTTCCAATTTCATTTAATTATTTTCAGATAATATAATTTGCTTGGTTTCAATTCTCTTAAATTTTTTGAGATTTGTCTTATGGGGCATTTTATTTTTGCACAGAAGTTAATTTGATACCTGCTTGACATCTCCCATTGGATGTCTAAAAAAACTTGAAGATTTTGCACAAAATCACATCCTTGACATTCCAGCCCCCATTCATTCCTCTTTCAGTATTTCCATCTCAGTGAAGGTGCCACTATCCCATGCATATCTTTGGCCTGACTTAAGATTATCTTCTATTGCTCCATCTCCCTTTCTTCATAATTCAAATCTATTGGATTTTACTTTTTTTTTTTTTTTTAGATCTCTTAAATCCATTCACTTTTTTCCATTTCCATTGCCAACACCATGGTCCAAGATACAACTATTTCTGGCAGAAACTATGGTAACTTTCCTTAGTGAAACCTCTCACCATCTTTATTGGAAAACTGAAACTTTTCTATGAACAGGTTTTCCAATCTCTACTATTGCTCTCCTCCATGCCCAGTTTTATATGGTAGCCTGTTTCTACTTTGTAAATGTACTGATTTTATCAACCTTTTAATTATAATCACATTGCATTAGAAAAAACAACCCCAAATTCTAACAAGGCCTTACATAGACAGTCTTACTTCATGACCTCTGAAGCCTCTTGTAGCTCCTTTGCTCTCCATCCTTCAGCCTCACTTGTCTGCTTTCAATCCCATGACAGCCCATCCTCCCTCCTGACACAGGGTCTTTGAACTTTCTTTCATCATACTTCACTTAAGTAAACCCTCTGTATTCTTCCCATGTTCTTCAATATTCACTTTATTAAGGTCGTTTTTCACTGGATGCCCTTATCTGGGCCTGTAATAACACATTTGTTTGTGTGGTTATTGTCAGTCACTTGCAAATTATGTGGAAATAGAATCCTGTCTGTGTTTGCTTACTGAAGTAGCCATGGTCATAGAGGGGCTCAATGAACATTTGTTGAATATAATGACCACACACCCATCCTAGACACAATGTCTGTCTTATATCTGCTGTCCATCCCTGTTTCAGAACAGAACCCAGGCCAGACTCACCTCAAGGTCGTCAGAATGCAGCGAGGACTTTTCAGGGCATCACAAAGACTCTGTACTGCAAAGCAGCTCAGAGAGTTCCCACTCAGATCCAGCTCCTGCAGGCTTCCAGGGACTTTGAGAAGAGAGAAGAAAGTCTTCCACCAGGAATCTGTAAACGGGCCCCAGCTGTGTCTGAGAGAGAAAGAGGCACAGGGGAGATGTGATCGGTGTGTGTGTGGAGTCTTAATATGCACACTCTGCTCAACACCATGGGGTTTGGCCCCTCTGAGTGTCAGGCTGTAATGGGCAGGGCTATCACCAGGGGTAATCAGTCTCTGGAACTGTCGCTTTCCTCCCACCACCCTGGGCTAATTGACCCTCTTCTGTGTGGTTTCTCATGGTGCAGCCCTTGCCATTCTCTGCGGTGCTCATTTAGTGTGTCTGTTTCTGCCTCAGTCTGGGAATTTCTTGTGCGCTGGGGCAGATGTTCATTTCTTAAAAAATCTTCAGTACCCAGCATAGGGCCTGGCAAAGACCTTGGAGATGCAGACAGCCTTTCTCTCATCAATGCAGACATGCCTTTATTCCTTTGGCACAGATTTTGTAAAGTTCAAGTTTTCAGAAAGGAAAAGAGCAGGGAGGTGGGAACAGAACCTAGAAGAGGTTGTTTAAAGACATAGTTTTATGATGGGATTTTTGTATATTACTATATACTAGTATACTGTTGTCGATTGGCTTGCATGGGATCATATTCTCTTTCCAGGATAGCAGGACCATAGGGGGATTTCCCAGGAGAGAAATAGCAAAAGGGAAAGTTCTAGGAGAGAACATTTGCAGGATGTGAGAGAGAGGATGGGCTATGTTTGAAAGTTATAGGATAGACTGCCTTGTATAATTTCCACCAATTTAAATTCTACATTTCACACACTATTTAAGTGATTTTTATCTACTCCCAAATAAAATAATAAAATAGGTTTTTATCTATTTCAAGATGCAAACTGCCATCTCTATTTTATTGCCAGAAAATCCACCTCGATAGCCCAGTAGCACCTTGACCCAATGTGTCTCTAACTCAATTCATCTTTCCCTTCATGTCTGTGGACCTTGGATTAACTGGTAAGTGGCTGTAGTCTATTATCCATTTCTTTTTAAAAAAATATATTTTATTGATTTTCTATGCGGAGAAAGTGAGAGGGATAGAGAGTTAGAAACATCAATGAGAGAGAAGCATCAATCAGCTGCCTCCTGCACACTCCCTACTGGAGTGCCTGCAACCAAGGTACATGCCCTTAACTGGAATCAAACCTGGGACACTTGAGTCCAAAGGTCAATGCTCTATCCACTGAGCCAAACTAGTTAGGGCTATTAGCCCTTTCTTTTTGGGCTGTTCTGCGTTTTCTGTTCTGGATAATCAGGGCCAGATTCTGGGCTGTGACTGCACAGCCACTTCCTACCTGAAATCCGGTGCTGGTCAGGACACACTCCCCGGGAACCAGGTTCCCTGGTCCACCTGTCTGTGGGGATGCCTACTGGTCAGGTGTGATCGCCTGTTTGTTTTTGATGCTCAGGAGGAGAAGGGGACACCTTTCTCTAATTTAGTGTCCATGGGAGATTAGACTCAAGGCCCACTTATAGGGAACACATAGTTGGCCATTCCCCTCACTACACCCCTGGGATGTCTTCTTAAGAATCTACAGGACTTAGGGCTCACTCAGGATTTATGTCCCAAGTGCCTCATTTTCTACTGCAATATTGCTTGGCTGCAATACAAATTAGACAATGGGTGCCAATGGCCTGAGAATGGTACTTCCAATTTCCAAATTCTCACTGATCTTGACAACTTCTGCTGCTGGCAGGGCAGATGGCCTGAGGTCCCATATTTTATACTCAAGGACATATCCTTTTCTCTGTAACAGCTGCTCTCCCTCACAGATTTTCCTTCCTCATGCTAAACCATCCCCCCACCAACCTCCCATCTCAAATCCTCCTCCTCCTTCACCACTTTTGATCCTGCTGACCATCCCCAAGTGCCCCAGTCTACAGCTCCTCAGTCTCAGCAGCCCTAGAGTCCATCACTCTACCCATCAAATCCCATTTCCACCATTCTATCTCATACTTGCTCTGGAGCAAGTCTTTGGTTCTCTTCCTCCCAGCACTCTGGCACTAGCCTTAAGTGCCACCTTCGGGGGATTGCTGGTGCCAAATCTGGCTTCATGGCCAGGGCCAAGTGAATACCCTCCACTGGCAGGACCCTACCCTCCAAGTCCGAGTGGATGGTGCCCATAATAGGGACCCACAATGGAACTATCAGGAAAACAGACAGGTCGCAGGTTTTGAGACCACATGGTTCTCTGCCTGATAGAAGGACTAAGAAAGACAGCCCACAAAGCAGTTAATTATTAAAAATTATCAGAGGTCACCCAGAAAAGACATGAAAATCTGGTAGTCTTCCTCTCTCGCCTTATATAGGCCATGAGAAAATACATCAACCTTGACTCTATAGGCCCAGAAGGAACCAAACCCCCCAAAGAGACCTCATAAACATGACCTTTAGGGTTTTTAATAATAGAGACAAGGAGACCCAATCCAAAAACAAAGACGAGATCAAACCAAGCCTGAGGCACAGACAAAGGCCTTTCAGCCCCTACTCACCACTCTCATAAACCCCAAATAAAGTGCCAGTCCTCCAACCAAGGGTAAGTCAGGGGGCAAGCCGCCTCTGGGCCCTGCTTCAGATGCAACAAGAAAGTACACAGGACCAAGTCCTGCCCAAACCCAAGACCCCTGCCTCGGCCCTGGCCAAGGTGCGGGAGGGAAGGCCACTAGAAATCAGACAGTAGTCCGGCCTCTCCAGGTCAGACCTCAGCAAGGCCACCCCCTGAATCCGGTTTGGAGCTCCCAGACCTTCTGGGACTAGCTACCGAAGACTGAAGCTGCCCAGGCCCTGAGAGGGCCCCACAGACTTATATCACCAGGACAGAGCCTCAGGTAACGATTGTGGTGGCAGCTAAGCTTGTCTCCTTTTTAATTGACAATGGGGACACTTATTCTGCCCTCTCTGAATTTGCTTGGACCCTTGTCCCCTCCTCAGTCATCTCTATTATGGTGTTTGGTGGAGCAGTTTCACAGTCATTATAGCTACCTCACCTCTACACGGCATCTTTCTAAATACCCCCTTATCCACTCTTCTTGCCCAACAGGAGTGGTACATGCATCCCCTTGTAAAACCCAGTTATTTTAAATGACAGTCACCTACTTCAGTTTCACTCTCATCCCATAAATCTGTGCCATTCCTTAGACTATAAACACCTTATCTCCTCCATGACTGTCTCTTCTCTAAACAAGAAATACTCTCCTTTCTCAGACTCACTAGATGCTCTCCCCTCTGTGCTCCCCACTTCAGTCTTCTCAGAAAACTCCTCTATAACAGGACATGGTGAGGAGACTCTTCACTGAGCCTTTAAATCCCAAGGCCAGCTCTGAAAACTGCTCTGACCTCAGCGCCTTTTCACACCCCAACCCCCCTTTCCAAAGAACAACTTTCTTCCCTGCAAAACTGCAAACACTTAGTTAACAGTCTGGCTACTATCAGAAGCTGAACTCATTATCACCAAACCTTAGCATGTTATATTTAAGGAAAAATGTGGCAGTTTTAAATCAAAGTGGCTAGAGGCCTGGGAGAAGGCTGCTGGCCTGCTCCCTCCTCCCCCTGACTTTCCTCCAGTTTCATATGCCTATACATAATTTTCCAAAGTTTCGACAACTTAAAAGCTTTAGAGCATTGCTGGATTAAATGATAAACAACTAAATATTTCAATAAGTTTTAAGTTCACCTGCTTTTAACTTTTATTACAGAAATCTATAAAATAAACTTAGAACTGTTAATGTAATGTCTTGTACTTTATTAAAGGTATATTTATGTTCATAAATGTTAATTTAAGAAATGCTGGTTGTTTATTTTTTGTTATCATTGAAAAATTACAGTTTAAATATTGTATGGTCTAATAATATAGGACGCAAGGCATGGACATGCCTTTTTAAAGGAAAAAGAAAGTGAGTTATATAAGGTTAATTCATCTGCTCCCGGATCGCTGAAATGTCTCAGGTGACTGCCAGCCAGCTCCTGCTCCATCCCTACACTGGGCTGCCCTCCAATCCGCCTCTGCCTGACCCTGGCCTTTAACATTCTTTGCACATGGTCAGCAGGAAGTAGCCAGAAGGATCGAGGTGCCCCCTATCACCAAAAGGCCAGGGAGGCAGGGGGGAAGCCCAGAGCCGATGAAAGCATCTGCAAAGCCCCTGAATCCTGCCCAGACTGTCAATTTTTTAAAAATATAATCGAAGAGTCTGGAATATAAGGTTCTCCCTCCTCCCAACTGGTGGGCGGAGTTATGACATTATTGGCATCTGTCACAGAGACATCTCCAAGACATTGAGCCATCAATCAGCATGTGCCGAAGTGTCCTGGAGCCCACCCCTTCCTGTTCTGCCCTGGGTCCAACCCTCTCCTGTTCCTCGCCTTAAAAAGACCCCCAGACCAGCCACGTGCTACTGATCCTCCATGTCCAGGTGGCAGCCCTGCTGGGTCCATCCCCTCTCCCCACTCCTTCAATTCTGATTTCTCTACCTCTGTAATGAGTCCCGTTCATTACTGGGGAATAAACTTTACTTTAAAACTCCTTGGTGGTCAGTTTCCTGTGCCTCAAACCTTACAAGTTAAAGTTTTAAGAGTGTTTATGAAAGTTGTAAAAAGTTTCATGAAAGCTATAAAAGGTTTTGTAGGAAAAATGTTAAAAGGAAGTCATGTATATGATACAGGACAGCAAGCCAAAACAAGCAGAATAAGGAAACTGAAATAATAAAACAGAAGTCCATAGCCATCTAGCTAATCCTATCTTCTTAAACTAAGGACATCTAAAAGTAAATAATTTAAGAATACACCTCATTTTGGTATATTAGTCTACCACCCTCCAAAGTAATGTCTCTTTCCTTCCATCGGTCATTTGTCATAATTTTTATTGTTCTAGCTTTTGCCCCAGTAATACTACAATGTATAAAACACTGTCTCCATCAGATTACAAGTCCTACTTGTACTCAGGAAATACCACTCCTAGATACCATCAAAACCTCCTTTTGTGCCCAGACCTCATTGTCCCCTTAACCTCCAGAACAAGAACAATGGGCCAGGTACAGGTGTAAAAACTCATCAGGGTGGAAAGCTCCAGATTCCTAGAAAAGGACAAAACTGGGGTAAAACAAAAACTTTGCCCCCAGGGTAACCTACCCTCCCATTAGCCTTCCTGGAGAAAAATAACCCCTCTCGAATTTCAGCCAAATGACTAGTCTTATCTAATAAAAGAGTAATATGCAAATTAACTACCACTTTGCTACACCCAGAAGCCACACCCACCAGCCAATCAGGAGCAACTATGCAAATTAACCCAACCAAGATGGCTTCGGCTGTAGAGGGAGTAGGAGGGAGGTGTGAGTTTCCCCTGCGATGGAGGAAGCCAAGCTTTACACCTGCCTTGGCTGGCTCAGGCCTGCATTCCAGGCTACAAAGTTTCAATTATAGAAGATAAATGAATCCCAACAAAAATGGTGGCAGCCATGAAGGTGGAGAGAGCAGGAGGCTAGGGTTGCCCCAGGTGATGGAGGAAGCCAAGCTTCTGCACACCCTAGTAGGCCCAGGCCTCCACATAAGGCTACAAAGTTTCAATTATAGAAAAATAAATTCCAACAGAAATTGCTGCCACCTTGAAGTGAGCAGAAGGCTTGATTCTACTCCAGGCTACAAAATTTCAATTGTAGAAGATAAATAAATCCCAGATACCAGGGCCTCCACTTGGGTCAGCAGGGGGTGTGGGTGGCCTGAAAACCACCACAGGCCCCTCTCCCAGGCCGCCCCATGCCCAAAGGGGATCCCCACCCTGATCCAGGACAACCTTCAGGGCAAACCAGCTAGCCCCCACCTGTGCACCAGGCCTCTATTCTGTCTAATAAAAGAGTAATATGCAGATTGACCATCACTCCAACACACAAGATGGCTGTCCCATGTGGTCAAAGATCCTTCCCCAATTTGGACACAAGATGGCCACCACAAGATGGCCAGCAGGGGAGGGCTTTTGGGAGGGACCAGGCCTATAAGGGAGGGCAGTTGAGGGTGATCAAGTCTGTAGGGGAGGGCAGTTAGGTGCGACCAGGCTGGCAGAGGAGGGAAGTTGGGGGGGACCAGGCCTGCAGGGGATGGCAGGGGCAAACAGGCTGGCAGGGGTGCAGTCAGACATCAATCAGACTGGCAGGGCAGTGGTTAGGAGGTGATCAGGCTGTCAGGCAGAAGTAATAAGGTGCAATCAGGAAGGCAGGCAGAAGAGCAGTTGAGAGCCAGCAGTCCTGGATTGTGAGAGGGATGTCCAACTGCCCTTTTAGGCTGAATCCCAGTGGTGGGATCAGACTTAAATGGGCAGTTGAACATCCCTTGAGGGGTCCCAGATTGGAGAGGGTGCAGGATGGGCTGAGGTTTCCCCCCCCCCCCCCCAAACTCCCATGCAAGAATTTCATGCACCGGGCCTTTAGTAAATTGTACACCTAAACTTTCACATTCCTGCAGATTGTTAGTGACAACATTCCCCCAATTGGAACAGACTATCCCATGTGAACAGTGCAAGATATTTTTGAATTCATTATAGACCTCTGGCCCTAGGACAATTTACAGGATTTCTCTCCAGATCACATCTCCTTGGTTACCTTCATAGTACTCTTATATCCCTAAAATGGTCCCCCTAAATTGGTCACCATCTTGTAATCCAGTGATTGCCAACATTTCAGATCTCATGGACCACCAGTGGTCCGCAGACCACCGGTTGTCAACCACTGCAGTAGACCTGTGGTCTGCAAACTGCGGCTCATGAGCCACATGTGGCTCTTTGGCCCCTTAAGTGTGGCTCTTCCACAAAATACCATGGTCTGGGTGAGTCTATTTTGAAGAAGTGGCGTTAAAAGAAATTTAAGTTTAATAAATTTGGCTCTCAAAAGAAATTTCAATCATTGTACTATTGATATTTGGCTCTGTTGACTAATGAGTTTGCCGACCACTGCCCTAGACTATCTTTCAGCCAAAGAGGGAGGGGTTTGTTTAATTGCTAACACCCCTGTTGTTTTTATCTAAACTCTACAGATCAAAGAGAGGAAAGATCACACACATTCTACAAAATATTCAATGGCTCAGGGAAATCAGTTAGGAAAGCATAGTCAGTATGGTCTAGTCTATAAGCAGCTCTGCCCAAATTAACCTGGCTTTTATCCCTTTTGTTCCCCCTAACACCATTTCTCCTCCTTGGGCCCTGCATTTTAAAATTAGTTACCAAGTTTATACAATCAAAATTACAAGTTCTAATTAACCAGACAGTGGTACAGTTTTCCTTACCCAGGTAAAGGGACCCTACAGGCCTATATCCCAGGAAATAATCTGAATTTACTCCTTAGGCATCCACGACACCTCCTCCCATGCAAGAAGCAGACAAAGAGAAATGGCGACCCATCCCCCTTCTTTTCCTTTATATGTACCCATTACAAAGGGAATGAAAGGGTTAATCAAGAAATAGGGCTCTAACTTAGCAGAAACTAAGTTTGTTCTGCAAGCCTAAGCTTTGCAAAAACAGCCCAGATACGTGCAATCTCCCAAAACATCTAAAAAACCTTCCTCCCCCATTCGGGGCTGACTTCTCTCTTGAATTCAACCCATCTGCACCCAGACACCTTAAATAAATATCATTTTGACTACATTAAGCATTGAGTCGGTTCTGTGAAAATTTGGCCCAACTCGGAACCCTTCAGTGTTATATTAGGCTACTTCAAAGCATAAGAAGACAGTCATAATATAAAAATAAAGGGCCCTAGAACATCAGCCTGCAGGCCCCAAGTTTGATTCTGGGCACATACCCGGGTTGCAGGCTGGATTCCCAGTAGGGAAAGTGCAGGGGGCAGACAAAAAATGATTCTCTCTCATCATTAATGTTTCTTGCTCTCTTCCTCTTTGAAATCAATAAAAATATATTTAAAATAAAAATAAAGGAATAAAGCTGACTGTGAAATAAAATGTACAGTATGGCTCAGTTTTGCTATAAAACATGCATAAAAAATAAGAATAGAGGATATATACCTCAATTTATAATGATGGTCACCTGCGAGTGATAGAAATTGGGTTGATATTAATTTTGCTTATTTACAAGTCTTAATTTTTCTACAACAAACATTAGTTTTATATTAGAAAAACAACATTAGTTTTATATTAGAAAAACAACATTGTATGCCTAAGTGACCGTCAGACCATTCAACTGTCCTACCGGTAGGTATGATGCGCAATGACCACCAGGGGGCAGATGTTTAACGCAGGAGCTACCAAGCTGCAGTGACTTGGCAGCTGCAGTTCTTGGATGACACACTGGGAACCAGAGAAGAGGGAGTCCAATTCCAAGATGTGTCACCCGAGAACCACCTTCTCCCAATCCAGGACCCCCTAAGGGGATGTCAGAGACCTGATTTCAGTCTGACCCCCACAGGCCAGGCCAAGGGACCCCACCTATGCATAAATTCATGCATTCGGCCTCTAGTCTGAAAATAAAACACCCAAGTCTACCATTTCTTTATCTGTGACTCCGTACTATCAGGTAAACTGTGTGATAAAGGTAGGAGTCGTTTCGGCTGTTGGCTTAGTTGGTTTAATCCTCCTACGTACTATATGACTCGAAAAGACCTCAATACTATCCCCCGTTCTCTATTCTTTCTTTCTGTCTTTTCTGCTCCTTCTTCTCATGTCTCCTCTTTCCTTCTTCTATCTTCCTCCTTCTCTTTCTCCTCCTCCTCTCCTCATCCCTCACTCTCCTCCTTCCTCTCCTCCTCCTCCTCCTCCTCCTCCTCCTCCTCCTCCTCCTCCCTCTCTTTCTCCTTCTCCTCCTCCTCCTCCTCCTCCTCCTCCGTCTTCTTCTTTTTTAATATATTTTATTGATTTTCCACAGAGAGGAAGGGAGAGAGATAGAGAGCTAGAAACGCCTAGAAACGCCGATGAGAGAGAAACATCGACCAGCCGCCTCCTGCACACCCCCCACCAGGGATGTGCCCGCAACCAAGGTACATGCCCTTGACCAGAATCGAACCTGGGACCTTCCAGTCCACAGACCGATGATCTATCCACTGAGCCAAACCGATTTCGGCGTGATCCCCCCTTCTTAAACTATGATTCTATCTTGTTCATGCCTTTGTTGCCATGGATTTTGCATGCTGTTCTAGTTATTAAATGGATGTCTGTCTTCTCTCCCAGATTTTAGTTCCCTGAGGACAGGGCTGTGCTTTATTAATCTGTGACCTTTAGGGGTTGGTGTAAAACCAGTGCTTAATACACATTTATGGGATGAATCATTTAAAGGGGAGATAAGTACCTCAAGTACTAAAGGATCAAAACTGCCACTGAGGTGGTAAACCCAGATGTGAAAGTTAACAGTGTTGCTGGTGCTGGAGGGTAATTTAAGAAATCTACTCTGTCATACTCTGATAGTGAGTTTCAACGGAGTCCCTGGAGCAATAGTGCATCATTGAAACAAATAGGGAAGTTAGTTTTGTAGAGAAAAATAAAGATTCCTTTTCAGATAGACACGTTCTGAGGTGACAGGGGAGAACTTAAGACCAATCAAAGGGGTGCTTGAAGCAGCTGAGTGAGCTGTTGCATGAAAGGAAGTATGTGTGAGGGAGAAACAAAGGCAGGTGGGCTGGGTGGAGGGCAGCTGACATTAGCATGGGGGTGGAAGTGCACCAAGGAGAGAAGGTGGCCATTGTGACAGAGACAGGAAGAGAAGCAGCAGTACAAGGCAGAGCCACACAAGGCTGCCCAGAAGCAGAAAGAAAAAATCACATGGCCAGATACTGCTGCAGAGAACCCTAGGTGGACAGAGAATGGGGGTCAGATTTGGCTGTTAGAAGTCACTGGTCACATCAGTCCTTTCCCCTGGAGCTAGGCTTAGTGAGAGTGCCCCCAGTGCCCAGGACAGTGATATCAACAGAGGAGGGGGAGAGGAAAGAGGGGGAGCACTTACAGAAATGCACAGGGAGTCCTTCCTGCTTGTCTGTGTTGTCCACCTGCATTCAGTTGAAGCCTTTTAATGTGGTGGCAGAAAGTGAAAAAGAAACTGAACAGCAAGAGCTCCATGTCAGTTTGGACACATATCCTTATATCATGAAAAGTGAAAATATTTTTCATAAAGTTTTCATCCCGAATCTCATAAAAACAGTGCAGCAAATGCCAAGAATATGGGTCTAGGTTCAGATGCTTCTCAAGGACCTCACTCTTGGCCAACTGCAGCAGATAGGAATGCCGCTCCCGAGACAGGCTGCATTTGAAGATGCTCTCCATCTCTCTCATCCCCTGATCACTCAGAAGGCCAAACAGGAAACATGTGGTTGGTTCCCCAAAAAGGTCATCCTTGTCATATACATCTGTCAAGTCTGTTATAATTTTGATGTTATTAAAGCAATCACTTTTCAGCACTCTATCACCTAACGCATAGAACATTGCTGCAAAGAACTCCTGGAAGCACAGATGAATGAAGCTGTAGCTCCGAGGGGTGGAGTGCTCTTGAAGAACACCCGTGTTTAAGAGAGTAGAGATGTTGGCCTCATCTAACTCATGTTTCCTGAAGTCCTCTGGGTTGAATAGAGTGTTTCCTTGCCATATGCCTTCAGCAGCCAAAGAGCAGAGGCCCCTCAGTTTAGTCCCAAGGGACTGAGCCTGGAGAACGTGGAAAAAGTAGTGCAGACAGAGGGCTGTGGTGGTCTGGGAGGTCAGTGAGAGTGGTTTCTCCTGCTCCATCTGCTGCTTTAGGCAAGTGCAGACCAGCCAGGACACCAAGGGCATGAGACACATGGTCAAGAGAGCCGGGTTGGATTCAACCAAGGTGAAGGCTTTAATTGCTTGGCTCTGATCTGTGAAATATTGGAAGAAATACTCCTTCCTGGCTGACTCAGAGAATCCTAGGACCTCCACCCAGCAAGGATGCTTTAAGGAAGTTTTGAGCCTCTGCAGAGCTGTGCTCCGAGCTGTGATAAGCAGGGAAGCCTTGGGAAGTATGATTTTCTTCAGCAAACTGCCCAGCAGTGTGTGAACCTGCTGCTGCTGGTTCCAGTGTGGACAGAGCTCAGAACTCTGCTCCTTCAAGTCCCATTTTGGTTCACCTAAGTTATCAAGAATGAAGAGCAGCTGCTCTGGCTGAGATAGGATCTGCCCAATGGGAGGAGCATCAGGAGCAGTCCAATCTTTTGTGATGAACTCAGCAAAACTCATTGTCTTGGACTGGGCCAGCTCTCTGCAGTTGAAGTAGAAGACATGCTTGAAGTGGTCCCTGAAGAGCCAGCCTTCCTCCCAGGCTCTCCTCACCTGCCTGGCCAGGGTTGACTTACCGATTCCAGCAGCCCCATGTACCACGACAGTGGGAGGCTCCTCCTGGGTACTCAGGCCTGGGCCAAATAAGTCTCCAATCTCCATCAAATGTCCTTGTTCATCTATCACCTCGTGATTCCTTCTTCTCCTGAGCAGAAAGTCATGTCCTCTGGGTTGAGATCTGCGTAGAAGTAGCAGCTGTGTGAATTTTTGGGGCAAATATTCATTTCTCCATGACTGAGTGGGGCAGGAACTCTCTTTCCTTTGGTTCTGGTATTTTTCTTTGATTCCTATAGAAAGGAGAGAAAGATGAAACATTTGTTTAATTGTTTCTCCATTTATTCCTCAATTGTTTTTTGAACTCACTTGAAGCTATACACTGCTGGTTGATGATACGGTATATTCTTTTCAGATCATAGAGAAAATATGGGTTTTGGGGGGAAGATCCCTGCTCAAGTTTTGACTTGAGCAAATCATTCTCATAGTGTAATGTTTCTTCCTTCTTCAAATATTAATCATTGGCTAACACTGCCAGACACTGATTTAGTGGTTTGGGATAAAGAGTAAACAAACTGCCACAGCTGTTTGCTCTCATTATTTCTATGACCTGAGTTATTAGCCCCACTGAGCTTACAATTTTTTATTAATAAATTGTAAGTGGTCATGGTTGAGTGAAGAAGATAATGGATGGTGAAACAGAGACTATTGATTTCTGAAAGTACTCTCTTTGCACCCACTACTAAGTATATGCCAAGGATAATCTTCTACAATCACCTCAGGTTATTCATCTGAGGGCTCTCTCCAAGGCAATGAGTGTGACAGGCCAGAAGCCCCAGGGAATTAAAGCTCCAGGATGAGTGCTTAACCCCTGACAGAGGCAGTTCCCTGTCACCCAGCAGAAACATCTCTGACGTGTGTTCTCCACCATCTCCTGAAGATCCCTAGTACATTGAACCTCAGTTGCTCCACAAGGCAGGTTTCATTGGTTTCCTCCTTTTCTTTCAAATTCTCTTTCCTATTGGTGCTTCTAGGAAACCAGTTCCTGAATAAACCACCTGCTCTCTAATTTAGTGTCAGGGTCTGATTCTGTGGTAAGCCAGGTTATAATACAGATTCATATTATAATAAAATCATCAAAAATGAAAGACAATGAGAATATGAAATCAGCAAGAAAATGATTTATCACATACAAGGGGACTCCCTCAAAACTATGAGCAATT
Organism: Pipistrellus kuhlii; assembly: GCF_014108245.1. Classification (NCBI taxonomy): domain Eukaryota; kingdom Metazoa; phylum Chordata; class Mammalia; order Chiroptera; family Vespertilionidae; genus Pipistrellus; species Pipistrellus kuhlii. The sequence continues at coordinate 10,689,055 of NW_023425522.1, forward strand.
TTCAGCAGAAACTTCACAGTTCAGGAGACAGTAGATGATATATTCAAAATACTGAAAGAAAAATAATCAAGAATAATTTACTGAGCAAAGGTTCAGAAATGAAAGAGCTATAAAGGTATTCCCAGGTAAACAAAAGCTGAGGGAGGTCAACACCACTCGAGCTGACTCACAACAAATGCAAAAAGGCATTCTCTAAGGCAAGCTGAAATAAAGAATGCTACTTGGTAACATGAAAACACGTGAAAGAAAACATCTCGTTGGTAAAGGTAAATATATAGTCAAATTCAGAATATGCTGTACGGTAATGATGGTGTGAAATAACTCTAGTAGAGTGGTTAGAAGACAGAAGTATTGGCCAATGCTGTGGGGCTGGAGCTGGTGAAAGGGGCGTGGAAGCACTAGCACAGGACAGTAAAGTTGGCCTTACAAACTCTTCAGGGTATGCAATGGGTTATTGGATGCTGATCAGGCACCTGACTTTAGCATTGTAACAGCTTCAGAGACCATGTGAGAATGTGAGTGGAGTCAGCCCTATCGCTTTAGATAGTTCAGAGTTTATATGTTCCTTGTGTACAAGTGATTTCCCAGATTATAGTTCTCTGCCTATGCTTTTTCTTCTTGTCTGCCCCCTCCCCTAGTTTTTTTTAAATTTCACAATTATGTATCGATATTTAATTCTCAAAGTAATATGTATCTGTGTTCATTTGTGGACACTAGTACAAATGATTAAAGAAAACACCTGATCTTGGGGAAGAGTAGCTAATAACATTTAACTCACATAAACACACACAAATATACACACCCATCTATATGTATGTGTGTGTGTATATTGTATATATTTATGTATATATGTATGTATAAATTTTCTTTATGGGTGTTTCAATGTGTACAAAAATATGTGATTGGTAATAGACATAGAATGTTTATGAAGGAATTGCATTATTTTCTCTTTAATTTGAACTTCTTTATTTAACTATACAGTCTTGAGATGACACATTTCTACAGTTGAAGAAGGGGTTTTGATACCTCCTAACCTGCATGCTCAGTCTCTGGCTATTGTAATAAAAAATTTTATGACAAGACTATGCATGATTATCTTTGGTAAACTCTGACTCAATAATGAGATAGCAATGACTGAGCCATTACCGAATACTCTGTGCCTGAAGGGAGGAGTTTAAAACATTTATTAGTTATACTAGTGGCCCTATGCATGAATCTGTGCATGAGTGGCTTGCTACTGCTTGCCTCAGCTGGCCACCCAGCCCACCACCACTCCTAGCTCTCTCCTTCACTGTAGCTTGCTGCCCCGCCCTCCTGTAGCTCTCCACCCACTGCTGATTGGTCATTATGCAACATGGTTGAACGACCATTTGCATATTACCTCTTTATTATATAGAATGTGTTATTTTCTGTTGCAATATTTTAATTATATTGAAATAATAAATTTATTGAATGAAACTCCAAAAGGAAACAAGAACAAAAGTATTAAAAATAACTCATGCAAAACACACACACACACACACACACAACTCATGCAGATTAAAATAATTTGGTAATGGATACACAATATAAAAGATGAAAATTATGACAACAATGGGGGAGTAAAAGAGTAGAATTTTTACAAGTGATTGAAATTAAGTTGTTATGAGTTTGAATACACTGTAATAATTATGAGATATTTTGTGTACATCTCATGGTACATACAAAGACAACCCCCTAGCAGATACATAAGTGAGAAAGGAATCATAGCATACCACTATAGAAACTCATCAAATCACACAGCAAGAGAGGAAGAAAGAATAAAAGCAGTATATAACAGCTACAGAATCAATGGATAAATACTTCCCTATCAATAATTACTCTGAATAAAAAGCATTACCTTCTCTAATCACAAGATAGAGTAGCTGAATGAATAAAAAATAAAAACAAAGCACAATAAAACCCAAGACCTAACTATATTCTGCTTACAAGAGACTCTCTTTGCTTTTATTTATTTTTTCTTATTTATTTATTTATTTATTTATTTATTTATTTATTTTTATTTTAAATGTTCTTTTTAAAAAATATATTTTATTGATTTTTTACAGAGAGGAAGAGAGAGGGATAGAGAGTTAGAAATATCGATGAGAGAGAATCATCGACCAGCTGCCTCTTGCATACCCCCCACTGGGGATGTGCCCACAACCAAGGTGCATGCCCTTGACCGGAATCGAACCTGGGACCCTTCGGGCTGATGCTCCATCCACTGAGCCAAACCTGCTTTGGCGATTTTTTTCCTTTTTTATTAAGGTATTATATGTGTACATATCTTACCATTGTCCCCCCACTCCCGCATATGCCCTCACCCCCCAGAGTTTTGCGTCCATTGGTTCTGCTTAAATGCATGCATACAAGTCCTTCAGTTGATCTCTTATCTTTCGCATATCTCCCTAACCTTCCCGTTGTAATTTGACAGTCTGTTTGTTGCTTTACTGTCTATGTGTCTATCTTTTTGTTCATCAGTTTGTAATGTTCTTTATTATCCATAAATGAGTGAGTTCATGTGGTGTTTTTCTTTCATTGACTGGCTTATTTCACTCAGCATGATGTTCTCCAATTCCATCCAGGTTGCTGCAAATGATAAGAATTCCTTCTTTTTAATGGCAGCATAGTATTCTATTGTGTAGATGTACCATATTTTTCTGATCCAGTCATCTGCTGATGGGTACCTAGGCTGTTTCCAAATCTTAGCTATTATAAACTGTGCTGCTTTGAACATAGGGGGTGCATATATTCTTTCTGATTGGTGTTTCTAGTTTCTCAGGATGTATTTCTAGGAGTGGGATTACTAGGTCAAATGGGAGTTCCATTTTCAGTTTTTTGAGGATACTCCATACTGTTCTCCACAGTGGTTGCACCAGTCTGCATTCCCACCAGCTGTGCACGAGAGTTCCTTTTTCTCTGCATCATTGCCAACACTTGTCGTTTGTTGATTTGTTGATGATAGCCATTCTGACAGATGTGAGGTAGTAGCACATTGTCTTTTAGATTTGCATCTCTTGGATAATTAGTGACTTTGAGCATGTTTTCATGTGTCTCTTGGCTTTCCTTCTGTCTTCTTTTGAAAAGAATTTATTTAGGTCTGTTGCTCATTTTTTTTTTTTTTACTGGATCATTTATCTTAATTTTATTAAGTTGTATAAGCTGCCTGTAGATGTTGGAGATTAAACTTTTATCATTGATAACATTTGCAAATATGTTCTCCCATACAGTGGGCTTTCTTGTTGTTTTGTTGATGGTTTCTTTTGCTGTGCAAAAGCTTTTTATTTTGATGTAGTCCCATTTGTTTATTTTCTCTTTAGCTTCCATTGCGCTAGGGGCAGTATCAGTGAAGAAGTTCTTTTGGCATATGTCTGAGATTTTGCTGCTGTGGATTCCTCTAGTATTTTTATGGTTTCCCATCTTATGTTTAAATCCTGTATCCATTTTGAGTTTATTTTTGTGTATGGTGTAAGTTGGTGATCTAGTTTCATTCTTTTGCATGTATCTGTCTAATTTTCCCAACACCATTTATTGAAGAGACTGTGTTAACTCCACTGTATGTTCATGCCTCCTTTGTTAAATATTAATTGAGCATAGTGGTTTGGCTCGATATCCAGATTCTCTATTCTATTCCATTGATCTATATGTCTGTTCTTGTGCCAGTTCCATGCTATTTTGAGAACAGTGGCTTTGTAATACAGCTTGAAATCTGGTATTGAGATCCCTCCTACTTTATTCTTCTTTCTCAGGATTGCTGTGGTTATTCAGGTTCTTTTTTTTTTTATTTCAGATGAATTTTTGGAGAGTTCTTTCTAGGTCTGTGAAATATGCCATTGGTATTTTAATGGGCAGTGCATTGAACCTATAGATTGCTTTGGGTAGCATGGATTCTACCAATCCATGAACATGGTATGTTCTTCCATCTGTTTACATCTTCCTCTAACTCTTTTTTCAGTGTCCTGTAGTTTTCTACATATAGGTCTTTTACCTCCTTAGTTAAGTTTATCCCTAGCTATCTTAATGTTTTTGGTGTGATGGTAAATGGGATTACTTTTTTAGTCTCTGTTTCTGTAAGTTCACTATTGGTGTAAAGAAATGCCATAGACGTTTCCTAGTGGGAAGGAGATAAAAGCTCCAGACTGTGCTTAGCCCCAGTTCTAGACCAGACCCTGGGGATCCAAGCTCATACGGAGGGAATCTGGGCTGTAAGGCAGAAACTCAGGGGAGTGGCGAAAGGCAGAGCCCTGGAGTCACACACATTGTGTGCAGAGGACTGACTGTTGACTGTGCCGCTGGATTGCCCTAGTGGGAAGGAGACAAAAGCTCTGGGCTGCACTGAACCCCACTTCCAACTGCACTGAACCCCAGTTCCGGGCTCATTGGGGGAGAGACTAGATTGTCCGGTAGTGGGTGAAACTCGAGGGCACCTTTCTGTCAGAGGTGCTTGCAGCGAGTACCTAAGAACACTGAGGAACACCGAGACTCAGGAACCTCACAGGGCAGGGCTGACAGGAAGCCAAAGCTGTAGGCTCCACCCTGAAACTCTGCCCCATCCAAGCTGAGCACAGAGGCTTTTGAATAAGGCTGTCTCCTGGCATAGACACAGCTGATCCTCACAGCCAGTTAGCCTGGAGGTCAGTTCCTCCCGGTGATACCAACAACAATTAAGAATTAACTACAAAAGACTGTACACACAGTCCACAAAGGAGTGCACCAAGAGTGTCCACCTCAGATAACTGGGAGGCTGACCCACTGAATTATATAGGACACCTTAACACACAAAGCCACCCTATGAACTCAGGGAAGCAGCAAAAATGCCGAGACAAGGAAACAGATCACAAACGAAAGAAATGGAGGACAAAAAGTGACTGGATATAGAGTTTAAAACCACAGTTATAAGGTTTTTCAAGAATTTCCTAGAAAAGGACAATAAAATAAACAAGACCTATGAGGATATGAAAAGGGATCAACTAGAAATGAATACATTGTCTGAAATAAAAAATATTATACAGAGTCCAAAAAACAGAATGGAAGATCACAAGAATCAAGTCAAAGATTTGGAACACAAAGAACCAGAGGACACTCCTCCGCAGAAGCAAGAAGACAAGAGAATCCAGAAAGTTGAAGATAGTGTAAGAAACCTCTGCGACAACTTTAAGCAAACCAACATCAGAATTATGGGGGTACCAGAAGATGAGAGAGAGCAAGAAACCAAAAACATATTGAAAGAAATAGTGACAGAAAACTTCCCCCACCTGGAGAAAAAAATAGACTTACAAATCCAGGAAGCGCACAGAACCCCAAACAAAAGGAATCCAGAGGACTACACCAAGACACATCATAATTAAAATGCCAAGAGCAAAAGACAAAGAGAGAATATTAAATGCAGCAAGAGCAAAGCAGGTAGTTATCTATAAAGGAGCACCCATACGATTGTCAGCTGATTTCTCAACAGAAACCATGCAGGCCAGACAGGAATGGCAAGAAATATTCAAGGTGATGAATAACAAGAACCTACAGCCAAAAATACTCTACCCAGCAAAGCTATCACTTAGAATTGAAGGCCAGATAAAGAGCTTCACAAATAAAAAAAAGCTAAAGGAGTTCATCACCGCCAAACCAGAATTATATGAATTGCTGAAGGGGGTTCTTTAGGAAAAGGAAGAAAATAAAGATAAAGATTATGAACAACAAATATGTAACTATCTACAAGTGAATCTAAACCAAGGGAATTAAAAAATCTGATGAACAATATTAACTGTTGAATATAATAGAATCAGAGATATGGAAGGGGAGTGGATTGACGATTCTTGGGGAAAAGAGGAGTGGGAGGTGTGGGAAGAGACTGAACATAAACTGTGCACCTATAGACCAGGACAATGGTGGGTGGGGAAAGGGTAGAGGGTGGGGTGAGAACCTGGTGGAGGGGAGAAAAATGAGGAACATTTGTAACAATATGAATAAAGATTTATTTAAAAAAAAAAAGAAATGCCATAGATTATGGCAATTTCGTATCCTGCTACATTGCCCAATTCATTTATTAAGTCTATTAGTTTTTTGATGGAGTCTTTTGTTTTTTTAATGTCATTTTATTTTATGACAATATCATGTCATCTGCAAATAAGAACAGCTTTACTTCTTTTCCAATTTGGATGCCTTTTATTTCTTCTTTTTGTCTAATTTCAATGTCTAATACTTCGAGTACTATGTCAAACAGGAGCAGTGAGAGTGGCATCCCTGTCTCATTCCTGTTCTTAGAGGAAATGGTTTTAGTTTTTGCCCAGTGAGTATGATGTTTGCTGTGAATTTATCATATATAGTTTATTATGTTGAGGTATGATCCTTCTATTCCCACCTTTTTGAGTTTTTATCAGAAAAGGGTGTTGGATTTTGTCAAATGCTTTTTCTGCATCAATTGATATGACTATGTGATTTTTATCTCTCAATTTGTTTATGTGATGTATCACATTTATTGATTTTTGGATATAATACCATCCTTGCATTCCCAGGATAAATCCTACTTGGTCATAGTGTATGATCTTTCTGATGTACTGCTGGAGGCGATTTTGCTAGAATTTTGTTGAGGATTTTGGCATCTATGTTCATGAGGGATATTGGCCTGTAATGCTCTTTCATTGAGTTGTCTTTATCTGGTTTTGGTATTAGGGTGATGCTGGCTTCATAGAAGGATTTGGGAAGTGTTCCTTCCTCTTGAATTTTTTCAATAGTCTGAGGAGGATATGTTTCCTTAATGTTTGGTAAAACTCTCTTGTGAAGCCATCTGGCCCTGGGCTTTTATTTGCCAGAAGCTTTTTGATGACTGCTCCAATTTCTTTCATAGTTATTGGCCTATTGAGCTGTTTAGATTCTCCCTGGTTGAGTTTTGAAAGGTTATATTTTTCTAGGAATATGTCCATTTCCTCCATGTTGTCCAGTTTGTTGGAATAGAGTTGTTTGTAGTATTTTTTCACAATCCTTTGTATTTTGGCAGGTTCTGTTGTTATTTCACCTCTTTCATTTCTTATTTTGTTTATTTGGGTCCTCTCTCTTTGCTTCTTGGTGAGCCTGGCTAGAGGTTCATAAACCTTTGTTTATCCTTTCAAAGAACCAGCTGTTGTTTTTGTTGATCTTTTGTATTGTTTCTTTGGTCTCTATGTAGTTTATCTCCACTCTGATTTTTATTATTTCCTTCCTTCTGCTTACACTGGGATTTTCTTGTTGCTCTTTTTCTAACTCTTTGAGTTGTAGGGTTAGGAGATTTATTACCATTGTTTCTTGTTTTTTGCAGTGGCTTGTAGAGCTATGAACCTCCCCCTCAAGATTGATTTTGTTGTGTCCCATAGATTTTGGATTGTTGTGTTTTCATTGTCATTTGTTTCCATGATGTTTATTTATTTCTTCCTTGATTTCTCTGGTAACCCAGTAATTGTTTAATAGCATGCTGTTTAGTCTCCATGTGTTTGATTTCTTTGGATTGTTTTTTATTGTAGTTGATTTCCAGTTTTATGCCACTGTGATCTGATAAGATGCTTGATATGATTTCTATTTTTTTGAAAATTGAAGAGACTTTGCCTGTATCCCAACATGTGATCTATCTTTGAAAATGACTCATGTGCACTTGAGAAGAATGTATATTCTGTGACTTTGGGGTGAAATGTTCTGAAGATATCAATTAATTCCATATGGTCAAGTGTGTCAGTTAGGATTGATCTTTCTTTGCTGATTTTTTGTTTAGAGTATTTGTCCAATGGTGATATTGGGGTATTAAAGTCTCCTACTATGATTGTATTGCTGTTAATATCTCTCTAGAGATCCTCCAGGAGGTGGTTTTTTGTTTGTTTGTTTGTTTTTGTTTTTTAATGTATTTGGGTGCTTCTGTATTGGATGCATATATGTTTACCAGAGTTATTTCTTCTTGTTGGATTGCTCCCTTTAGTATTATGAAGTGGCTTTCCTTATCTCTTTTTATGTCCTTCATTCTGAGTTCTAATTTTTCAGATATAAGTATTGCTACCCCAGCTTTTTTGCATTTCCATTCGCCTGGAAAACCTTTTTTTTATCCTTTCACTCTCAGTCTGTGTGTGTCTTTTGTTTTGTTTTTTTGTAGGACAGGAGATATATGGGTATTGTTTTCTTATCCAATCCATTACCCTATGTCTTTTGAGTGGGGCATTTAATCTATTTATATTTAAAGTTATTATTGATAGGTACTTTTTTTTTTTTGTCTGTGAAGCTCCTGATTTCACCTTCAGTTTTGATTGATAGCCTTGATGGGTACAGTATTCTTGAATTTTGTCTCTTCCTTTGCATGAATTTGTATATTTCATTCCATTCCCTTCTGGCCTTATGAGTTTCTGTTGAGAAATCAGTTGCTAGTCTGATGGGGGTTCCTTTGTATGTAACTTTCTGTCTCTCTGCTGCTTTTAAGATTCTTATTTTGTCTTTGGTGTTTGTCAGTTTAATTATAATGTGCCTTGATGTCGGTCTTTTGTGATTCATTTTGCTTGGGACTCTGTGAGTTTCTTGGATTTGTGTGGGATTTTTCTTCCCTATATCAGGGAAGTTTTCTATCATTATTTCTTCAAACAGGTTTTCTATTCCTTGCTCAGTTTTCTTTCTACTGGAACTCCTATTATGTGAGTATTGTTTTGTTTCATATTGTCCCAAAGTTTTCTTAGGCTGTCCTGTTTTTTATTTATTTATTTTTTTCTAGAAGCTGCTCTACTTGGGTATTTTTTTTCCATCTTGTTTTCTAGCTCACTGATGCGGTCCTCTGCTTCTTCTAGTCTACTCTTAATGCGTTCTATTGACTTCTTTACAGTAGCGATGTCATTTTTCATTTCTTCTCGGTTCTTCTTCATTTTCTCTTGGTTCTTACTCATATTGTCAAATTTGTCTTCCATTATTTTTAGCCACTTTATGACCATTTCTCCGAACTTTTGCTCTGATAGGTTGCTTGCCTCTAATACGTTTCTTTCATTTTTCTGGTGATGCCTGCTTTTCTTTCATGGGCAGGCTGTTTCTTTGTCTCCCCATGGTCTCTCTTTTTAGGATGTCTGGTTAGGTAGTTCTCTCTATCATGAATTGATTTAAAGGCACAAAATACAACACAACCACGTACAACACACAAGGCACCACAGAAATATATTTGTGATATTAATAACCTCAAATAAAGGTGACTACCAGTGAAAGGCAAGTTAGGAGATAGTAGAGAAAGAAGAAGAGTAAAAAGAAAAGAAAAAAAGGAGTGTCAAAATGAAATGGGGAAAAGGGAGGAAAAAGTAAGATAGATAAGAACTAGAATAAGAGAGAAAAGGGGAACAAACTATACATGTATATCTGGGGAAAAAATTCCAATAGAACAACCACTAATCCAAGCAAATGCCAGTGACAAGTACCTGGAGATCAATACAAAAAATACCAACTATTGTAATACCAAGCGAGGTAAGGGAAAACAGAAGTAAAAAACAAAACAAAACAAAAACAAAGGAAATAAGAAACACCAAATAAACAAACAAAAAAGAATAAGCAAAACAATCTCACAAAAAAGCATACAAATTCAATATAATCAACATTCAAGCAATCAACACCAAAAGGACAGAAAGAAAAACAATTTTTAATAGTTTAGACAGTGAAGAGAGTGGTGGGTATGCACTTGGAGAAGGGGATTGGAAATTAGATATATAAGTAGGGTGAAATTTTAGCAGGGGGTAACAGAAAGAATAGGGAAAATCTAAAGCAGGAAAGGGTTAAGATAAATAGGACACCAAAAGGGGAAATGTTAGGGAGAGAGTGATGGCATAAGGATCGTGTTGAGATAGGGTAAAACAATGCTAAAGAAAAGGTGAAAATAGAAGGTAGAACACTAATCCCAAAGTAAAATAAAGAGAAAATAAAATTAAGCTTAAAAAAAAGAAAGAAAGAAGGAAAGAAAGAAAGAAAGGAAGGAAGGAAGGAAGGAAGGAAGGAAGGAAGGAAGGAAAGAAGGGAAGGAAGGAAGGAAGAAAGAAAGAAAAAAAGAAAGACAGAAGAAAGAAAGAAAGAAAGAAAGAAAGAAAGAAAGAAAGAAAGAAAGAAAGAAAGGGACAAAACCATGATGGCAGCATAGGTAAACAACTAATCTGCCACCTTGCACAACAATTTCAAAACTACAACTAAAAGACAAAACATCTATCACCCAGAACCACAGGAAAGCTTGATGAAAGAGAAAGGAACACAAGCACTGAAAAAGCTGAAAAGCCTAGGTATGGAGGCATGAGAGTCGGGCTGGTGGCGGGCAACTGGGTGCTGGGCTTTTTTTCAACCCAAAGGGAAACAAGATCCCAATCACTTTGAAATCCAGTTTCTGGGGTCACGTAGGGGACCCAGACACCTACGGGGAGAAGCTGGTCTGTCAGCCATCAGGTCCAAAAGTGAGAGTGACTTTTTTACAGAGGTGCACACAGCAATTATTGTTTACTGCGTTGGAGCACAGAGATGCCGGGACTTGGAAACGCGGAAAGGCAGAGACAGTGATGGCAACCATCACTCTTTGCCTACTGATGTTCTGTGACCCCCCTCCCCCACCCTAAGGCCCCGCCCCACACATTCTACAAGCCCACCCAGGCTCCACACAGCTGCTTTTGCATATAAATGGCCTGTATTGTGGCAGCTTAATGAAGTAAACTGTAACTTTAGCTCCAAAACCGTGAAATCCCAAGCAAAGAGGAGAAAACTGTAGTTCTTGCAGTAGCACCTGCTGGGTGGCCTCAGACAGTAGCTGAACTGCACCCATTGGAGATCCAGAAACTAGTGTATCTAGTGGTCAGTGTGAGATGACACAAGATTTCAACTATTTTCATAAGGGAGACATTCAAGAGACAGACTAAGTGAGCACCAAAGCCCTATGGGAACAAGTCCTCCCCCATAAATGTGTCTCTGGCACAGCAATTCTTCCATTATAGACACAGTGGGTCCTCATAGCCAATTGGCCTGGAGGTCAATTCTTCCCAGTGACACCAACAACAATCAAGACTTAACTACAACAAGGGTGTACACACAGTCCACAAAGGGGTGTACCAAGAGTGTCCATATCAGGCAACTGGGAGGCTGACTCACTGAACCATAGAGAATATCCAGGCCCACAAAGCTTCCCTAACAATTCAGGGAAGCAGCAAAAATGCCAAGAAAATAAACAAGATCTCAAACAAAAGAAATGGAGGAGAACAAAAGACTGGATATAGAGTTCAAAACCACCGTTATAAGGTTTTTCAAGAATTTTCTAGAAAAGGCTGATAAATTTAACGAGGTCCCCAAGGAATGGAAAAGGATCAACTAGAAATTAAACATACACTGACTGAAATAAAAATATTATACAGAGACCCAACAGCAGACTAGAAGAACGCAAGAATCAAGCCAAAGATTTGGAATCCAAAGAGGCAAAGGGCACTCTTCCAGAGAAGCAAGAAGAGAAGAGAATCCAAAAAGTTGAAGATAGTGTAAGAAGCCTCTGGGACAACTTTAAGTGAACCAACATCAGAATTATGGGGGTACCAGAAGATGAGAGAGAGCAAGAAACCAAAAACATATTGAAAGAAATAGTGACAGAAAAGTTCTCCCACCTGGGGAAAAAAAATAGACTTATAAGTCCAGGAAGTGCACAGAACCCCAAACAAAAGGAATCCAAAGAGGACTACACCAAGACACATCATAATTAAAATGCCAAGAGCAAAAGACAAAGATAATCTTACAAGCAACAAGAGAAAAACAGTTAGTTACCTACAAGGGAGCACCCATACGATTATCAGCTGATTTCTCAACAGAAACTATGCAGGCCAGAAGGGAATGGCAAGAACTGTTCAAAGTGATGTATAGCAAGAACCTACAACCAACATTACTCTACCCAGCAAAGTTATCATTCAGAATTGAAAGTCAGATAAAGAGCTTCACAGATCAGAAAAAGCTAAAAGAGTTCATCACCACCAAACCAGTATTATATGAAATGCTAAAGGGTGTTCTTTAAAAAGAGGAAAAGAAGAAAAAAGTAAAGAAAAAAATTATGAACATCAAATACATATCTATCAACAAGTGAATATAAAAGTCAAGTGAATTAAAAATCTGATTAACAGAATAAACTGTTGAATCTAATAGAATCAGGGGCATATAATGAGAGGGGATTGATAATTCTCAGGGGGAAAGGGGCACGGGAAGGTATCTGTGTGGGGGGTACGGGAAGAGAGATGACAAAAATCATATACCTATGGATGAGGACAGTGGGGGGCTGGGGTAGGTAATGGCAGAGGGTAAGGTGGGGACCAGGTGAAGGGGAGCTTTTGGGGGGAGGAAAGGAGAAACAATTGTAATAATCTGACCAATAAAGATCTATTTAAAAAAGAAAAAAAAAGAAAGAAAGAAGAAAAAAAGGAAAATAGCAATAATAATAATGCTTATTGAAAATAAAAAATGTAATAATTGATAAGGTAAAATCAAGTGAGGAAAAAAGAAAAACAATTAGTTTCTTAAGTAAAAGATGCAAAAAGTTAAAAAAATTTTTTCCCCAAAATGTGCCGTAGTGAGGGTCATTCACTTCCTCTATTGTTCTGTTTGGCACACCTGTTTCTCAGTCCAGACAGTATGGCAGTTTCCTGCATCCCACTTCTCCTCATTGTTGTAAGCCAGTCCTGATTTTTAAGTAGGCATTGTCTTAATTTCTTGTATTACTTTATTTTTTATTAAATAAAATAAAAAAATAAAGGCAGTTTGTTATTCGTCCCCTAGGTGGCAGTGTTTCTGGATTGACTTCCCAGTCTCTTTAGCTGCTCTAGCCTTCTTTTTCTATAGCAGCACTCAATACAGGTTTGTGGAGGTGGGCTGCCTCAGAGCTGGCTCTCGGATAGTCTCTCCCCACTCCAATCCCTAATTTCCAGGAGAGCAACTTCCCCCTGCAGTCTCCCAGGGTATGCCAAACTGGGTGATCCTTGCTTAGTAATCAGAAGCAAGGGAATGAAGACGAAAAAGCCCAGGTATGCGAATGATGGATCTGAGCGCAAGTTTAAGCAGCATGCACACCTTTCAAATTCTTATGCTCTCCCTCTGTGTCAGATCGGAATGGGTTGCTTTTTAGAGATCCCTTCTGTTAGCAGCTTTGAGGACCCCCTTCCACATTCACGGATCACGCCAGACCCAACAGCCAGTAACTTTTCTAGGCACAGACTTCCCCAGTCCTCCAGGTCCTGCAGCGCTTGCATTTCGCTCTCAGGCTGCCACTGCTGCTACCATGACCCAGATACCTCACTTTATCACCTGCAAAATCTGACCTTTCTGTGGTGGAATGAAGAGCTCCTTTGACTCTGTTTGTTTGCTCTGATTGGGGACTCACAGCTGTTTGGTGGTCTCCACAGTTGTGGGTTTTCAGTCTTCCAATAAGATCCACTTTCCCTTGCAAGATGGCACAGTTTTCCGTCTGAGTTCGTAGCTCCAGGAGAGGACCCAGCCTCAGTGTGGGCTGCCCGGTCAGGGAACCCCGTTTAGCAGTCCCCCACCTTTTCCTAGAGTTTTGCTGTCCCTTAGCTTGCCAACAAACACCCCCAAATGACCCTCAACTGCTCCTTCTATCTGCTCCGGGTCAGGGCTTGGAATACATCTGTCTATTCTGCTGCCATTTTCTCCTCTCTCTCTCTCTCTCTCTTTGGCTTTAAAAACACATTTAGGCTAAGGGAAAAGGATGGAAAAATATTCAATGCAAATGGAAACCAAAGAGAGGAAGATTAGCTATTATTATGTCAGACAATGAAGCTTGAGCTTGTAACATCACTTCCAGGGCCTGGGGGCAGGAGGCGGGAGAATGGCATAGAGGGAAGGGAAGAGAAAAGGGGGACATGGAAACTGGAGGTGGGGTCCCACAAAGCAGCATCAGAATGGAGGCAGAGGTCACTGGGTGTAGGTTCTAGCCCTGGCTGTTTCCAAGTGCTGTGTGAGCATGGATTTGGATGCTGGGATGAAAAGAGAAAGAGGCAAGGATGTAGCTGAGATTTCCAGCCTGGGTGACTCCATATGAGGAGGGAGAGAAGTCAGGAGAGGGGACTGGCTTGAGCTGAGGAATAGGCCTACCCTCTCTTGGGGTTCACCTGGTGAACAGAGTCCTCCTTGGAATTTTCTAGACCACCCAGACCCCAGGGAAGTTCAGAGTTATTATTATGGCCCATTCTGTGCCTGGCCAAGGACCATGTTACACATGGCACCTGGTTGGGTAAGATTCAATCCCTGGCCTGCCTGGGACTCAGTTTATCCATCTGTCCAATCATGGGGGGGGGGTATAACCTCAACACTGGGATGTTCCTGAAAGATCATTTCTAGGCCTACTGACCCACCCCCACCCTGGCTCCTCCATCCTTCTTATGGAGTTCTGTTGGCCCAGGTCCTCATGCAGCTCTAGGTTCACCTGGCTGGGAACCCACTTGCTGCCTTGCAGCCCCACTTGGGCCCTCAGGACAGCACAACAAGCCTCACATCTCCAGCTTTGTCCATCTGTCAGGCAAGTGTTTCAAATTCTCTCTATGTCTTGGAGGAACCCCAGGACTTAGGGTCAAATAATTTTAGCACCGTGGTGGAGTTTTGCTTAGGTGGAATTGGGGAGTAGAGAAATAGGGGCAATTGTGCTGTAAGAAGCAGATAAGGAGGTTGATGTTTGCTAGTAGGATGGGCAGGAGCTAGGGAATTGAAACTGGGGAACTTCAGTGTTAGAGCTGTGCTGGCATGATCAGAGCAAGGACAATAGGCCAGGTAGAGAAGGTCATCAGGGTGGCCTAGCAATGGAAAAAACTTGGAAAGCAAGGACCTTACCCCAGGGTAATCTTTCTTCCCCTAGCATATAAGTTGTCATGGGATGTGGACCCCCTGAGCTTTCATATCTCTGGCCATCCTATTCAGATCCCCTGATCTTTCCTCCCAAGAAATAATATCTAGGCATCAGTTGTGTTTTAGTTCCAGGCCCAGAAAGGCAGGAAAACCATCTTCACTGACTAATGACCCTTTGCCCTGGCACCAACCAATCCTTGGAGACTACAAAGGACCCACTTGGAAAGCTGATGAATATTCTATAGAGATCTTCTCTGGGGTCTCCCCTAAGATCTCCACTCTTAAAAAGCTTTTAGGATGGAGGACCCAGTGTGCTCTCCCTCCTGGGAGCATGCCCATGCCTTTCCGCACCCCACCCCTTCCATCCCCTGTTATCATTACCTTTATGTCATCACTCTTAAGCTTCAGGGGCACTTCCTTTGCTTCTGTAAGTTGTTTCCTGAACCCCTTTGTTCTACCATCCACTTTTTATACCTCTTGATTTTCTAAATAAATGGTCTGTTATAGTTTGAGTCTTGGCTCTGAATTCTTCCCTAGTCAGAACTCAAGAACCAAGGTTTATGAAATGATGTCTGGTCTGACCCCTGGTGCTGTTCTCACCATCATCATCAACAGCACCAGAAAACAAGAGACCTGGTCTTAACTAGGAGAGGTCAGGGAAACCAGTGACCCCACTGCAGCGTGCCCCACCCTCTCATCGAGAATGGTGCGCTGACACTCCTGACAACTGTCGTGATCTGGGCACCAGGAACTTTGTATCTCTGCCCTGGTTCTGCCTCTACCTCCCCATATATGTCCTATCTGTGCCTCAAATCCCCTCACATGAGGCTGAGAGCCTCTGCCACCTACACCTGTCAGTAATAATACCATCCACAGGGGCAGCAACAGCAACAGAACAGTTCATTGAGCACTTACTAGAAAGTGGACTCTGTGGTAGGTGTATAATATGGATTATCTCTTTACCCTCCTAGATCCCAGGGGGCTTCTACCCTCTCATTTTACAGATGGAGAGAAGATACAGAGAGCAGTGAAGCAACTTGCCCAATGTGGTCATGCCAGGACTGGAACTTTCTTCTTGCCAGCTTCCTTCTATATTTACAGCACAAGACCAGGAAAGTGGCCTCTTGTGAGGTGGGTGTGAAACCCACATTCTTTTATTTTTATTTTTATTTTATTATTATTATTTTAATATATTTTATTGATTTTTTACAGAGAGGAAGAGAGATGGATAGAGAGTTAGAAACATCAATGAGAGAGAATCATCGATCAGCTGCCTCCTGCACACCCCCTACTGGGGATGTGCCCGCAACCAACGTACATGCCCCTGATGGGAATCGAACCTGGGACCTTTCAGTCCGCAGACCGACGCTCTATCCACAAATGCTCAAGCCAAACCAGTTTTGGCATGAAACCCACATTCTTTATGCTAATGCCTTCTGAGAGTTTCTCTGGCCTTGGGGAGCTCTAGTCTCTCTGGCCTTCTGTGTGCTGTCAGGATCCATGGTTTGCTGGGAATGCACTTGGCATTCTTCTCCACAAGCCTTTTAGCTGAAGTCTAGTTTGAGCCTGGATCCCCCCTTTGACTGGGCATTCTCCAGAAAAATGTCTGATGGATTTCAGTAGGTCATTGGTGGGAAGGAGAGCAACAGAGGGTTGTCTACTCACCTGACTTCATAGCTGGCTCTTTCCAGGCTTGGGCACACAGCTTTCTCAGGCCCATCTGCTCCCAGGTCTGCAGGGCAAGCTGCCTGGCCTGCTGCTCCCCGTATTGAGCCACAAGGCAAGAGGCCACCTCCATGTGACCCATCTCTTCTGGTTGCGCTGGGGTCGCCCCCAGAGAGTGCTGGCAGAGATCCTTATCAGGCAGCTTCAGCAGGAACTCCCTCAGCTGCTTCTTGCTCATTAATTCCAAGATCGTGGCCATCCGCTGCTGGGCTCCATGGGTCATCTCTCCTGCACTGGCCATGTCTGCTTCACTGGCCCTATTTGCTTCACTCATCGTCTCAGTCCCGGCTCCGAGGGCCTCAGGGATGTTCACTGGGGAGGAGATGGGTGTGGAGGGCATTAGGCAGGCAGAGAATAGCAGTCATTCTTGTCCCCTACCATGTCCCAATACCAGACGCCAACCGGGGTCATTACTGGTTCCCTACAAACTCCTCTTCAGCACTACAAACACACTTTTATAATCCTCTTGGTTTCTTTCAATAGATGACGTTGGGAGAAGGGAGGTGAATGGAAGAGGCAGGCAAAGCCATAAGAGGAGGAGCCCAGAGACCTGGGATCAGGCAGAGAAGGCAGAGACATTTGCAGAAGTCAGGTTACTGAGATACTGGGGTGGGGGCAGTGAGAAGAGTGAAGTGGTGGGGATGGGAGGATGGGATATTCAGGATACTAACTATTACATGCTCTTTAGTCTTCCCTCCTGTGAGACGCGGAGCTCTGGAGCAACCTTGAGCTTTAATGCTGACAGGATATGGGTTAAGGGAAAAGGCAAAGCACAGGGTGGGTTTTTAGGTCCCAGGATAGAGCTCAGAGATGCTCCACCCAGATCTCTTCAGACTTCTCCTAGCCCTAGGCAACCAAAGGGGAAGAAGGCCTCAGCCAGAACCAGAACAGAGCATGTAGCCAGGTAAGGGGTGGCGCCAGGGTAGGCCTGCGGAGCTTGTACTACTTAGAGCCAGACACCCACAGGCCACATCTACAGGCAGACCATGGGCATGAGTTCTGGTAGGGTACTGCACTAGTGCATGAGACAGGTCAGTAAACCTGGACAAGTGGAATAGGGAAACTGAGACAGATATCTGAACAAACTGGCAGAGCAATTTACAGCAGATACAGAAAAGAAAGATCCAGGCCAATAAAAATAGCAAAACGAAGTGGGTGACATCAGGACCAGCTGCAAAGACCCCCTGCCCTGATACAGACCAATCAGTAGAGACCAGGACACTTAAAGAGCCCACCTGGAAAACTGATGAATACTCCTCTAAAACCCTCCTCTAGGATTCTCACCTGCAAGAGAGAGAAAAAACAACAACACACAAACACACACAAAACTCTCAAGACAAAGACCCAACATGTCTCTCTCTCTAGGGAAAACACCCATGTCTTTCCCTTCTCTCTCTTCTTCCCATACAGGCTCACACATCCTAAATTCTAAGGGATCCCACAAATTTGCAACTAGGGGAGCCATGGGCAGCAGCAGCTTATCCCAGGCTAACCCTCTGAACCTCTCTCTCTTTTCAGACTTCCCAGTGAGCTAACGCAGCCCTGCCTTGGCTCATTTATTTCCAATAACATTTTAAGAGAACCAAAGCAGCCCAGCTTAAGTCTCTCCTGCTGCTTCTTCTATGCTAAACCCTGTTTACTGTCCTCAGCTATAATAAACACACCCTCATAGTCACTTGGACTCTTGTTGTGAAAACTTTTGTATAAGAAGTCAAGAACACACATACTGGCTGTCCTTATGTCAACCTGCTCAGGGCCAGTCCCCAGTTCAATAACATCTGGTGCCCCAGATGGGACCTTGTTTCCTGAGGCTACGAAGCCCAGCTGGCTCACTTGCTATGACTAGGATTGACTTATCATGGTATAAAGTGGCATAATTCCAGAGGAGCACACCCAGAACCATGTCGCAGATTCAGACCCATGCTAAGTATCAGCTGGGGGCCCTCTGGGCCTTACATTTTGCATTGGGTGAGTTTCTTTAGATTCTGGCCTTCCACTCACCCCTATTTTAAGGTTAAGAGGCTCACTTTCTTTTATCTGTTTTGAAAAAAACCTTGTGTTAGAGAGCTAAATGTAGACAGTGCCTGGGAAGGCACATGGCATTTCTTTAATTATTGTCAGCTGAAACCAAGGCTACAGGCAAAGTCATGCTCTGAGAACACGCTTTGCCAAAAAGGCAAGAGTGTTTTCAGATTGGCCTTCATTTCAGCCCAGGTATCTGAGAGTGCGACTTTGATATATAAATCCAGTCAAGCACCAGGAATGCTCGGGCCTACTCAAGAATGCAAATGGTCTCCTTTATCCTAACTTTTGGTGAACCTTCCTGATATTTGGAAATTTAAAATAAACTTGCTGTATGGGCTCTGTGTCCCTGTCCCTCCATCAGAGAGGGTGGTGGTCCCGCCTAGCTCCCAGCTTTTTCCTTCTATCTTTGTGTCTTGTCTCTTTCTTTTATTTCTCAATCCCAAGCTTTCCTACTCAGGAACTGGACCCCCTTTTTTTCTGTGCTGGATGCAGAAATAGAGAAACACCTATAGCTAATGGTTAAGGGTTGAGAGAACCAAGGCTAAGGCAGGACAGGTGGAGAAAAATAAATGGCTATTTTTTAACTTCCAACCTCAGCCCTCCTTAATACTTCTGCAGATATACAATAAGCAGGAAGCCTTTATTTGCAAGTATTTGCAGAAATGGGAAAATGTAATGTTAAAATGTAGCTCTTTTGATGCCTAAATCAAAATTTGCATGCAAAATTAGAAAAAGCTGGCTCTAAAATTAAACGGAATGAATGGTAAGCTTATCTTAGTTCCAATCTAGAAGCTCCTAGGAAAGGCACAGGTAAATCACACTCATAGTAGACAACCAGAAAAAAAAGTCTCAAGTAGAGAGACAATAGTAATTTGTTGTATATATTCCTTGTGTTACTGGTGCCTGCAGGTAGTGTGTGGGTTCTTGATTTCATGTAGAAAAGATTTCACACTATGAGTGCAGATGATTTTGAGATTATGTTTATTAAAACTGGGAACAGTGGCTGAAACTGGTTCGGCTCAGTGGATAGAGCTTCAGTCTGTGGACTGGAAAGTCCCTTGTTTGATTCCAGTCTAAGGGCATGTACCTTGGTTGTGGGCACATCTCCAGTAGGGTGTGTGCAGGAGTTAGATGATCAACGTTTCTCTCTATCACTCTCTCTTCCTCTCTGTAAAAAAAATCAACAAAATCTATTAAATTAAAAAAAAAAAAGACTGGAAGTACAATAGAAAGCCCATCAACACATATAGCTTTAAAAAAAAAGTGGGAACAGTGAAACAAAGGAAGGGCTGAATGTAGAAGTGTAACTGGACAATCAGTGGGTCCAAGTTGCCTGTCACTACTTGAACCAATTAAGTAGGGACAGGGTTGAATCATATCTGATTGTTCATTCCAATACTGCCAGCAGCATGGGAAAGTAGTAGATCATCCACCAAAATCTGCTCACTACCCCACCATAAGCCAACTGCTTATATTAGGTAGAAGGACAAACATTACATGGGGAAGTAGGCAATAAAGGCAAATGGGCATTTTACAGATATGCAAAAGGTCTGAGGTCTTCAAAGGGATTAATGATATGCAAAGACCCTGTTGCTTTAAAGAGCTGGAAGCTTTGGTTTCTGGCTTTGGTTTCTGCTTTCCATGAGAATAGGAAGCTCACTGATAGAGAGGGTGGGCTGCATTTCCAGGTGAGTTCCCAGGTTTCACATGCATCCAGGTTAAAATGTGCCTTTTTTAATCAGAATAAAACAATCATGGTTAACAGAACATGATTAATACTTCTTACTATTATAGTTGTTCCCCAATATTCTATTTCTGCCCCTATAAGAAAAAGTTATAAAAGAGAGCCTGGGTGAGGCTGCTTTGGCTCACTGAGAAATAGAAGTCACAGTGACAGAAGTGAGCTCACTGGAGAGTCAGAGAAAAAGGGGGCCTTGGAGACAGGTTCTGAAAGTAAGCCCAAGATGAACTGCTGCTGCCCACTGCTTTCCTGGTTGCAAGTCTTGTGGGGTGCCTTAGTATTTAGGAGACAGAGAGCAGAGATATAAGCTATGGGCATGCTCTAGAAACAGCATGCCCTAGGTGGAGTATGTTTATTAAATCTTGGGACAGTGAAATGAAGAAAGTGCTTAGGATAGAAGAAGCAACAGAAGAAAGTCAGAGAAATGGGGGCCCTGGAGAAATGTTCAGGTGATAAGCTTGGAATGAGCTGCCACTTCCCACTGATTGCAAGTCTCATGAGAATCCTTAGAGAAAAAGAGCAGAGACAGATAGAAGGTGCAGGTATACTCTAGTAAGAGCACACCATGGGCCCTAACCAGTTTAGTTCAGTGAATAGAGCATTGGCCTGTGGACAGAAAGGTCCCAGGTTCGGTTCCGGTTAAGGGCATGTATCTTGGTTATGGGCATATCTCCAGTAGGAGGTGTGCAGGAGGCAGCTGATCGATGATTCTCTCTCATCGATGTTTCTAACTTTCTATTCCTCTCCCTTTCTCTCTGTAAAAAGACAATACAATATATTAAAAAAATAACTAAATAAAAGAGCACACCATGGGTTCTTTGTTTTAAGGTTTTAAACATTCTTTAGCTGAACAGAATCCTAAGGGAGATCAAAAGGGAGGGTTTTAACAGAATATTCATTAATTTTTCAGATTTGTCTTTCAATATGTTGATTCATTAAAATTTAGGTACGGAGGAACAGGGGTAAGTTTCTGGTTTCTTCTTTTTTTTTGGTAAGGGATTATAAATGTGTTAGGTCATCTGGATTCCAGATGGACTGAGTCCCAAAATGGTGCCAGCACCCAAATATGGGAGTCAGAGGCTTTTATGAGACTGACGCGCTACCTACTGCGCTAACGAGGCACCTGGGAGTCAGAGGCTTTTAAAGGACTCTAGGAGGGCTGTTTCTGGATGAAGAATTCTCTGGACTTGTCAGGATTCTGGGAAACCCTGGAGGGGAGAGATAATGGTTTTAGCAACTGGAATGTCCATTGTGAAGTGGACTAAAGATCAGTTCCCAGGAGAGAGGAAATTAATTCAATTATTTGATCAGATTTAACATTCCAGCCTTTTTTTTTTTTTTTAGCAGAGAGATAAATGCTTCTTCTATTTATTTATTTCTTTATTTACTTTTTTATTATTTTATTAAATTATTATCTGTGTACATATTTTAACATTGCCCACCCTCCCATACATGCCCTCCCTCCCCAGAGTTTTGTGTACATTGGTTGTACTTATATGCATGTATACAAGTCCTTTGGTTGATCTCTTATCTCCCCCACATCTCCCTACCCTCCCCACTTTAATTTGACAGTCTGCTTGTTGCTTTACTGTCTTTATATCTGTCTTTTGTTTCATCAATTTATAATGTTCTTTAATATCCATAAATGAGTGAGGTCATGTGGTATTTCTCTTTCATTGACTGGCTTATTTCACTAAGCATGATATTCACTAATTCTATCCAGGTTGCTGCAAATGATAAAAATTCCTTCTTTTTTATGGCAGCATAGTATTCCATTGTGTAGATGTACCTTGGTTTTTTGATCCAATCATCTGCTGATGGGCACCTAGCCTGTTTCCAGATTCTAGCTATTGCAGATTGTGCTGCTATGAACATAGGGGTGCATATATCCTTTCTGATTGGTGTTTCGAGTTTCTTGGGATATATTCCTAGGAGTGGGATTACTGGGTCAAATGGGAGTTCCATTTTCAGTTTTTTGAGGAAACTCCATACTGTTCTCCACAGTGGTTGCACCAATCTGCCTTCCCACCAGCAGTGCATGAGTGTTCCTTTTTCTCTGCAACCTCGCCAACACTTGTCATTTGTTGATTTGTTGATGTTGGCTATTTTGACAGGTGTGAGATGGTATCACCTTGTTGTTTTGATTTCCATCTTTCGGATAATTAGTGACTGAGCATGTTTTCATGTGCCTCTTGGCCTTCCTTCTATCTTCTTTTGAAAATATTCTATTTAGGTCCATTGCCCATTTTTTAATTGGCTCATTTATCTTCCTTTTATTTAGTTTTATAAGCTGTCTGTAGATGTTGGAGATTAAACCATTATCAGTGATAACATTTGCAAATATATTCTCCCATACACTGGACTTTCTTGTTGTGTTGATGGTTTCTTTTGCTGTAAAACAGCTTTTTATTTTGATGTAGTCCCATTTGTTTATTTTCTCTTTAGCTTCCATTGCACTAGGGGCAGTATCCGTGAAGAAGTTCTTTTGGCATATGTCTGAGATTTTGCTGCCTGTGGATGCCTCTAGTGTTTTTATGGTTTCCCGTCTTATGTTTAAGTCCTGTATCCATTTTCAGTTTATTTTTGTGTATGGTGTAAGTTGGTGATCTAGTTTCATTCTTTTGCATGTAACTGTCCAATTTTCCCAACACCATTTATTGAAGAGACTGTCTTGACTCCATTGTATATTTGTGCCTCCTTTGTTATATATTAATCACGATTAATAGTGATTTGGGTTGATATCTGGGTTCTCGATTTTATTCCATTAATCTATATGTTTGTTCTTGTGCCAGTACCAGGCTGTTCTGAGAACAATGGCTTTGTAATACAGCTTGAAGTCTGATATTGAGATCCCTCCTACTTTACTCTTCTTTCTCAGGATTGCTGTGGTGATTCAGGGTCTTATATTGTTCCAAATGAACTTTTGGAGAGTCCTTTCTAGGTCAGTGAAATATGCTGTTGGTATTTTAATAGGAAGTGCATTGAACCTATAGATTACTTTTGGAAGTATGGACATTTTGATGATGTTGATTCTACCAATCCATGAACATGGTATGTTCTTCCATCTGTTAACATCTTCCTCTATCTCTTTTTTCAGTGTCGTGTAGTTTTCCGCAAATAGGTCCTTTACTTCCTTAGTTAAATTTATTCCTAGGTATCTTAATTTTTTTGGTGCAATGGTAAATGGAATTGCTTTTTTAGTCTCTGTTTCTATAAGTTCACTGTTGGTGTTTAGAAATGCCATGATTTCTTGGCATTAATTTTGTATCCTGATACATTGCCAAATTCATTTATTAAGTCAATTAGTTTTTTAATGCAGTTTTTTGTTTTTTTTTTATGTACAATATCATGTCATCTGCAAATAAGGATAACTTAGCTTCTTCTTTTCCAATTCAGATGCCTTTCATTCCCTCTTCTTATCTAATTGCAATGGCTAGTTCTTCCAGTACTATGTCAAAGAGGAGTGGAAATGTGGTCATCCCTGTCTTGTTCCTGTTCTTAAAGGGAATGGTTTTAGTTTTTGCCCATTGAGTATGATGTTGGCTGTGGGTTTATCATATATAGCTTTTATTATGTTGAGGTATGATCCTTGTACTCCCACCTTGTTGAGTTTTTATCAGGAAAGAGTGTTGGATTTTATCAAATGCTTTTTCTGCATCACTTGATATGACTATATGATTTTTACCTTTTATTTTATTTATGTGATGTATCATGTTTATTGATTTGCAGATACTGTACCATCCTTGCATTCCTGGAATAAATCCTTCTTGGTCATGGTGTATGATTTTTGTGATGCTCTGCTGGAGCCGATTTGCTAGAATTTTGTTGAGGATTTTGGCATGTATGTTCATGAGAGATATTGGCCTGTAATTCTCTTTCATTGAGTTGTCTTTATCTGGTTTTGGTATTAGGGTGATGCTGGCTTCATAGAAGGAGTTTGGAAGTGTTCCTTCCTCTTGAATTTTTTCAATAGTCTGGGGAGGATAGGTTTTAATTCTTCCTTGAATATTTGGTAAAACTCTCCTGGGAGGCCATTTGGCCCTGGGTTTTTGTTTGCTGGAAGCTTTTTGATGACTGTTTCAATTTCTTCCGAAGTTACTGTTCTATTGAGATTTTTAGATTCTTCCTGATTGAGTTTTGGAAGGTTGTATTTCTCTAGGAATATGTCCATTTCCTCCAGGTTATTCAGTTTGTTGGAATAGAGTTGTTCATAGTTCTACAAACAACTCAATGAAAGAGAATTACAGGCCAATATCCCTCATGAACATAGATGCCAAAATCCTCAACAAAATTCTAGCAAATCGGCTCCAGCAGAGCATCACAAAAATCATACATCATGACCAAGAAGGATTTATTCCAGGAATGCAAGGATGGTACAATATGTGCAAATCAATGAACATGATACATCACATAAACAAAATGAAAGATAAAAAGAATATTCCAAAAAATTCAAGAGGAAGGAACACTTCCAAACTCCTTCTATGAAGCCAGCATCACCCAAATACCAAAACCAGATAAAGACAACTCAATGAAAGAGAATTACAGGCCAATATCCCTCATGAACATAAAGGATTGTAACAATCCTTTGTATTTCAATGGGGTCTGTTGTTATTTCACCTTTTTCGTTTCTGATTTTGTTTATTTGGGTCCTCTCTCTTTGTTTCTTGGTTAGCAAGATAGAGGTTCATCTATCTTGTTTATCCTTTGAAAGAACCAGCTCTTGGTTTTGTTGATCTTATGTATTGTTTCTTTGGTCTCTATGTCGTTTCTCTCCGCTCTAATTTTTGTTATTTCCTTCCTTCTGCTTACACTGGGCTTTTCTTGTTGCTCTTTTTCTAACTCTTTGAGTTGTAGGGTTAGGTGATTTATTACCATTTTTTCTTGATTTTTGCAATAGGCTTGTAGGGATATTAATTTCCCTCTCAAACTGCTTTTGCTGTGTCTCATAGATTTTAGATTGTTGTGTTTTCATTGTCATTTGTTTCCTGGATGTTTTTAATTTCTTCCTTGATTTCTCTGGTAACCCAGTCCTTGTTTAATAGCATGCTGTTTAGTCTCCATGTGTTTGATTTCTTTTGATTATTTTTATTGTAGTTAATTTCCAGTTTTATGCCACTTTGATCTGAGAAGATGCTTGATATGATTCCTATCTACTTGAATTTGAAGAGACTTTGCCTATGTCCCAAAAAGTGGTCTATCTTTAGAATGTCCATGTGCACTTGAAAAGAATTTATATTCTGTGGCTTTGGGATGGAATGTTTTGAAGATGTCAATTAATCCCATCTGGTCTAGTGAGTCATTTAGGATTGACATTTAAAAAAAAATATATTTTATTGATATTTTACAGAGAGGAAGTGAGAGAGATAGAGAGCTAGAAATGTCGATGAGAGAGAAACATCGACCAGCTGCCTCTTGCACACCCCCTACTGGGGATGTGCCTGCAACCAAGGTACATGCTCTTGACCGGAATTGAACCTGGGACCTTTCAGTCCACATTCTGACGCTCTACCACTGAGCCAAACCAGTTTCGGCTAGGATTGACATTTCTTTGGTGATTTTTTGTTTAGATGATTTGTCGAAGGGTGACAGGAGTATTAAAATCTCCTTCTATGATTGTATTGCTATTAATCTCTCCCTTAATGTCCTCCAGCTGTTTTTTTTTTTTTTTTTTTTAATGTATTTGGGTGCATATATATTTACCAGGGTTATTTCTTCTTGTTGGATTGCTCCCTTAAGTATTATGAAGTGTCCTTCATTATCTCTTGTTATGTCCTTCACTCTGAGATATATTGTAATTTGTCAGATATAAGTATTGCTACCCCAGCTTTTTTTTCATTTCCATTTGTCTGGAAAACCTTTTTCCATCCCTTCACCCTCAGTCTGTGTGCGTCTTTTTTTCTGAGGTGGGTTTCGTGTAGACAACAGATGTATGGGTCTTGTTTTCTTATCCAATCTGTTACCCTATGTCTTTTGATTGGAGCGTTTAAACCATTTACATTTAGTGTTATTAATGATAGGTACTTATTTGACGCCATTTTTATTCTATACTCCAGTTTTCCTTCTTCGCTTCCTATTTCTTTATTTTTACAGTAGACCCTTTAGCATTTCTTGCATTGCTGTTTTGGTGGAGATAAATTCCTTTAGTCTTTTTTTTTGTCTGTGAAGCTCCTGATTTCCCCTTCAATTTTGATTGATAGCCTTGCTGGGTACAGTATTCTTGGATTGAGACCCTTCTTTTGCATGACTTTGTATATTTCATCCCATTCCCTTCTGGCCTGATGAGTTTCTGTTGAGAAATCAGTTGTTAGTCTCATGGGGGTTCCTTTATATGTAACTTTCTGTCTCTTTCTGGCTGCTTTTAAGATTCTTACTTTGCCATTGGTGTTTGCCTATTTAATTATTATGTGCCTTGGCGTCGGTCTTCTAGGGTTCATTTTGCTTGGGACTCTGCGACCATCTTGGATTTGTGTGGGTTTTTTCTTCTCTATTTCGGGAAATTTTTCTGTCATTATCTGTCCTGAAATACGTTTTCTGTCATCATCTGTCCTGAAATATGTTTTCCATGTCTACCTCACTTTCCTTTCCTTCTGGAACCCCAATTATTTGAATATTGTTTTGTTTTGTATTGTCCCAAAGCTCCCGTAGTCTCTCCTTCTGCTTTTCAATTTTTTTTTTCTAAAAGCTGCTCTAATTGGATATTTTTTTTTTCCATCTTGTCTTTTAGTTCACTGATGCAGTCCTCTGCTTCTTCTAGTCTACTCTTGATACTTTCTATTGAGTTCTTTATAGTAGCAATGTCATTTTTCATTTCTTCTTGGTCCTTCTTCATTTCCTCTTGGTTCTTCTTCATTTCTTCTTGGTTATTGTCAAATTTCTTTTCCATCATTTTTAGTCATCTTATGATCATTACTCTGAATTCTTGCTCTGTTAGGTTGCTTGCCTCTAACTCGTTTACTTCCTTTTCTGTTGATGCCTACTTTTCTTTCAGGTGCGGGCTATTTCTTTGTCTGCCCATGGTCTCTCTTTTCAGGATGTCTGGTTATGTGGTTTTCTTTCTCCTGGGTTGATTTAAAGGCACAAAATACAACAGTACCAGGTACAATACAAAAAGCACTGAACAGGAATGTATTTACGATATTAATTACCTCTAATAAAAGTGATCACTAGAGAAAGGCAAATTAGGGGGTAGGGGAGAAAGAAGAAAGGTGAAAAGAGAGAGAGAGAGGGAGGGAGATGGAGAGAGAGAGAGAGAGAAGAAGAAGAAGCAGACTAAGAGAGAAAGGGGAAACAAACTATATATATATATATATATATATATATATATATATATATATATATGGAGAAAATTCCCATAGAACAACCACTAATTCCTGCAAATGCCCTCAACATTACTTGGAGATTAATACAAACTACAATATCCACTATTATTAAGCAAGGCTACGATAAACATAAGTAAAAAATAAACAAAAACAAAGCAATTAAAAAATACTAAGCAACAATAACAACAAAAGAATGAGCATATCAATTTCTCTAAAAAGCATAAAAATTCAATATAATCAACATTCAAACAAACAATAAAAAAAAGGATAGAGAGAACAACAGGTTTTTGTTTTTTTTTTCTCTTTCTTTTGTTAACTAGTTAATATAGCAAACAGAGTTGTATTTATGCACTTGGAGCAGGGGGTTGAAAATTCGGTCTATAAGTATGGTGAGAATTTTAGCAGGGGGTATACAGAAAGAATAGGGAAAAACTAAATCCGGAAAGGGATAAGATAAACAGGAGATGAAAAGGGTAAAGGTAAGAGAATGATGGCATAAAGGTCAAGTTGAGATAGGGTTGAATGATGCTATAGTAGAGATTAAAATAGAATGAAGACTAAACCAAATGTAAAATAAAAAGAAATTAAAATGGTAAGAAAACAAAACAAAACAAAACGGAAACAAAAAATGCAAAATAGCTGTAGTAATAATGATGATTGAAATTGAAAAATGTAATAATTGCAAATGTAAAATCAAGTGAGGAAAAAAAAATTCGTTTCTTAATCAAAAGATGTAAAAAATGAAAATAAACTAAAAATGTAAAAGATGAAAATAAAATACAAAATAGAAAAATTAGCATAAAAATGTGCAGTAGTGGTCATTCACTTCCTCTGTTATTATATTTGGCATGCTTATTTCTCGGACCAGACAGTATTGCAGATCCCTGTGTTCCACTGCACCTCAGTTTTGTAAGCTAGTCCTTAATTTTAAGTAGGTAATTTCTTAGTTATTTGTGTCCATTTACTTTTGATTAATTAAAAGTAATAAAAAAATAAAATAATTAAAAAAGAAAAGAAAGGTAAAAAAAAAAGGGGGGGGGGAGGGAACCAGTTTGTATTTCAGCCCCTAGCTGGCAGTGTTTCTGGTTTGACTCCCCAGTCTTTTTGGCTGCTCTAGCCTTCTTTCTCTATGGCTCTATGTTTTGTCCAGGAAAGCTGCCCTGGTGCGGGCTCCCAGATTGACTCTGTTCCCAGATTGTTTCTTCTCGCTCTGATCCCGTTTCCAGGAAGGCAATTTCCCCCTGCAGTCTCCCAGGACATGCCAAACTGGGCAATCCTTCCCTAGTACTCAGAAGCAAGGGGGTGAAAGGGATCAGGCATAGGATGAGTCTGTGCCAAGGTGTCCAGATGTTCTGCTTTTAGCGGGATGGTCCCAATTCGTAACAATTTGTCCTGAGTCCCTTGATTTTTTTTTTTTTAAGACCCGATTTTAGGGAAGATCACGCCAAACCCAGCACTGGGTCTTGCAGTGTGCGATTCTCTCTGCAGCCCCTGTCTCTTTTGGCACAGCTCTAGGTGGGGGGCCTCTGGTGGCAGCGCGGAGGCAGGACTGCTGGTGGTGGCGCGGGCCGCTGGTGGCAGGGGAGGGGGGGGGGCGGGCCGCTGGTGGCGGCGCGGGGGGGGGGCCGCTGGTGGCCGCATGGGACCCGCTGGTGGCGGCGCGCGCCCGCTGGTGGCGGCGCGGGGCCTCTGGTGGCGGCGCGGGCCTCTGGTGGTGGCGCGGGGCCTCTGTTGGCGGCGCGGGCCTCTGGTGGTGGCGCGGGGGCGGGGCGGCTGGTGGCGGCCCGGGGGCGGGGCCGCTGGTGGCGGCGCGGGGGCGGGGCCTCTGATGGCGGCGCGGCTAGTGGCGGCGCGGGGGCGGGGCCGCTGGTGGCGGAGCAGGAGCAGGACAGCTGGTGGCGGCGCGGGGCCTCTGGTGGCGGCGCGGGGGCGGGGCAGCTGGTGGGCGGCTGGAGGCGGCGCGGGGGCGGGGCGGCGCGGGGGCGGGGCGCCTGGTGGCGGCGCGGGGGCGGGGAGGCTGGTGGCAGCACGGGGCCTCTGGTGGCGGCCTGGGGCCTCTGGTGGAGGCGCGGGGGCGGGGAGGCTGGTGGCGGCGCGGGGGCGGGGCGGCTGGTGGCAGCAAGGGAGCAGGGCGGCTGGTGGTGGCGCGGGGGCGGGGCCTCTGGTGGCGGCGCGGGGGCGGGGCCGCTGGTGGTGGCGCGGGAGCAGGGCCGCTGGGAAGGGGGCCACACTAGGCCTCTGGAGGCTCCGGGCCTCTGGGGGCTCGGGGCCGCTGGGGCGAACCGAGGGTAGTCACTGCCTGCACTGCGGTGACCCAGATCCCTCACGTTTCCCCCGCAAATTCTGACCTTTCCGTGGGTGATTGAAGAACTCCCGTGAATCCACGTGTTTGGGCCGATTGGGGCGTCACAGCTGCTCCATGGTCCCCTCTGCTGTGGGTTTTTTAGGCCTCAGACAAGGTCCTCCTTTCTTGATAAGATGGCGCAGCCTTCCCTCTGAGCCGGTAGCTCCGGGAGAGGTCTCCGCCGCCTCAGCGCTGGCTGCTTGGTCATGAAATCCTGTTCAAAGGACCCTTACCTTCTTTTAGAGTTCTGCTACCCCTTAACTTGCTAATCTGTACTCCCTGTGCGACTTCTAGAAGCTGATTCTATCTGTTCTGGGATTAGGCTTGTAATGCCCAAGTGTCATAAACCCCAAAGACTACCAGGGAGCCAAATCCGATGCAATTGCAGAAAGCCTGTATTTATTTCGGACTAGGCCGAGCTCAGTCCCACTTACACCTGCGAGGGCATGGCGAGAAAGAGAAAGAACTTAATGTATCAATGGGTTTTATAGGGAGGGTGGTGCCGCTACCTTGGCTGACCTGATTGGTTGGGTTAGGCCTAGGGTCCAGTTACCGGGAGCTGGACCCGCCCCACCCTACCCTCTCGCCCCACCTGCCCTCTCACCCCCCCTGCCCTCTTGCCGCGCCCTGCCCCCTCAACCCCGCCTTGCCCTCTCAGGCTCAGAACAAGTCCTTCTGATCTGTCGCCATCTTTATCTCCTCTCACCCAGCCTTTTTGTTTTATGGAACAGGGACAAAGGTCATATTTTCCATAGTTACTTCCTGCTGAGAGGGGGTGGCAAGATCAAAGGGGTTGGACTTTGATTGTAGTCAATTGGAATATTGTGTAGATACCTCCTGGTTGGAGCAAGGGGTTGTGGCAGAGAGACTGGTGAAGGCTCGAAAGTGATCCTGTTGAGTGACTTGATAAAAGCGGGTCCCGAGGATACCACTGCATCACCTGTTTGGTTTTGCTGCTTTTGGTTTTGCTGCCTGGAGCTGAAATGCTATCGAGGCCTAGATGTTATGCGCCTCCCCCTGATCGTTACCCGAGGCTTGGTCCTGGTAATGTAAGTCTGTGGGGCTTCGTCAGAGCCCGGGCAGCTTCAGTCTTCCCTTGCCAGTCCCAGGAGGTCTGGGAGCTCCAAAATGGATCCAGATGGCAGCCTTGCTAGACTGGCTGACGTCAGACCTAGAGAAGATTGGCCGGTGTGGGATGGAGGGTCAGGAATGGAGCAGAGAGTCGAAATTCTGTGACCTCCTTGGCTGGTTTCGGAGGGTCCATAGGGGAGGAAGGCCTAATTAAGGCTGGTGACCGAGTCACCTGAGTAGGATTCAGAGGTAAGCCCCTGTTGAGCTGCCACTGCCTACTGCTCTCTGAATAGCAAACTCAGGGTGACAGAAGTCAGGGCGATGGCTCCCCATCCCCGTGGAACTCCCTTGGCTTTCAGCACTAATTGTTAGGGTCACCAAAGGAGAGATGCATGAGACCAAATTATAAATTTACTAGAGGCCTGGTGCACAAAATTTGTGCATGGGTGTGTTTGTGTGTGTCCCTCAGCCCAGTCTGTACCCTCTTGCGATCTGGGACCTTTTGGTAATAGAAGGCATAAGGTATAGAGATACTTTTTGAAGGAAAAGGAAGAAAGTGAGTTGTCAATAGTGTTTGGAAGAAAGGATATGGTTTTTGGAGTTTGAAGGTCCACCTCTGTCTTGAGCAATGTTGCAGTAACAGACAAGTCATTGAGCTTGCCTGGTCTCAGTGTCTACACCTGTAAATTGAGGGTAATAATGCCTAATTCATGAGGTATAAACTCTGCCATGTATGGTCATTGGTTCCAATTCAACAGCAATAGAAATCTTACATTTGGGGTGTGATGAAGGGGGAAACTTTATTTAATACAAACATCTTGATTGTGATACCTCATGGCTGGGAACCAAATGTCTGTGGAATAGCTCAGTGGTATTACAGCCCAATTATGGAACAGCATGGCTGTGGCACAGCATATCTGTGAAGTGGCACTGGGCATAAGCCCTCTCAGACCAATGTTATACCTCAGCCAGGGTTCGCACTTGGCTGCGTGTTGCAGGTCAACCTCTTTCAAGCTAGACACTTCTGCTCTGCTCAGCTCTGGTTCACTCTGGCCTGCAGAAACAGGACAGCTTACTCCTGACCAGTGAATTGTCTCTGGTGTTTCATCTCTAGCTGCAAATGCAGTCTTAGTAGGAGAGGAAAGTGAGCTCCATTGGGGGCTGACCAAATAGAGAGAATTCTGGCCCCTGCTCCCTGATTTGTCTGTTCTGATGAAAATGGAAGACTCTAGCCTTAGCCAGTTTGGCTCAAAGGATAGAGCATTGACCTGCAGAATAAGGGTCCCAGGTTCAATTCTGGTCAAGAGTACATGCCTGGGTTGCAGGCTTGAGTAGGTGGCATGCAGGAGGCAGCAGATCAATGATTTTTTTCTAATCATTGATTTTTCTATCTCTCTCCCTCTCCTTCCTCTCTGAAATTAATAAAAATATATTTTAAAAAAGAAAATAAAAAACTCTAAACATTCACAGTTTGTTCCAAAATGCAGTGTTCTGATTGGTTGAAATAGAGTCACTCTCGTTATTAAAGATGCTAATGAAGATACAGCTGCACAGTTCTGATTGGACGGGGAAAGTCTCAGTCCTGTTGGTTGAAATACGATTTCAGGAACTCCTTTATTAAATTAAATTAATTAACTTTTTGTTATTCATCACTGGAGGATATATTTTTTTCAAATTTATATTTTGTGTATTTTACAAGTTGTATACAAATTTTCAAACTTGCCTGTTAATATAGAATTGCCTCTAGTACAATTCATTCATTTTTTTTGCATTTTTTAAAATTAAATTATTATCTGTGTACATATTTTAACATTGTCCACCCTCCTATACATGCCCTCCCTCCCCAGAGTTTTGTGTCCATTGTTTGTACTTATATGCATGTATACAAGTCCTTCGGTTGATCTCTTATCTCCCCCACATCTCCCTACCCTCTCTGCTGTAATTTGACAGTCTGTTTGTTTTTTTCTTAATATATTTTATTGATTTTTTACAGAGAGGAAGGGAGAGAGATAGAGAGCTCGAAACGTCAATGAGAGAGAAACATCGACCGGCTGCCTCTTGCACACCCCCTACTGGGGATGTGCCCGCAACTAATGTACATGCCCCTGACCGGAATCGAACCTGAGACCTTTCAGACTGACACTCTACCACTGAGCCAAACCGGCTTTGGCTGACAGTCTGTTTGTTGTTTTATTATCTCTATATCTATCTTTTGGTTCATCAGTTTATAATGTTCTTTATTATCCATAAATGAGTGAGGTCATGTGGTGTTTCTCTTTCATTGACTGGCTTATTTCACTAAGCATGATGTTCTCCAATTCCATCCAGGTTGCTGCAAATGATAAAAATTCCTTCTTTTTTATGGCAGCATAGTATTCCACTGTGTAGATGTACCTTGGTTTTTTGATCCAATCATCTGTTGACGGGCACCTAGCCTGTTTCCAAATTCTAGCTGTTGTAAATTGTGCTGCTATGAACATAGGGGTGTATACATTCTTTCTGATTGGTGTTTCTAGTTTCTTGGGATATATTCCTAGGAGTGGGATTACTGAGTCAAATGGGAGTTCCATTTTCAGTTTTTTGAGGAAACTCCATACTGTTCTCCACAGTGGCTGCACCAGTCTGCCTTCCCCCCAGCAGTGCATGAGGGTTCCTTTTTCTCTGCAACCTCGCCAACACTTGTCACTTGTTGATTTGTTGATGTTGGCTATTCTGACAGGTGTGAGATGGTACCGCATTGTTGTTTTGATTTGCATCTCTCAGATAATTAGTGACTTTGAGCATGTTTTCATGTGCCTCTTGGCCTTCCTTCTGTCTTCTTTTGAAAATATTCTATTTAGGTTCGTTACCCATTTTTTAATTGGCTCATTTATCTTCCTTTTATTAAATTGTATAAGCTGTCTGTAGATGTTGGAGATTAAACCTTTATCAGTGATAACATTTGCAAATATATTCTCCCATATAGTGGGCTTTCTTGTTGTTGTGTTGATGGTTTCTTTTGCTGTAAAAAAGCTTTTTATTTTGATGTAGTCCCATTTGTTTATTTTCTCTTTAGCTTCCATTGCCCTAGCAGCAGTATCAGAGAAGAAGTTCTTTTGGCATATGTCTGAGATTTTGCTGCCTGTGGATGAAGGATATTTCTTCCATTGATTTTTAGAGATGGGGAGAGACACACAGAGATAAATATTGATGTGAGAGAGGCACCCCAATTGGTTGCCTCTGGCACGTTCACCATCTGGGGTTGGGGTTTGAACCTATTACACTCCATTGCGCAGGCTGACACTCTAACCACTTGAAAATACTAGCCAGGGTTGCCGCTGTTGTTTTGTAAAATGAGGATGATACTGTAACAAGACAAACAATGGGTCCATGGTGCCTGTCACTATTCAATCCAATTAAGCAGAGACAGTGTTGAATCATATATGAGAATTTATTCCAATAATGCTGGCAGTTTGGGAGAATAGCAGGTTGTCCACAAACAACTGTTCTGCCCCCCACCATAAACTGACTGCTTTTATAGGTAGAAGTTCAAGGAAAGTAGGGAAAAGGGCAAATGGGCAGTTTACAGATACATGAAAAAGGGCTGAGGGTCTTCAAAGGGGTTGGTGATATGCAATGGCTGGGGTTACTTGGGGAAATAAGGAGAGGGTAGGCAATGTGAGCAGTTCATAGGTAAGCAGAGGGCTTGGGATCTTCAAGGGGCTTAGTGATATGCAAAGCTTGGGGTCTTCAAAGGGCTGGCAATTTTGGTTTCTGCAACAAAGTTGTCAATTTTTCCATGATAATCAGGAGCTCCAAATTGGGAGGGTGGGCTGCACTTCCAGGTGAGCTCCCAGGTCCTGAGTGCAGCTGCCACCAGGTTGGAATGTGCCTTCTTTAATGTGAATTAAACAACCACAGTTAACAGAACATGATTAACATTTCTTACAATACTAGCTGGTTCCCTAACATTTTATTTCTGCCCCCTTTCAGTAGTAGTGCCTGTCATCATAGGGTTTGTGATGATTAAATTTGTCAACTTGACTGGGCCACAGTGCCCAGATATTGGGTCACACATTATTCTGGATGTTTCTATGAGGGGTTTTTAGATGAGATGAACAGAAATTAGTAACACTGGAATTAGAAGGGCAGATTGCCCTCCACGTTGTGGTTAGCCCCGTGTAGTCAACCGAAGGCCTGAATAGAACAGAAGACTGACATGCCCTGAGCTAGAGAGAACTCTGCCAGCCAACAGCTGCATCAGCTCTTTTCTGGGTCCCTGCAGGTTTTGGACCTGCCAGTCTTCAAAATTGTGTGAGCCAATTCCTTAGACTAAATCTCTCTTTATAAATATACACATCCTATTGGTTCTGTTTCTCTGGAGAACCCTGTCTAATACTGATTTGTCATTAGGGTTAAATAATTTATACATGCAATACTTAAAGATTAGGACAGGAGTGGGTGGCTGTACTCTCGGACTCTAACTTCAGTGTTTGCATCTGTCTGGATTCAGCTTCATGGGTGCCTATGTTCTCTTGCTCTTTGAACACACCGAAGGCTTCTGAAAATACCCGCATTCCCTCAATAAAATTGAGGGCCATTTGGGTCCCCTCCAAGGTCAGCCACTGTTTCTGTCATCTGAAAGGGACCAGGACAGGGCTGAAATTTGTCTGTCTGGCAGGGCTTAGAATGCATGGGCTCTTGACTTTGTGCAGGAAAGAATTCAAGACGTGGTGTAGGTGATTTTGAGAGTGTGTTTATAAAAGCAAAGGAAGGGCTTAGGATAGAAGAAGCAAGATCATAGTACCAGAATTGAGTCTAGGCAGACCATAGCAAAGGAAAGGAAGTCATAGGAACAGAATTAAGCCTAGGAGGGTCTGCTTTGTGCTCACTGAAAAGTGATTAAGAGGAGGTTCCCACAGCTTAGGAGAAAGAAAGTAAAATTATGTGCAGGAGAAAAGGGGTGGGGCACAGAGCATGCACTGGGCCCTTTGGGAAGCTATTTCTGTCTTTTGCAGGGAATTTTAAGGGAGGCCTCAATCAGAATATTCATCAGCTTTCGAGGTGTGTCTTTTACTATGCTGATGCATCAATATCTGGTCAAATTCACCTCCATCTTGGATTTGTTAGGCTCTAATTATTATTTTTTTTCTTTGTATTTATTCCCTGACTTTATTCATTTAGGTTTAGCTGGCACTAATGGCACTAATGGGTTTCTGTTACCTGTCTCTCTGTCTGGGGTTATTTAAGCTCCCTGCTCTCTGGTTGAGAAGGAGAGATGTAAACCACCTGCTCCTAAGGGTCCTTGGTTAGGGAGGAGAGGGACTTGTGATTTATCAGCTGGATGTTAATTGTTCAGCTGTTCCTCTTAACTAGTTTGTCTCATTCCACTAGTTTTTTCCTCATTCCACTTGTCCAGGAATTTTCCTAGCTTCTTAGTATCCTGCCTGACATGACAGGAAGTGGGAGGTTGATCCTTGCAATGACTGTCTACCTTGTGGCCCCACAATTGGCAGAGCCTCCCACTGAGAGTTGAAATTTGGAGGACAGTGCCTGGGATAGGCCCTGAGCAACCAGGCTTCACCTGCAGCTTCCTGTGGAGAGGAGCTGAGCTTCCTCTACAAGATTCTGGATTTTACCTTGAGAATGAATAAATTAGAACCAATAAATGGGCTCTATCCCATGTAATGTGACACCCAGTGCAGGGGTTGTCCTGAGACTATTCTTCCATGCTTCTCAGGTTCTTAAAGGAGAGCTTTGGCCTTTAGATGAAGAAAGAAGCTCTCAGACATATTGGCAGGTTTCTTTATTTCTCCTAAGATAGCTGAGGACATCAAATTAAGAATCAAATCATATACCTGCCACCTTCAGCAGAAAACTGGGGACACAGGATTACACTTAAATCAACAAGTTCATTGTGTAAGCTTTCTTGATTTTGGAGGTGGAGAGCCAGAGTCTTGGGTGCAGAGTCCTGATGATATCATGCCTCTGCACAAGCTTACCTGCCTGGGATCAGAAAGCAGCCACAGTTACATGGATCTTAGTAAAAGAGTATCCTTCTCTAGTACAGGCATCTGGCTAGACTCCATTTCCATTAGAGGAACAGCTCCAGGAGCTGGGATACAAAGTTCTAAGAGTTGGGATCCAAAGTTCAGTAGTTTTCTCATTCAGAAGAAGGTCCTGACAGAGTTGGCCAAATGTATTGAACATGTTAGCAATGTGACCTGAGCAAAAAAGTAATGAGTTCAGGAGGTGGCACCTCTGCACATTATTATGAAAGAACTGGGGCTTCTGTAAGGGCACAGGCCATGGCACCTAAATCGGTGTAAGGGTATGGAATGACTTTTCATAGCAGGAGTTATCTAAGCTAAGACCGGGATCCATTCCCCCTGTGGCCTCGATCTTCACCTCTCTTGTGGCTCTAGGAATCCAGTAGACTTCAGAATCAACTAGGCACAATTTGGACTAATAGACAAACACAGCTCAACATGGACAAGTGAAAAATAAATCTGTTTTTGCCCATACTCCTAGCCATTCCAAACCTTCAAGATATCCATTTCCACTGTCTATCTTTAGCCAGAAGTGACTTTTTTTTTGCATGTGAATGGCACAGGGCGGGCTGTGGTGGCCACTGGACAAGGCTCTTGGGAGAGGTTTCTATAGGTTGGAAGACATCATGCCAGCTCCAGAGACACATTCCTCCAGAGGCTGCCGTTCTACTTGGACAGTTGGCCTGTGTAGGCAGTCTGGAAGCCTGTGTGGCAGCACTGAGCATGGACACATGGTGCCCAGGAAAGCCATCATCAAAACACCATAATGTTAGATCTAGAAGGCAACTCAGTCGGAAATGTGTTTGCTTATCTATCATCTATCTATCTATCTATCTATCTATCTATCTATCTATCTATCCTCACTGAGGACATGATTAGAGAGAAGCCAGAGGGAGGGGGAAAAGAGAGAGAGATACATACATTGTTGTGAGAGAATAACATCAGCAACATTATACATTGCTTTCCATAC
The DNA here is from genome assembly GCF_014108245.1 of Pipistrellus kuhlii. NCBI lineage: Eukaryota > Metazoa > Chordata > Mammalia > Chiroptera > Vespertilionidae > Pipistrellus > Pipistrellus kuhlii. Next base: position 10,727,135 of record NW_023425522.1, read on the forward strand.
ATGTCATGACTGGGAATCGAACCTGCAACCCAGGTATATGTCTTGACCAGGATTCGAACCAATAACCCTTCCATGCACAGGATGACACTAACCAACTGAGCCACTCTTGCTGGGTGGTGGCCATGTGTTTAGACTTGTAGAAACCTAGACCCAAAACCTGGACAGTCAGAGCCAGGACTCATAAGCAGGTGTTCAGACTTCAGCTGCTGAGCTTGTCTGTAGCCTCACCCCCCTACCCTCCTAGTCTCCTCCACTGCGTCACTTCTCCCAGAGTTCCTCAATTAGGTGAGGATGGGTCTCCTTAAGGGCTTGGAAGAGCTGATCTTTGCAGGACCAGTCCCAGGACTTGCTGAAGCTGAACAGCGTCCTCATCTTGTCTGGATTGATGGGCTCAGCTCGCACCTTCTCATATTGCTCCTCGCTCAGCACCTGTCCATGAAGCTTGTCTAGGACTGCATCCACCGAAGTCACTCGAGCCACCAGCTGTGCCCGATGTTGGTCCACAAAGTGTAGTGAGTCTGGGGCATCTGGGGGTGAAGGTGAGTCTGACAATGAATAAAGAAGGGCTCTCACCACAGCTTCTACAGGCATCATCACCTGTAGTTCTGCACTCACCTGATCTGCATCGTTGGCTCCTCCCCCACCTATGAAAACATTGGACTTGCAGAGAGGTGCCTCTGCCTACCCTCAAATACCTGATGGAGGCATATTAGGTTGCCCATGGAAGGTGCCAGGGCCTCCGTGGGCAGAAATAAGGGTGATTGGAAAGGACTCTGCACTGGAGTACACACCACTCTCCAAAGACCAATTCTTTGTGAGGTGTGAAGACTACCCTCTTTCTCTCCTTCCTCCCTCCAGGTCCAGGTAGCACACTCCAGAACTTCCATGGCTTATGTGGTCTCTAACTTTGTTACTGACCTGCTAGGGCTGGAGAGACCAGAGTAGCTTCAGGTCTGAGGTCTCCTGGAAGAAAAGGGATATGAATAAGCATCAGTATTAGTGGTAGTTATTAACACAAGCAGTAGCCTTAAAAATCCTACTCCTGTCTCACTTCTGAGATTCTTTGATTCTTAGAAGTGGCTACAGACTAATTCTGATAGAAGTTGGAGTAAGCATTGTAAGGGCCCTTAGAGATTATGTAAGGGAATCCCTTCCATAAGCATATGGGGAAACTTAGTCCCAGAAGCCATGATCATAGACAGAGGGACACAGAGAGAGGGTAGTTTCTTCCTCAACAATGCAGACATGGTTTAATTTAATCTTGGCCTGAATGGAACCCTGGTAGAGAAATAACCAAGACCCTTACAACATAGCTTCCACTATGAAATCTCCTTATTTTGAGCAGAAGGCTACCTCTTTGTCCTTGGTCTCTAGACTCACACTGTTTTGAATTTTGATATAAAAATCAACATCAAGAAAAACTTAGCAGTAGGGTAATGCATAAATTTCAATAGGAAAAAGAAACAACAAAGGAAGAGGGTTACAAAATTACTTGCATAAGGAGAGAAAGGGGGAGTCCACAAAGCCACTGTGGACACAGCTTGAGCTTTTGAGCAGACCCAACTTCAGTGTGACCTGACAGTGTGGGAGGGAAACCAACCAGGGGAGCTCTGGCTGTGGTGCTGGGAGCAGCAGTTCTCTGGGATGGAGGGAGGAATGTGCTCCATGTCTTCCACGATGACTGGTCCTTATACTATTTATAAGGACTACGGCATGATATATGTACATACATCATGTATTTCATCTTTCCAACAACCCTACAATGTACACAATATAACCCTCTTTTTATAAATGAGACTCAGATGCGTTAAGTAATTTTCTCAAGATCACCCAGCAAGTAAGAGCCAGAGTAAGATTCAAATATGGTCTGATGCTGGGGCTGATTAGTCCAAGCTGTGATTGCACCCAAGCCAAGACTGAGTCACAACCATTCTCTTTCTCTGCACTGGGAAGCCTGTTTGTAACAGCTCACATGGGCTGATTTTTCTAGAAGGACTTTTTTTTTGGGGTTACTTCTTGAGAGTATTAGTGCTGCTTTAAGAAACTGTAAAATTGCTCTAACCAGTTTGGCTCAGTGAATAGAGCATCAGCCTGCAGACAGAAGTGTCCCAGGTTTGATTCTGATCAATGGCATGTACTTTTGTTTCAGGCACATCCCCAGTAGGGGGTATGCAGGAGGCAGCTGTTTGATGTTTCTCTTACATTGATGTTTCTAGATTTCTACCCATCTTCCTTCCTCTCTGTAAAAAATCAATAAAGTATATTTAAAAAAAAGAAACTGTGAAATTGCATTTATTCCTGCAAGTTCATTATTTGATTCCTGTTGTATACTTTGAAATATCAGTGATCTAAGGTAGTGTATGTGCTATTGCCATAACTGGCTTAATTCATACAACCATATAAACTTCTGGTTATTATTTTCTCATCTCATGTTCAATCTATTATGAGCAACTTTGTCAAATGACTTGAGGGTTTCAAAATCTGTTAAATCAAGGGCAGTGTAGAGACACCATGGTGTATGGGAGAGGGAATGGAGCTTAAAGTCAGATTTACTTGAGTTCAAATTCTAATCATGCCAACTGTTATATAACTAGAAAAAGTCACTTCCCTGGGCTATTTCTTCCCATCAGCAAATTGTGATATCTCTCTCTCTCTCTCTCTCTCTCTCTCTCTCTCTCTCTCTCTCTCTCTCTCTCTCTTTCTCTCTCTCTCTCTCTCTCCTCTCTCACACACCACACACAGAGATGCAGACTCTTTAATTGACTTTCTGTTTCCCACCACTGAGCTCCCCGGACTTGTCTTGACTTTACCTGATTTCACCAAGGCCTCCCATACCACAGTCTCATCATCTTTGCTTTTAATCTGCAGCCGAATCCCCGGCCCCAAATGACCAACGTAGAACTCAGTGAAGAGCTGGGGTTTCCCAGGGCTTCGATAGCAGAGCTCCAGTTCCTGTAGAAAAAGCGGTGATGTGAGAAGCCACCATTCATCCCACAAGTGAGGTGTCTCCCCATCTGACACCTTCTTGGCCCTGCTCAACCCCATGGGGACCTTTGAATGATCTCTACTGAAACTAATGTCACTTCAGACATTGCTCTTTTCCTCGTTTTTCACAAATCCTAACTCAGAAGGAAGAGGACATGGCTGGGGTCAAGACTCATCTCTAATGTAGTGCTCACATATCTTTAAAAAAAATATATATATTTTATTGATTTTTCACAGAGAGGAAGGGAGAGGGAGAGAGATTTACAAACATCGATGAGAGAGAAACATTAATCAGTTGCCTCTTGCACATCCCCTATTGGAGATGTGCCCACTACTAAGGTACATCTCTTGACCAGAATTGAACCTGGGACCCTTGAGTCTCCAGGCCAACGCTCTATCCACTGAGCCAAACTGATTAGGAGTGCTCACACATCTGAAACCAGATCCTTCTTTCTCCACCTCCTCCATCTTGAACTCAAATTAACATTTTTGCAACCCAAAGCCTGTCTTCTCAATGTATCCTAAGATTGACATACTTTCAATCAACAGAAAATTTATATGCTTGACACACTTTCAATTAATAGAAAATTTATATCCATCCTCTTTGCTAAATCACATTCAAGACAACTCTTGGTTCCCAATTGTCTTTCAAAAATGTTCTCTTCCCATTTTCCCCACCCTCAGTAAATGGCACTACCACCCCCTGAGCACTCATGATTCAGATTCAGGCATCATCTTGAACTCCTTCCTTTCGCTTTCATAAGCCAAGTCCTATTGGCTTTACCTGCAACATATACCCTCAATCTATCAGCTTATCTTCATCTCAGCTGTTTCTTCCCTAATCAAGGCATCTGCAGCTCCTGCCTGTACTATAGCAACAGTCTTTGGTTTTTACTCTTGTCTTCTTATCACCCATTCTTACCCAGGAGCCAGAGACATCTTATAAAACTAAAGCTAGTCTTGTATTACCAAGCAACAACCTCTGAGATCTGGTTATTGCACTTCAAACAAAATCTAAACTCCAGATCAGGGCAACATAGTTGATGGGCCATAGGAAACCTCTGCCTCTTGTGTGACCCCACCTTATTTCTCTCTTTGCTACTTTCAGTGAGCTCTGCCACACTGACCTCCTATTTGTCATGTGGAATGATTAAGGGTGCCTGCTCTTCTATCCTCTGGACCTGAAGTGATATGTTACAAATATTCACCTCCTAGGGCTCTTCTTGTCACTCAGGTCTCAGCTTATATGTTACTGCTCAGAGGTTCCTCCCCTGACCACCCAGAATAAACCAGCCCAGTCACTCTCTGAAGTGGCAGAGTTGTGTTTGTCATAATGTCATCTTCCCAAGGCACTGGGTAAATGCTTGATGAATGATTTAATCATGTTCCTCACCCCTTGTTGAGATCTGACACAGCAGGGAAATCTAAGGTATTCATTATTGGATTCATATTTTATAACTCAAAAGATATGTAACATTTCCTCATTACTTCTGGGAATATATTCCATCTGTCATTGTCACTTCAAGTGGTCCAAAGACTCATCTCAGAACAGAAGAGAAAGAAAAGATTAACTCTAGTTCAACAACAAATACCATTCATATGAAACTCTGATCCTCAGCAGCAAGATGTTGGCAATAGTGAACATTTGGATATCATGGATGAGTGTCCAGTGGACTGATGTCATTCACTTTTGGTGAAAAGGGGAGACTGAGAAAGGATAAGAGACAACCCCTGATGTCCAGACCTGCTGTGATACTAGATCTCATTGTTATTACAAAATAATCTGATGATGCCATCTCTGTTGTGTTGTCCTCCTGTTGGACATACACAAAGTCACAATCGCCAAACATACCCCCACTGCAAAATTGACCATTTCAGCAATTATACCTTCACAATTCTGGTGCCTGCCCTTCTTAGAGAGAAAATGTGTAGAGGTTCCCAATCATAGAATTGCCCTAACTTCTTAGAATACCAGATCTAGACCAAATCTTTATTTCCTTAGATTTCCCCCCAGATTACCCAAATAAGGCCCAGGTCCTGAAATAGGTTCTTTCTGAGTCTCTTAATCTGAGGGTGTCCCATTGTTCTTATTGGTGTGGGTTCTCTCACTGCAGTGAGTAATAACTCCAATGTCTTCAGCTACATGTGTGTTCCTGGTGGTTTTGCTTGGAGAGCATGGACACACTATAGCCCAACACTTCTCAGTTCCCCTAAGTATCTGCCATACCCCAGTTGGGCATATCTTTTGGAAAGCTCTGAGACTTGACTCAAAGGTATTCCCAAACATGACCTCTGGCCTTACGGAGGTGGTAATATCTGGACTACTCACCTCAGGGAGTATTTCCATTTTCTGTGAACCAGACACAATATATCGGGAGCCTATGTGGAGCGGAGTCAGCGGGGGTGGCTTGTGTATTCGCACAAACTGGAACTTCTTTTTTTCATTATCTACAGCCTAAGGAACATAAAAAACACTGATCAAGAGAGGAGGGCCTCTGGGTCTTCCTCAGAGATTTCATGAATGACTTAAACATGTCTCTCATCCTTTGTTGAGATCTGAACAAAGTGAAGTGGGTTTTCACGTGTTGATGTTGTTATTGTTGTTGTTGTTGGTGGGCTATACCACAATGAGCTCTCCCTCCATTATCTCCCAGGACTGCTACAGAAATCCCCCCACTTGGCCAGAGCTATGTTCAGGGTGGGAATTTGGGCACTGATAGAGAAGAAATGAGAATGGAGAAATGTGTACACCTCTGTGGATGGAGCCATCCCATCATTCTCATTCCTTGAAAGAGATTGCAAAAACAGTGTCCAGCAATGACTAATGGACCAGTGAGCCTAGTTGGGGGAGGTCTTAGGGACCTACAAGACTATTCTGTGTCTTATACTTATGCCCACTTGACACATCCAGGGGCTTTCTGGATGCATGTTATGTCTTTGACAGCCCACCCTCACCCCGTCTTCTCCTATTGGAGTACCTTCTCAATGGTGCAGTCACTGGGGAGTAGGTAGAGGTGAAAGTTGACTTCCTCAGGATGGAGGCGATGGTAGAGCAGCACATTGGAGATGACAGGGATGCTCAAGAAAGAGTGGATCTTCCTCAGTAGAACTCCCATAGGGGAGAAACTGGGGTTCTCAAGGACTATGTAACGTGGCTCCACCCTTGTTGGCTTCTCCAGAAGTATCCCATCCTCTTTAAAGTGGGCGACTTGGAAACATGAGATGTCCACATGTTTCTCTGTGAAAAAATGGATTTGAGAGATGAGTACTTAGTGCCCTCACTGAGTCAGGCTTGTCTGAGGCAGTGTGGTCCTTGGGCAGGAGGTTCAGTGGCCTCGCTGGGGGACCCTGCAGGGAAGGCAGTGTGCCTGTGTCTGGGGCCTTTTGGGGTTGTGGTCAATAGGTCCTCTCCAGTTGGAGCTCCGCTGGAATCTTCTTCTTTTTTTTCTTTTTTTAAAAAAAATATATTTTATTGATTTTTTACAGAGAGGAAGGGAGAGAGAATAGAGAGCTAGAAACGTCGATGAGAGAGAAACATCGAACAGCTGCCTCTTGCACACCCCCTACCGGGGATGTGCCCGCAACCAATGTACATGCCCTTGACCAGAATCGAACCCGGGACCTTTCAGTCCGCAGACCGACGCTCTACCACTGAGCCAAACCGGTTTCGGCTGCTGGAATCTTCTTAAGCCAAACTTATACACAGGCCCAGGTTCTTGGGCTGGGAAAGATAATGACCCCATTGTTACCTGTGTTACTGTGCATTTTGTAACTATGGGGGGTCATGGAGTAGTGCTGGCAGGTGTCTCTCCATGCAGATAGAAACAAGGAGAAAGAGAGTCGGAAATGGAGTGACCAAGATTGTGTACATTTGTCATGTTTAGTCACCCACCATTTTCAGATTATTTTTGTGAAGAAACTCCTCCTCCATCATTATGTGCATCTTGCCAAAATATAAGCTGGTCCTCCCACTCAGGGAGCTTGTGACACAGGTGTGTGACCAAGATTTGACCAAGTGGATGCTCCTAACCAAGGCAGATACAGAGATGATGAAGCACAGATGAAAAGACAGAGATTCTTTTGGCAGCAGCAATGGGGTCAAGAGATTAGCAGCCACCATGGAAGGAGGGCCTTACAGTGGCTGTGTCTGTCCTAGAGGTCTCTCTCTATTTTTCCTGTTTGGACCTTGGCTGTGTTCTCATTTTCCCAACAGTCTTTGGTCACTGTCTTTTTTTTTTCTTTTTTTTTTTTTCTCTCTGTAAGACTTTTTGCCTAATTGTTTCTTAAGTCTGTGAGCTACTCAATAATATTTTTATACATTCTTTTCTGTCCAAATCAACCTTAGTCTGCATGGGCACCAATCAGTATATGTAAGATTGACTTAATACCAGGAGGAGCCTCGGAGACTGCTATTAACTTTACTAATTTATCAAATGCTTAAAAATATTTTTAAAATATACTTTTATTAATCCTCATCCAAAGATATTTTTTTCAATTGATTTTTAGAAAGTGTAGGGAAGGGGAGAGACAGAGAGAAATGTCAATGTGGGAGAAACACATCAATTGGTTGCCTCCCACACTTGCCCCAACTGGGGCTGGGGATTGAGTTTGCAACTGAGGTACATGCCCCTAACCAGAATCAAACCTGAGAACCTTCAGTCCAAGGGTTGGTGCTCAAACCACTGAGCCAAATGGGTTATGTCTATTAGTTGACTTTTTTGTATGAAAAATAGTATCTTGGTGGTGTGTGCCACCTGAGAAAATACAGAAGTATTTACCTCCGATCTCACTATTATTTTCGTCTTCCCCTTTTCCATTAGTCTTTCTCTGTAGCAACACCTTTTTGTGTTTCCACTTTTGTCATGTGGCTTTGTCTTTTGCCTTTCCCACACTGGTTTAAATTGTCCCAAGTGCCTGTGGACCTTTCTAGTGACTACAGGACATGATCCCTGCTAGTGGATGCAGCATTCCTCGTTCACTGCTTTCTTCTGGTTTTAGCATTGGGGTTGTGTCCACCCTTTCGCCATGATAAATAATCCTGCAATTCACATGTTTCTGCAGAGAACTTTTCTATTTCCCTTGAGCTAATACCTTGTAGTTGATAAGTCCCAAGGAATGAGAAAAGGGTGTGAAAGGACATAAGCAATTCTATGATTTGCCATGTTTTGCTAAATTGCTTCTCCATGAAGTGATGCATTTTGCATTGCTTTGGTGACACTAAGTGGTTGATACCTCGTCCTCCACAATTGAAATGTTCTCACATGTTAGTCAGGTGAACTGAAGCTCCTGGAGGGAATTGCTTTAGGGAAGGTCAATGAGTCACCTACAGCCTTTGGTTGAGATCCCTGCTCTCAGAGCACAGTTTGCAGCACTACTCTGCCTGAATTCTGTTTTATTTAAAAAAATGTTGTTATGATGATGATGATGATGATGATGATGATGATGATGATTATTGTGTGTGTGTGTGTGTGTGTGTGTGTGTGTGTGTGCCTGAATTCTGGAAGGTGCTGTGTGTGCATCCACCTTGCCTTTTTGCTAGGATGACCCATTGTCTTTGCTATCTCACACCTCCCTCCCCTCTGTTTTAGTGCTAAATCTTCACTAGTTACCATTACCTACTGACCCTGTCTACCAAGCCAGGTGCCCCTGGACCCTGGAGTATCTCCTCTTGGGATTGGCCTCTGTTGCTCCTGTGCCTGCACTGTCTTCCTGATGGGCAGCTTGTATTGTATACTTAATCTTGTGGTCTCAACAAATGAGCCCTCTTTGGGGTCTGGGCTGTTCTTTGCTGTTTTAGTTTTCTCATTCTATTTTTTTGTTTGTTTGTTTCTACTAATTCGTAAATTCTTCTTCTTATATACATACTCATTTTTTGACTGAGGACCCTAATATTACAGTGTGTTTATTTAAAGTCTAAAGTAAACCAATACCTATATCTGGAGGTGATACTGAATGGATTAAACTACTGGAAGAGGGCTATAATCCTGCATAATAAAAGGCTAATATGCAAATTGTTCCCTCGGAAGTTTGACTGGGAGACCAGGAGTTTGATCGCTTGCTATGATGTCCATTGATCACCAAGGGCTAGCAGGGAACATGGCATGCAACTAGCGGTGGCAAGGTGGAACTGAGGGAGTGAGGAAAGAAGAAGGTGGGGAGGTGGGGAGGCAGGGAATCTATTGTAATTGGCCCTGATCACTGGACAGGCCTAGGGACCTAACAATGAATGATTTTCATGCACCAGGCCTCTAGTTTAATATATCAATCAGTTATATTGTACATTGCTGAACTATGGTGATATGGTCTGAAAAATGCATCTTTCAGCAATTTAATCATTTTGCGAATATCATAGAGTACATATACACAAACCTAGGTGGTATAGCCTACTACACACCTAGTCTATATAGATTACCACCATCGTATGTTTTCTGTCATTGACCAAACTATTGAATGTGATACATGACTATAAATGAAACATTAAAATTATGTCTCTTTATTATCTAAATGAACTGTACATATCATAAAAGTGCTTATAACTTATATAAGCTGTAACATGAATTGTTTATTAAATCATCTATACATATAAAATCCTAAATGAACGATGACTGAATGAATGAAAAATTGGTCACTGATGCATACTGACTACCAGGGGGTAGACGCTTACTGCACGAACTGCCCGTTCATGGTCAGTGTGTTCCCACAGCCAAACTCCTGTGGCCTCTCCCCCTGACTGGCCCAATCTGCCCCAGGCCCCATTTGGGGCAGGGAGACATCCCCGATTGGCCCCTATCGCCGCCCAGGCCAACGTATTCCACCTGTGCATGAATTCGTGCAGCAGACCTCTAGTTCTATCATAATTAGGGTTTCTGTCTGAATCATGATTTGACTAGGGAACTGAATCAGGTTCTTCCAACTTTCACATAAAATTGATAAACAGTAGTTCTGTGGCAGCCAACATCATCTGGGGTGCATCTGATTTTGCTCATGGCCTGGAATGGGAAGCCTGTGTTGCCTCCGCCTGCATATGTGCAGGCCCATTACTTGACTCTGTGGCCAACACTGGCTGACGTTGTCAGGTCACCTGTGGTCTCAAAAAGTGGAGAATTTATTTTTCCTGATCAGGATGGAAATATTTTAGCATTTTAACCCAGTAGTCAGTTCTACTGTGGCCTTTACCCTCCTTGTGAATTATACACTAAGACCTTTGTATTCTTTAGCACTCTACTTGCTGTTTCTGTTGACAGTTCTGAGAGTTTTTTCTCTCTCTCTTTAAACTCCCCACATATTAGACATTATTATTGTTTCCTTACCCTGCTGTGTGTCAGTATCTTTCCTGATTATTTTATCTTGTATAACACACCCTCTGTCTGAGATTATTTTGTGGAAAGATATGTTGGTTTTAGTTTGTTTTAAAATGTTTATCTCAGATACTTCTTAAACAATAATTTTTCTGTGGTTATAATTCTTGCTTGGCAGTTATTTGCTTAATACTTTGAGGTTTTTATTCCATTGTCTTCTGTGGCCTTCCATTATGACTGTTCAAAATCAGTTATCATCCTACTTACAGTACCTTCCTCCATTATCTTTGTGGCTGCTGTTAAAATTTGCTTTTAGATGTCTGTATTCTGTAGATTCACTTCAATGGGTCTAGTGCTGATTTCTCTCTGTTCTTCTTTCCTGCTTTGAATTTTTGGGATTTCTCCTTCTTACAGCAATTATAGAAATTTATTGGAAATTCTCTCTTTGAATATTACGTTTTCCACTGTCTGTGTAGTATCCTTCTAGAATTCTGATTAGATGTATACTAGGCCTCTTGTTATCTTCTATGTCACTTAATCTTTTTTTAATCTATACTTTATCTATTTAGCTTATTTTCAAACTTGATTTATCATTTTTAGTGGCTTGTTTCTTGCTCATATTTTAAGGCTGTTTTATTAAGCATAAGAAACATACTTATTTTGCAATCTCCTTTTGATAACTTAAATGTCTGAGGTCTTTTTTTTTTTTTTTTTTAATATGGAATGCTTCATGAATTGGCATGTCATCCCTATGCAGGGGCCATGCTAATCTTCTCTGTATCATTCCAATGTTAGTGTATGTGCTGCCGAAGCGAGCACTGTCTGAGGTCTTTATGGGACTGATATCTGGTTGAGGTTTCTGTTGGTTTTCAGTGCTTTTGAGGTTTTGACTGTGAACTTTATACTTTCTGGAACTTTCCTGTGGGAAGTCTTTTTCTGTGGGATAGGTTGGATAACCATGCAACTCCATGACTATATCTCTTACTGAAATGCCCTTTTTTTTTGTGGCTTGAGCTCTCATATGGAGTCTGGTGACATGGTTTCTCCTCCTTGCCTTTAGCAATAGCAATGACTTCCCATGTTAATTTTTAGGTGCCCCAACCTTTCTTGTTCGTTCACTTAGCCTTACTTTGCAAATGGTCTTGTGTTTGAAAAGTTTCTTCAAAAATCTCTAATGAATAAACATATCATGTATTTTCTGTTGGGACCCTGAATTATACAATGTATGTGAAGAGAACTTAATAAATGATAGCTATTATTGTTATTGAGGAGATCCCTCCCTCCCTCCCTCCCTCCCTTCCTTCCTTCCTTCCTTCCTTCCTTCCTTCCTTCCTTCCTTCCTTCCTTCCTTCCTTCCTTTTCCCCTCCCTCTCTCCCTCCCTCCCTTCCTCCGTTCTTCCCTCCCTCCTTCCATTCCTCCCTCCCTCCATCCCTCCCTCCCTCCTTTCTTTTGGTTAATCCTCACCTGAGGATATTTTTTTCATTGATTTTCAGAGAGAGTGAGATAGAGACAGAGATAGAGAGAGAGAAATCAATATTAGAGCATTGATGTTACACATCGATTGGTTGTCTCCCGCACGTGACCCAGCTCTGGCCAGGGATTGAGCCTGCAGCCAAGGCATGCTCCCTTGCCCTGAATCAAAACCAAGACCCTCAGCCCACAGACCAATGTTCTATCCACTGAGTCAATCTGGTGAGGGTGAGGAAACCACTTCCATTGAAGGAAACTTTTCAGGATTTCAGGCAAAAATAATTATGATGCTTGGGGACACAGTGTTTCAAAACAGATATGCCCAGAACACTGTGGAATGAGAAAGAAAGCTGCTATAACTTTCTCTCAGTCTGTCTAAGGAAGCCACAAACTCCCCTCAGGATATTGCCATTGGAAGCCATTTTGGGCCCATTCTCACCACCATCACCTTCCCCCACACCTCTCTCTCACTCACCTTGGAGGGCTATAAAGTGAGGGAGGTACACAGCTTCCACAGCTCCTGGTTCAGCCTTGATGTCAAAAAGAGGCCCTGCAACCATCCAGCTGTGCTGTGGGACAGTCTGGTCCAGGAACTGGTCCCAAGCACAGAATTCAATCTCAATGGTCACTGGCCGTCTCACCACAAAGTAGAGCCTCATTTTGGAACAGTGGTAGGAACCAGCCACAGGGAAGTGAACTCTGGGGATAGCAGAGAGAGGTAGACATTGAATTAATTACTCCACACAAGCTCACAGACTACCTACTGGATGCCCGACCCCCTGCAGTGCACTGGGTATCTATTAAGGTAGCTGTAAGCTCAGATGTGACAGCCAGAAGGATTTGGAATTGAGACTTGGGTCCTCTGCTCGCTACTGTGAATCCTTCAGCAAGGCATTGAATTTCCATAATCTCAGATTTCTTATTTGTAAATAAAAGAAATAATAATACCATCTCATAGAGTTGTGAGTAATATGTGACCTAATGTATGCTGATGGCTTAATATCTATTTGGGGGTGGTGAGCTGTCTCTATAATAGTGATGATAAAGTAAATAATAATAACATAATCCTGTCTAATAAAAGAGTAATATGCAAATTGACTGTCACTCCAACACACAAGATGGCTGTCCCCATGTGGACATAAGATGGCTGCCCCAAGATGGCCAGCAAGGGAGGGCAGTTGTTTGGGACCAGGCCTTCAAGGGAGGATAGTTGTGGGCAATAAGGCCAGCAGGGGAGGTCAGTTGGGAGAGACCAGGCCTGCAAGGGAGGGGCAGTTGGGGGCGATCAAGTCTGTAGGGGAGAGTAGTTAGGGGTTACCAGGGTGGCAGAGTAGGGAAGTTGGGGACAACTGGGACTGCAGGGGATGACAATGGTGGGGAAAGGGGGAGAACCAAATTCTGCAGAGGAGAGTAGTTGGGGGGGGGGACCAGGCCTACAGGGGAGGGAATTTGGGGGGGACCAGGCCTGCAGGCGAGGGCAGCTGGGGAGGACCCAGGCCTGTAGGGGAGGGCAATTGGGATGGGGAACAGACAGCAGGGGAGAGCAGTTATGGGCGATGAGGCTGGCAGAGGAGGGCAGTTGGGGGCGACCATGCCTGCAGGATCGGGCAGTTAGGGGTGACCAGGCTGGCAGGGGAGGGCAGTTAGGGGCAATTGGGCTGGCAGAGGAGGAGTTAGGCATCAATCAGGCTGGCAGGGGAGTGCTTAGTGGTTGATCAGGTTGGCAAGAAGAAGTAGTTAGGGGCAATTAGGCAGGTGAGTGGTTGGGAGCCAGCAGTCCTGGATTGTGAGAGGGATGTCTGACTGCCTGTTTAGGCTCAATCCTACTGGGATTGGGCCTAAATGGGCAGTCAGGCATCCCTCCAGGGGTCCCAGATTGGAGATGGTGCAGGCTGGGCTGAGGGACCCCCCTCCCCTACACATGAATTTTGTGCACCAGGCCTCTAGTTAATAATAAAATAGGATAATTTTCTTGTTTTTGAAGGGTGTATTTTTCAACAATTAATAATAATCTATAGGATGATATTATTGATAACTACTTGGAGCTGAAAATAACACTTGCAGAAATATTACAGAGACTTCCCCCAGATCCCCATTGGTAAAGAGTGGGCTCCTGGGATGTCACCTTCTGTGTATATAAATAAGGAGTAATAGTCCATTCCATTGAAATCATGTCCGTGACAGTGAGTGGAAATGTGTTATGTAAGAGATTAGAACTAAGATTATAGACATTTATTACTTAGGACTGGGAGCCCTTGCAAGGCAGGCTGTCATATTCATCTCATGGCCCCTGTTACTGGTATGGTACTTTGCACAGAGCAGATGCTAATAACACTGGGTAGCTGGAAATGAGATTTTTGAAACATAACAAACCAAATGCAACCAGTGGACTTTGTTTGGATCCTGATTAGAACAAACCACCTACAAGGACACATTTTGGATAATTGAGCATATTTGAATACAGACTAGGTATTAGATGGTCTGAACATGACTTATTGTAAATGTCAGATATAATGGCATTGCAGTTATAGGAGAAAAGGTCTTCATTTGTAGTCTTCAAAATGCATCACAAATCATTTATGGGTAAAATCACCTGATATCATGGATTTAAAATACTATAACAACAAAAGAGTGGGAAAGTGAGTAGTTAGAACATATTTGGTAAAATGATTGTTGAAGCTGAATAATGGGTAAGTGGAAGTTCCTTAGACTCTTTTTTTAAACTTTTCATAATAAAATCTCTGTTTCCATAATAAAAGCACCAATCCAGTACCTCAGCCCTGTCTCTGCCTGGGGACTTGGCAATGGGAGAGGAAGAAATGCCATGAGTAGAGTGTTGAGTGACTATTGGGACCCAGTGTGGGCATGTCAGGGGTTAGGGGCCAGCCTGGCACAGTAGAGCCCCCTCACTTACCGGTATAGACTCCTCTCTTCGTCCACCACCTTTAGAGACACAGACCCTGAGGGACCCCAGAAGACATCATCTGTCCCTTTAGACTCCACTGGTATGTCCCACAGAGGTTCAGGTGAAGACAGACAGAAGGGCTTCATCATTACTACTTGCCGGTAGCTCTCCTCTGGAACAGGCAGTGCAATGGTCAACATTAGGGCTCCTGGCTGCCTCCCCCAATCCATAGCCTATACCAAGGAAGGGTCTTCCCAAAGCTTGTCTGTCTGGACATTGGCAGAGAATGTGTCTGTATCCTCTGTCCCTGCTCCTGGGGCTGCCTGCCTGCTATCTGAGGAGGCCCAACTGCTGCCCTCTGACCCCAACCCTGCCCATCTCCCTCTTCCCACTGGCATAGAGACATTGCTAGTCCCAGCTCCAATGGCAAGGTAACTTGGGAAAGGAACATGGCTCAAAAAATGGATGGGCAGGGATGCAAATGGCCTTGGGAGACTGGACCACAGATCAGAGTCTGAGACACTCCAGGGATATTCTGGGGAGGAACAGCCTCAGGCCTGAGGCTAGAGAATGAAAGCAGAGATTTGCCAGTTCTCAGGGTCTAGGTGTGGAAGATCTCATATGGAGCAAGTTCCTGTAGGAGGGCATTTTTCCATGTCCCACACCTGAGGCAGGAGCATGGTGGGGTTCATCTTCCACATTCTCCCTCTCTCATCCCAAGTCATGATGCTCCCAGCCCAGTCCCTCAAAGTACCTGATTCAGGTTCCCGCCATTTGGGTGTAGTTGGTTTATAATTCATCTTTTCTTCTAGATCTTTTTTAATGATAGTCATATTTTGTGTCCTCTCTGTAAAATTTTTCCTTCTCCCCGGGATATTGGAGAAAATTGAGGTAGGTCTGCAAAAATAACATACTCATTTAAATTTAACCATGTGAGTTTGAACTCCTGACCTTCATCTGAAATTCTCCCATAGACCCTGCCTCTGTGATGGCCCCCATTAATGCTGGAAATGGGGTGTAGTCCTGACTCCTCATTCACTTCGAGATTTGATTGGCCACTTTGTCACTGGTTCTAGAATAGCTCTCTACCTCCACAGTCTCCAACCTAGGTCTAGGCCCTCCACCCTCCCCTATAAGTTCCCCTCTTCTTCTCTTGTTCACCTCCCAGCCATTTCTGCACAGCAGTTGATTTTTAATAGGAACCTGACTGAGCACATGGCTGCTGAAGCCCTGAAATCTATTGCTTTTGGGGGGAGTAGAATGCAAAATTCTTAACATGGCCAAAAGGCCTACTTATGCCCTGTTCCTCTAATTCCATTGAAGCCTTATCTCCATTCCCACCTCTGCTATTCTTCCTGCTCTCTCAGCTCTAGTCCAATGCTTCTCAAAGCCCATACCTGGAAGCCTAGTTCAAACACATATCCCTGGGCCCACCCATAGATTCTGATTCAGCAGGTATGCAGTGTAGCCTGACATTTACATTTTCAATGAGTTCTCAGGTGATGCTGATGCAGACACTGCTGATCCACACAGGCCACATTTTGAGTAGCATTGCTCTGGCTACCTGGCTTCCTTCTATTTCTCCAAGGAGCTGAGATCAGATCTCTATCTATCTCAGCCAGGAATCTACTCACTCTCAGCCCAGCTAAGCCCTCGAATCTTTCACAACTCAGTTTAGGTTGTTTGGAGAGAGTTTAATAGGCCAATCAGTGTATTGACCCTGATCCTGGACATAATGACACAGGTGTGTGGGGACAGTGGGGAGGCAGTAACCTAGGACTGTGTCCCTGCTGTATTAAGCTCCTGGGAGTTGGGCTTTAGGGTTCTGTGGGTCTGAGGGGAATGGCTGTTTCTTGAGGAATGGCTCCTCCTAAGCCTAAGAGCCCTCTCCTTCCATGTCAGGTGAGGCAAAGAAGTCAGAACCAGGCACAGGTGCACTTGGCAGTCACAGGCTGGAATACACCAACATGAAAGGCCACGGGGCTGTGAGAGATGCCCAGGAGGAGCTGGATTCTCCTGTTCTCAAGGCTTCTCCTTAGCCTGGCTCTGTACATAGATGTTTATGTGTATGGAGAGTAAAGGAGGGTGGTTTTTTTTTCCACCCAAAGCTCTATCTCCTTGTTTTTGTCTCCCCCTTCTGGTCATTGCTTCCCATGTTCTAACTGCCACCAACTCATTCACTTTTCTTCATTTATTCATCTCCTTACTGACTAGGGGTGTCGAACTCAATCAGAGAAGGGGCCAAAATCTAAAATCCAGCCTAAATTGCGGGCCGAATGGTTTACTGAACAGTCATAAACTGTCATTGTGATGGAAACGCAGTGGAGTGCAGTGATGACAGCGCGGTGCGGGCCACATTGCAAGGCCTGGTGGGATAGATTTGGCCCGCGGGCCTTGTGTTTGACACATGTGCCTTACTCAATGCTTGGAAGGATTTAAGCAAAGGAGGGGCATATTCTTATTTGGACTAAACAAACACACAAACAACCAACCTCACTCTGGCTGCTGTGGTAAACCAGCTTCTTCCTGCTTCTGACTGTCTTGACCTCCAACTGCACCCCACTACTTGCCCATGTCTCTGGCATGTAGGATTCAGCCCTGGGCCTGGGTCAGCTCGAGGGAGTTCTGTGTCTCCCTTCTTACCCATGCGGGATGGGGAGAGTCCTGGGTGTCTCCCGCTGTAGGAGCCTCAGCATCTCTGCCACCTCCTCACTCAGCCCAGTCTGATCCAGCCTGCAAGCACAAAGGAAACCTACTTATCCTGGGACCCCCACAGAGTGTCAAGGGCCTTGGGCCCAGAAACATGGAATCTTCCATGTCCTGCAGGAACCTCTTGTTTTTGAATTGGAAAAAAGAGTTAGGAGGTTTATTAGGGAGTGTAGTTGGGTTAACACAAGGGGAAAGGAAGGGAGGAACAGGACTGGGCAGAGGAACAAGTTGGGCTGTGATGCAGTCCCAAGGGGCACAGCTCACTTTGAGGGACTTCTGATGTGAGCATGACCCTCCAGGGCTGTTCCATACTTGGAGGAAGGTTTTTATATCACTACACCAGTCACTGGATGCAGACCATCACAAGAGGGCAGTGACCTTGTGTGAGATGGCCCTAGTTGGTAGAGGTCATCCTTGTAGCTGGCAGCACTCTAGGGTGGGGGTCGGCTCTTCATTCCTTCAAGGGGACTGGCAGCACTTCACAGCATCCACCAGAGGACAGCCAGTGTCCATGGCCTCAAATGACCCCACAGGAGTAGGTCCTGGGATTTCCTTCTCAGAGGCTAGGAGGCTTCCTGGAGAGAAAGTGCCCTGTTTCCACTTTCACATGCCCTGTGCTCTGGGGTTTCTGTTGAACTTGGGATAGCTGCTGCCTGATGTCACTTCCCCAGAGAGGCCCTCCCTTCCCCTGAGTCTAATTCCACACCCCCAACCTCCTGTTAAACTCTCACAACACAGTGCACTTTCCCTTCACATACTGCATGGAGCTCAGAGATACACACTGTGTGTTAGCATGTCATCAGCATCTGTCTCCTTCTCACTGGAGTGCAAGCTTCAGGAGGCAGGACCCTTGTCTGTTGCTCACTATTGTCCCCTCAGTGCCTGGCCCAGTGTTTGACACATGAGAGGCCTGATATGAATGGATGAATGAGTGAATGAAAAAGACTAGGAAGGAAGGAGAGATTATTCTGGATGGAGAAATGAACCTAGTGTTCTCTAAGAACATGTGGTCTCACTCATAATTATCATTTCAGCTTCTCAAATCTGTTTCCAGTGCTGTGATTCTTTTTATTTCATCACATCTATGAGTGGATATGGTAGTCCTGTTACAAAGATAAAGAAACCAAGTCTCATGGCCTAAGTCAGTGGCAGATCCAGTAGAGATGACAGGCTGCCCATGCATTTTTCTGCCCCTTTACTTTCCCTGTCCAATTCAGGGTCCCCACACCCCTTTCCACTGCTCTCCCTCCCCTTCCCTGTCCTCAGCCCAGAAATGACCCAGGGCCTTACCCCAGGTGCTTGAGGTGGCAGTTAGATTGCCTGAGCCCTTCACAGAGCAGCCTGACACCCTGGTCGCCCAGGTGATTCTGCTGCAGGTCCAGCTCTGACAGCATGAAGTTGTATCTGATCATGGAGACCAGGTCCTGGCAGCAGCCAGATGTGAGGCCACAGCTGACGAGCCTGTGAGAGAAAAGCACATGGGCTGGAAGTCATTGTTCACAAGACCCTCTGCTCAGGGTAAAGGGGGTCTGATTTCCCTCTCTCACACCCATGGCCCTTTGGGGGTCCTTGGTGACATAAAGGAAGATAAACACGTGTCTAGTTAATAGTAACCCGGGAGATTTTAATTTTCTCCAGCATCAAGGAGCCCCTCAGGATCAGAGAACTTCACTTTCTCACTCCAGTGAGATTCCCAACAATCTTGCAACTGCCCACATCAACATTATATGATTTATTTATCCATTTTCCACTTGTGCACTAGGTCTGACTACATTGGCTCTACCAAATGCCCAGGTAGCTGACACAGGAGTCTTTGGTTGGTTTCAACAGTAGGGTATCTGCTTGCTTCTAACCCAAATCACCCCATTGTACCTAGCTCTCAGCTTCTCCCTGATCCAAGGTTTTAGGCAGCTCCCTCTCCTTTGCCCACCCCTCAAAGTAGTGTCAAAGAAGAGCAATTACAGCAGCCGCCGCAGCTTGCAGCTTGCAGAAAGTCTCAGTTCCCGGAAAAGGCCCTGGGCTCCGGTGTCCAGGAGCTGGTTGAAGCTCAGGTCCAACTCTGTCAGGTACCAGCTGGTCTTCAGCCCACGGGCAAGGGCCTTGCAGCCTTTTGCTGTGAGGCCGCAGTTGGCCAACCTGTGGGAGACAAACACTTTTAGCTGTGAATTTCCTCACCTGTTGATTCCACAGATGCCCATGAGCACCCATGGGCACCTCTTCTAGGTCAGGGAGTAAGTAAGACCCCCATCCCCAAGATCCCCAGAAATGCACAGGAACTGGGGGAATGACATAGAAACAAAGACAAAAAATCTTAAAAGAAGCAAGATAAAGGCAGTTACTTACCTACAAAGGGGTTGCCGTTGACTGGAATCAAACCTAGGACCCTTCAGTGTGCAGGCTGATGCTCTATCCACTGAGCCTAACCAGTGTTCATGCAACCCCTCTCTTGTCCTTCTGTCCCAGTAGGGCCAAACCTCCTTCTCCTGTGCTTTTGATTCCACACCCTTCCCTCTGCCTCCCCTCTGACCTATACTTTCTGGAATCCCCTCTTCATATTTCCAGTCTCTCCTTTACCAATTCTTTCTGCTTTGTCCATGTACTGTGCTCAAAGTACATGTCCAACACCTCAAAGTACATGTCCATAAAATCAATTTGTTACCATCCTCTCTTGCTCAACTGATTTCCAGAGAAATCCAATTATTAGTTAGGACTTTGCTTGAAGGTCTTAGATATTCCTATATCCAAAGACAGTTAAGTCTTTCAGTTCTTTCACATAGAGTCAACTTTTGTAGTGAGGAAATAGTCATGCTGCCTGATCCATCATTGGTATTCTCATGAAAAATCTCTTTTATTGCACTGCTCCACTGAGTCAGCATGAATTAGATCCTGACTTTCATGATGAAGTGCTGAAGGTGGTTCTGGGCTGTGTGCTCACTGAGTTCTAGTCCCAGTTCCCCCATTTTCAGCTGTTTAAATTTGAGCAAGTTGGTTCACTCCACTGAGCTTCAGTCCTTTACATACCTGGAAAGTGGAAATCATTGTTCCTGCTCTGCCATTTCCATAAGTTTTTTTGAAGGCCAAAAAAAAAAAAAAATTTCTGGAGTAGATACAGAGTTGATGTTTAGATTATTAAGTCCTATCACAATGTAAGCAGTACATTGTAGCTTGGTGTCTCCCCACTTGTTGTGAAGTTTAAGGTAGAATAAAGCTTTCTGAGACCTTTTCAAGGGCTTTTCTTCCTGGACTCAGGTGGTCCTTATTAGAAGGGAGGGTTTAGGGAAAGGTGAAGAAGCCTCATGTGGGATACAAGAGGCCCCAAAGACTGGATTTGTTACCATCCTCTCTTGCTCAACTTATCCTACCAGGACTCCTCTTCAAAGAGCAATTCCTTAACCCTCTTCATTCTCACAATCTTTCAGCAGTTCCTCTCTTTCTTTCTTTCTTTCTTTCTTTCTTTCTTTCTTTCTTTCTTTCTTTCCTTCTTTCTTTTTTCATTTTGCCTGTAATCTAGCTTAAAGTCTATGATATGTCATCAGTAATATGACTGCATGACTTACTCTCTGACCTCTCACCATATCCCTTTAGCTAACCCAAACTCTGCCATTGTCCCACTACCCTACACTCACTCCCACCAGAGTGACAAGTGTGGTGGCTACAATTATGAATTGCATGGGCTCCCACCATGCCTGGAAGGCAGGAATCTCCCACTCTATAAATCTCCCACTTCAATATTTTACCTCCCCCAAGTCTCCAACACCCCAACCTCACACTCATTGTTAATAAATAGCTGGATTTCTACTTCACAGGGAAAAGTGGAGCCATTAGGTTGAGAACATTTCCTTTTTTCTAGTTAATGGGAAAGGTGTTATTAATGTGAAAAGGTATTGGACTTTGTCAAGTACTATTTCTATGTCTATTGAGATGATCATGTACTTTTTGTTCTTTATTATATTAACATGATGTATTGTATTGGTCAATTTTTCTGAGTTAAACTAGCTTTGCATTCCTGGGATAAGTCCCTCTTTGTCATGCTTTACCATCCTTTTTATTTGTTTTTAATATATATATATATATATATATATGTATATATATATATATATTTTAATATATTTTATTGATTTTTTACAGAGAGGAAGAGAGAGGGGTAGAGAGTTAGAAATATGGATGAGAGAGAATCATCCATCAGCTGCCTCTTGCACACTTCCTACTGGGGATGTGCCCGCAACCAAGGTACATGCCCTTGACCGGAATAGAACCTGGGACCCTTCAGTCTGCAGGCTGATGCTCTATCCACTGAGCCAAACCGGTTTCGGCTCTTTTTAATATTTTGTTGAGAATTTTCATATCTATATTCATAAGAGATATTGGTTTGTAGTATTTTTAATACCTTGTGATGGCTTTGCTTGCCTTTGTGAGATTTTGATATCAGGGTAATGTTGCTGTCATAGAATGAGTTGGCAATTACTCTCTCTTCTATTTTTCCCCCCCAGAGTTTGAGAATATTGGTGTTAATTTTTCTTTAAAGGTTTGGTAGACTTAATCAATGAAGCCATCTGGGCCTAGGCTTTTCTTTGTAGGAATGTGTTTGTGTTTTTAAAAATTATTTTAATCTCTTTACTTGTTATAGTTTTATTTAGACTACCTAAATCTCCTTGAGTCAGTTTCAGTGGTTGTGTTTTTCAGGAAATGGTCCATTTCATTTAGGTTATCTAATTTGTTGACTTCCAGTATTTAATATTTCTTTAAAGTTCTTTAAAATAATTTTTTCTGTTAGGTCAATTGTGGTCACCTCTCTTCCATTCCTGATATTAGTAATTTGAATTGTTTCTCTTTTTATCCTAGTCAGTCTAGTTAAAAGTCTGTCAATTTTGCTGAGTTTTGCAAAGAACAAACTTTTGGTGTCATTATTTTCTGTATTGTTTTTGTAGTCTCAGTTTTATTTATTCCCACTCTAGTTCATATTATTTTCTTTCTTTGGCTTGCTTTTTTTTTTTTTTTTTTAGACTTTTTATTTATTTCAGCGAGGGAGAGGGAGAGAGAAAAACATCAATAATGAGAGGGAATAATTGATTGGCTGCCTCCTGAATGCTTCCTACTAGGAATCTAGGCCACAACCCTTGATGGGAAATGAACCCAGGACTCTTCAGTCTGCAGGCCAATACTCTATCTACTGAGCCAAACAGCTAGGGCCAGCTTGCTTTTTGTTATATTTTTCCTTTTATTATTTCTCTTTGATTCTTAAAAATTGAACTTTAAGTTATTGATTTTAGTTCCTTCTTTTTCTCCCCCTTCTCTTCCTCTAACCACTTCCTCTTTCTTTTTTAAATATACTTTTGTTTTGTTTGAATAGTTTAGTTTTCAAAAACACTTGGGCATAAACAGAGATTTCTTACATATCCTTGGCCCCTACATGCACATCTTTCCCATTATCAACACCTGGAAGCAGACCAGTGAAGTTGTTGCAGTCAGTGAACCTACACTGACACATCATAATCACTCTTTAGTTTACATTATGGTTAACTTTTGATGTTTTGTAGTCTATCTATGCTTTTTGACAAATATAAAATGACATATATCCAACATTCTTGTGTCATACAGAATAGTCACTATGCTCTATCATTTTTCTCTCCCCTCACCCACTGGCAGTTACTGATTTTTTTTTTTTTTACTGCATTCATATTTTTGTGTGTGTTTTTTTTTAACTTTTACATTGTTGTGATCATACAGCATGCAGCTTTTCATATTGTGTTTTTTATAACTAATAATATGAATTTATAGTTTCCCCATGTGTTTTAATAGATTTATGACTCATTTTTGCACACTGAGTAATATTCCATTGTATTAATGTACCACAATTAATTTATCTGCTTGTTTTTAAGTCTGGGCAATTATAAATAAAGCTGCTTTAAACATTGTTGTATAGGTTTTTGTATGGATATAGGTTTTCAACTCATTTGGGTAAACTCCAAGGAGCATGACTGCTGGATCATATGGAAAGGGTGTGTTTAATTTTGTAGGAATCTGCAAAGTGGCCACATTATTTTATATTCCAACCCGCAATATATGAGGATTTCTTTTGCTCCACAATCTTGTCAGCATTTGGTGTTGTCAGTGTTCTCTATTTTGGCGATGCTAATGAGTGTGCAGTTATATCCCTTTTTCTTTTTTAAATCTAGGCATTAATATCTATACCTTTCTCTGTCAACACTGATTTAGCTGCATCAAATAAGATTTGGTATGGTGTGTTTTTGTTTTCATTCATCTCAAAATACTTCTAACATATATATTTTTATGAATTTCAAAGAGGGAGAGAGAGAGATAGAAACATCAATGATGAGAGAGAATCATTGATTGGCTGCTTCCTGTATGCCCCCTACTCGGGATCAAGTCCCCAACCCAGGCTTGTGCCCTTGACCATGCTATTTATTTATTTATTTATTTATTTATTTATTTAATTGTTTGTTTGTTCATTTTTCTTTTAAAATATATTTTATTAAATTTTTACAAGAAGGAAGGGAGAGGGATAGAGAGTTAGAAACATCGATGAGAGAGGAACATCAATCAGCCTCCTCCTGCACTCTCCCAAGGTACATGCTCTTAACCAGAATTGAACCTGGGACCCTTCAGTCCTCAGGCCTATGCTCTATCCACTGAGCCAAACTGGTTAGGGCTGTTTATTTTTCACAAATTTAAGAAAAATATATTATTCATTTATTTTAGAGAGGAAGAGAGAGGGAGAGAAAGCATCAGTGATGAGAGAGAATCATCACTTCAGTCCTTCACTCGCACCACTGGGGATTGAACCCACAACTTGGGCATGTGCATTTATCAGGTATCATAACCACTGGATTTATGGGTCAATGCTCAAACCCTGAGCCACATCAGCAGGGCTCAAAATACTTTTAAATTTCCCTTATGATTTCTTCTTCCACCCGTTGTTTATTTAAGGGTATATTGTTTCATTTCAGTGTGTTTGTGAATTTCCTAAATTTCCATCTATTATGATTTTCAATTTCATATAATATAATTTGTATGACTATAATCTTTTTAAATTTGCTGAGTTTTATTTTATGGGGCATCTTATTTTAGTATACACCTTTATTTGATACTAGTTGGACATCTCTCCGAGGTACCTCAAAGGAACTTGACTTTGCTGCACATGTATAAAATCACACTCATGACATTCCACCCCCCATCTACCCTCTCCCAGTATTTCCATCTCAGTGAAGGTGCCATATCCTATGTATATCTCTGGTCTGAACCTAAGATCATCGTCTATAGCTCCATCTCCCTTTTCCCATAAATCCAATTCATTACTCAGTCTGGTCGATTTTACTTTTCTTCAGATCTCTCACATCCATTCACTTCTTTCCATTTCCATGGCCAACACTGTAGTCCAAGACACCACCATTTCTTGCAGAAACTATGGTAATTTCCCTTAGCCCAAGCTCTCACCATCTTTACAGGAACAACTAAAACTTCCCTATGAACTGGTTTCCGAACATCTCCTGTTGTCTTCCATTCTGGATTTTATATGGCAGTCTGCTTCTACTTTGAAAATGCACTGACCATATCAATCTTTTGATTATAATCACATTGCATTAGAAAAAACAACCACCCCAAATTCCAACAGGGCCTTGCATAGATAGTCTTATTTCCTGATCTCTGTAGCCTCCTTCTGTAGCCCCTTTGCTTTCCATCCTCCAGCCTCACTTGTCTGCTTTCAGTCTCCTTCCTGCCACAGGGCCTTTGAACTTTCTGCCATCCTGCATCAACTAGGTGAACCCTCGGTATCCTTCCCATGTCCTTCAATATTCACTTTATTCAGGTTGTTTTCCACTGCAGGCCCTTATCTGGGCCTGTTATGACACATTTGTTTGTGTGGTTAATGTCAGTCACTTGCAAACTCTGTGAAAACGAAATCCTATCTCTGTTTGCTTACTGTAGTAGCCATGGTCAGAGAGGGGCTCAATGAATGTTTGTTGACTACAAGGACCACACACCCATCTTAGACACAACTTCTATCTTGGATCTCCTGTCCAGCTCTCTTTCAGAACAGAACCCAGGCGAGACTCACCTCAAGGTCTCCAGGCGGCAGCTAGGACTTTCCAGGGTGACACGAAGCTTGTGTACTACAGTGAAGCTCAGGGAGTTCCCACTCAGGTCCAGCTCCCGCAGGCTTGCAGGGACTTTGAGAAGGGAGAAGAAAGTCAAGGAAAGACTCTGTTCAGCCCCAAGGACTTCAGGGAACAAGGGTTAGATGGGGCCAACACCTCCACTCTCTTAAACACGGGTGTTCTTCAAGAGCACTCCACCCCTCGGAGCTACAGCTTCATTCACCTGTGCTTCCAGAAGTTCTTTGCAGCAATGTCCTATGCGTTAGGAGGTGATAGAGTATTGAAAAGTGATTGCTTTAGTGACATCAAAATTATAAGAGACTTGACAGATGTATATGACAGTATGACCTGTCTGGGGAACCAACCACATGTTTCCTTTTGGTCTTTTGAGTGATCAGGGGATGAGAGAGATGGAGAGCATCTTGAGGGTCAATGTATAGTCAACAGCAGCCTGTCTCCGGAGCGGCATTCCTATCAGCTGCATTTGGCACAGAGGGAAGTTGACTGCAAGCATCCTAACCTAGAGCCGTATTGTTGGCACTTGCTCCACTGTTTTTATGAGAATCGGGACTAAAGGCTTCTGACAAAAATGATGTCTAATTTCTATGGAATGAGGATACGTGTCCATACTCACATGGAGCTCCTGGTGTTCACGTTCTGCTTTAAATTCTGCCATAGCATGAAGACGCTTCAACTGAATGACGGTGGAAAGGCAAACTAGCTCAAAGGCCTTCAGATGTGGTTCTGTGAGTGCTCCCCTCTCCGCCCACCCCCCCCACTCCATCCCCTTTATTGGTACTACTGCCCTGGGGACTGGGGCACTCTCACTATGCCTGGCCCCAACAGTTTTAGGACTGAGGTCACCAGTAATATTTTTTTCTCAATAGATATATTTTTTTTATGAGAGAGAGAGAGAGAGAGAGAGAGAGAGAGAGAGAGAGAGAGAGAGAGAGAGAGAGAGAGAGAGATTATGAGACAGAATCTTTGTTTGGCTGCCTTTTGCACACATACATCCTACCGCCACCGGGGATCAAGCCTGCAGTCCAGGCATGTGCCCTGACCTGACCAAATCAAAATGTGACGACCTGGTTCATAGGTCACTGCTCCACCACTGAGCCACGCTAGTCAGGCTAATGGCCAAATCACACCCGTATTCTCTGTCCAGCTAGGGTCCTCAGTAGCTGTATCTGACCATGTGACCTTCCCTCGCTGCTTCTGGGCTGCCTGCTGTGACTCTGCCTTGTACTGCTGTTTCTCTTCCTGTCTCTGTCACGATGGTCACCTTCTCTCCTGGGTGCACTTTCCACCCCATGCCAATATCAGCTGCCCTCTACCCAGCCCACCTGCCTCTGATTCTTCCTCTAACATACTTCCCTTCAGGCAACAGTTCTCTCAGCTGCTTCAGGCACCCCCTTAATGGCTGTTGACTATAACATTGACCCTAAATTCTCCCAGCCAACTCAGTATGTGTCTGTCTGAAAAGGAGTCTCTATTTCCTTCTACACAACTAACATCCCTGTTTGTTGCACTATTGCCCCAGGGACTCCGCTGAAAGACACCATCTGAGTATGATGGAGTAGCTCTCTCTGACCAGTCCAAAATCCCAGAAACACTGCTAACTTCCACATCCGGGTTCCCCACCTTAGGGGCAGCTTTGACCCTTTAGTACTTGATGTGCCTATCTCCCCTTTAAATGATTCACTCCATAAATGTGTATTAAGCACTGGTTTAACACCAACCCCTAAAGGTCACAGATTAATAAAGCACAGCCCTGTCCTCAGGGAACTCAAATCTGGGAGAGAAGACAGACATCCATCCAATAACTAGAACAGCATGCAAAGTCCATGGTAAGAGAGGAAAGGACAAGGTGGGATGGTGGCCCAAGGAAAGGGGGATCACATGAGTGGGCTTGATAGAGGGAAGTGTCTCAGAGAAAGGACTGGGGGACACAGGTGTTTTATTTTCAGATTTATAAAGTTTTTCTAATATAAAACGCATGTTCATTGTTGAAAAATAAAGTCACGTAAATAAGCAATGAGGTCAAAATTAATATTAATCAGAATTCTGTTCCTCACAGGTACCATCATTATAAACTGAGGTACATATCATCTAGTCTTACTTTTATGCACATTTCCAGATCAAAACTGAGCCATACTGTACAGAGGTCACCAGGGTGGAGAGCTCTGGAGGCCTAGCAACGGGCAAAACTTGGAAAACAAGGACTTCACCCCCAAGGTAATCTTTCTTCCCCCAGCATATCACTCGTTATGGGGTTTGGACCTCAGGCCATTTTATATCTCTGGCTATGCTGTTCAGCCCTCCTGTTCTGACAGGTCTGGTCTGACCCCTCTGTTCTAACACCTGGTACTGTTCTCACAGTCAGTCGTAATCAACAGCTGCTGTTCGTTCCTCCCTAGAAATAACATCTGGGCGTCAGTTGTATTTCAACTCCAGGCCCCAAAAAATAGCAAAACCACTCAGGACCATCTGCACTGACCCTTTGCCCTGGCACAAACCAGTCAGTGGAGACCACAATCTTGGAAGGACCCACTTGGAAAGCTGATGAATATTCTATTGAGATCCTCCCTGGATCACCCCTAAGATCTCCACTCTTAAAAGCTTTAGAATGCAGGACCCAGTGTGCTCTCCCTCCTGGAAGCATGCCCGTGACTTTCCGTACCCCTCCCCTTCCAACCCCCATTATCATTCCCTTTACCTTTCTTACTCCTAAGCTCCAAGGGCCTTTCTTTTGCTCTGTTTCCTAACTCATTTGTTCTGCCATCCATTTCTGACACCTCTGTGATTTTCTAAGTTAACATTCTCTTACAGTTTGCGTCTTGGCTCTGAATTCTTCCCTAGTCAGAACTCAAGAACCAGGGTTGCTGAACCAAGGTCCTGTCTGACCCCACTGGTCTAACACCTGGTGCTGTTCTCACCATCATCATCAATAGCACCAGAAAACAAGAGATGAAGTCTTACATAAGAGAGGTCAGGGAAACCAGTGAGCCCACTGCAGCCTGCCCCACACTCTCATTGGAAAATGGTGCCCTGACACTGCTGGGCAACTGTACTAATCTGGGCTCCAGGAACTTTGTATCTCTGCCCTGGTTCTGCCTCTACCTCCCCAGATATGTCCTCTCTGTGCCTCAAGTCCCCTCACATGAGGCTGAGAGCTTCTGCCACCCACAGCAGTCAGTAATAACATCTGCAGGGGCAGCAACAGTAGCAACAGAACAGTTCATTGAGCACTTACTGGGAAGCGGACTTTGTGGTGGGTGTCTAACATGGATTACCTCTTGACCCTCCTACAGTCCAGGGGCCTCCAACCCTCTCATTTTACAGATGGAGAGAAGATTCAGAGAGCAGTGAAGTGACTTGCCCAATGTGGTTGTGCTAGGATTGAATGAAACCTGCTTCTCCCCGACTCCCTTCTGTGCTTATAGCACAAACCAGGCAAGTGGCCTCTTGGGAGGTGGGTGTGAAACCCATATCTTCCTGCTGGTGCCTTCTGGGAGTCAGCCTCTAGGGGTGTCGAACTCAATCAGAGAAGGGGCCAAAATCTAAAATCCAGCCTAAATCGCGGGCCGAATGGTTTACTGAACAGTCATAAACTGTCATTGTGTTGGAAACGCAGCGGAGTGCAGTGATGACAGCGAGGTGCGGGCCACATTGCAAGGCCTGGCAGGACGGATTTGGCCCGTGGGCCTTGTGTTTGACACATGTGCTCTAGTCTTTCTGGCCCTCTGAATGTTCCCTTCCAGGTGCTGTGAGGACCCATGGGTGGCTGGGAATGTATTTGGCATTCTTCCCCCACAAGCCTCTTAGCTGCAGTCTTATCTGAGTCTGGATCCCCCCTTTGACAGGACAGTTCACTGTCCAGGGTCAGATTTGGTGGGAGGTTCAGCAGGGTGTGGGTGAGAAGGAGATGAACAGCAGGTAGAGGGAGTTTTGTTTACTCACTTGACTGTATAGCTAACTCTATCCGGGCTGTGGCACACAGCTGGGTCAAGCCCATCTGCTCCCAGGTCTGCTGGGCCAGGTCCCAGGCCCGCTGTTCCCCATATTGAGCCACAAGGCGTGAAGCCAACTTCATGCCAGCCACCTCCTCTGGTTGAGCTGTGGTCGCCCCAGGGGAGTGCTCACAGAGATCCTTATCAGGCAGCCGCAGCAGGAACTCCCTGAGCTGCTCCTTGCTCATAAACTCCAAGATCCAGGCCAGCCGTTGCTCGACTCCATCAGCCATCTTTGCTGCATGCTTCTCCTCAGCTGCACTGAGTACGTCTCTTGCACTCAATTGGATTTGGAAGGCCACTGAGGAGAGTGGGTGGTGAAGGGATCAGGCAGTCAGAGAAAAGCAGCCATCCTTGGTTCCTACCACCTCCCAATGCAACACTTCTACTTGGGTCATTATGGTCACCTGTCAAACTCCTATTCAGCATTCAAACCCACTTTTGTAAACCCCAGGGCATCTGCCAACAGATGATGTTGGGAGAAGGGATGTGAAGGAGAGAGGCAGGAAAAGGCATAGGAAGCAGGAGTCCAGAGGGGGCTGGGCGACAATGAAAAAGATCAAGTTTCTGAGTTGTTGGGTCCTGTCTGGGGGCAGGCAGGAGGGTGAAGGGGGCAGGGATGGGAGGATGGGATGTTCTGAGCACTCACTGTTCTATGTTCCTCAGTTCTCTGTCTCCTAAGATCTGGACTCTTTGGACCAAGCCTTGAGCTGCAATGCTGACAGGAGGCGGGGGAGGGGGAGAGGCAAAGCACAGGGTGGACTTTGAGAGCCCAGGGTTGAGCTCAGAGCTGCCTCATCCACATCTCTCCAGACCTCTTCTGGTCCCAGGACACCAACCAGGAAGGACAGCCCCACCCAGCCAGAGAGGAACAGAAATCACCCAGAGGAAACCACATGGAGGTGAAGTCAGGGGAGGAGAAGGGCCATCATAGTTTTGAGCAGAGAAGGGACTTAGAGCCAAACACCCAGACAGGCCACATCTACAGTCTCCATCGATAGTGAGGCCGGGGGCACAAGGACAGACAGTCTGATGCCCTGGATGAAGACCCATGTACCATGAGGCACTCACATCTTTACATGACACCCTGCCCAGGTCCAACTCCCCACCCCCAGCGCATCTTTCTGCTGAGCCAGGGTTGAGAAACTCTTCAGGAAGTTCAGTGTAGGGACAGAGGAAGCTCTCAGGAAGGGCGGGGAGCCCCAAACCTTCTGCGGAAGCAGGTTTCTTGAAGCCCAGTTCATCTTGGGAAGACTGCTGGGACCTCCAGCATAGGTGGGGTCAATTTTCACCCGAAGCTTGCTAAGACTAGGATGTCAGGGGGCTGCCCCCACCTCTGGAATCATGATCTAAAGATCCATTCTGTTGTCTCTGGTGAGGACATTTCTGGCAAAGTGAAGATCTAGAGTAGGGGTGTCAAACTCAATCAGAGAAGGGGCCAAAATCTAAAATCCAGCCTAAATCGCGGGCCGAATGGTTTACTGAACAGTCATAAACTGTCATTGTGATGGAAACGCAGCGGAGTGCAGTGATGACAGCGCGGTGCGAGCCACATTGCAAGGCCTGGCGGGACGGATTTGGCCCGCGGGCCTTGTGTTTGACACGTGTGATCTAGAGCACCAGTTTTCAACCTGTGGGTAGCGACCCCTTTGGGGGTCAAATGACCTTTTCGCAGTTGTCGGCTAAGACATCATGCATATTAGATATTCACATTATGATTCATAACAGTAGCAAAATTACAGTTATGAAGTAGCAACAAAAATAATTTTATGGTTGGGGGTCATCACAACATGAAACTGTATTAAAGGGTTGCGGCATTAGGAAGGCTGAGAAACTGATCTAGAGCATCAGTGTGCCACTCGGGGTTGTGGTGATGGCCCACCCTACTCTGAATCCTGTGTCTGCCTGAGGTGCCAAGAGATGGCTTAGGGCTTTCTGGTGCCACGTTCTTTAAAATATCCTGGTTTTAATGGCTCTGCATGCCACATACCTAAATCCTTTTGAGTTAGTAAAACTTAGAAAATTCTTTCCCTCTCACTAATACTTCTAATAAGTTAAATTTTAATATTACACTTTTGGCCAGGGGTTGGCAATCTCTGACTACATCAAGATGGCTAACCTGTCACCTAAAAATGATTGTTACATTTTAAAATGGTTGAAAAAGTCAAAGAATAATAATATTTCATGATAGCAAAATTATGTAAAACTAAAGGCCTGGTGCACGTATTTGTGCACCGGAGGGGTCCCTCAGCGTGGCCCTCAGTGATTGGGCTGAAAACGGCAGTCCAACACTGCCTGCTGCTCCTGCCTGCTGCTCCTGTTCACCCTGGCCCCACTGTGCCTGCCACGCTTGCACCCAGTCAGTCCCTATTGGGAGAGCCTCGCACCACCACAGCAGTGCTCACCAGCCATGAGCCCGTTGTCTGATACCAGTCCTGAGGGAGGTGGGAGGGAGGTCAGGATGCGATTGGCCCTCTGGGTGGGCAGTGGGACACCCTTGCTGGCCTAGGATCTGGATCCATTACGCTGATGTTAGTGCTGGTTGTTGGGAGCCACCAGGCAGCTGCTTTTATATCCTTTCTTCCTTGCCGAGCATCTAGGGTGGGGAAGTGGCCATGGTACACCAGGCTAACTTCTAGGAGGCCTGTGGCATTGTCTGGTTGTACCAGCAGTGCAGGTCCATTGGTGCCTGGCCATTCTCCAGAGATTAGCCCTGAGGACTACTGAGGGAGTGAGTGACTGCTGCCAGGCTGGTGGGCTGCTGGGATGGGTAGGTCAGCTGAGTGGTGACCCCACTATGGGAGCACACTGACCACCAGGGGGCAGCCATTGCGTTGAGCATTTGCCCCCTGGTGGTCAGTGCATGTCATAGTGACCAGTTGACCGGTTGACAGGTCATTTGGTTGTTTGGTCACTTAGGCTTTTATATATATATATGTATATGTATATGTATATGTATATGTATATGTATATGTATATGTATATGTATATGTATATGTATATGTATAAAATTATTGTCAAAAATCAAAGAGAATATAAAAGGAGAAAGAGAATGACTGATCACATACATAGGACTCCCTCAAATCTGTAAACAAAATTTTCAGCAGAAACTTCACAGTTCAGGAGAGAGTAGATGATACATTCAAAGTGCTAGAAGAAAAGCAGGAAATAATAACTTACCCAGCACAGGTTCAGAAATGAAAGAGCTATAAAGGTATTCCCACATGGGGGTGGGGCCAGTGGCAGGGAGGGGCCATCACAGTTCTGAGCAGAACAGGGACTTAGAGCCAAACACCCAGACAGGCCACTTGTACAGTGAGGCCAGGGGCACAAGGTCAGGTAAGTTGCTGTGCTGGATGCAGACCCATGTATCCTGCAGCACTCGCATCTTCACTTAGCACTCTGCCTGTCCATCACCCAGAGCCTGACCACAGAGCCAAGGTTGAAGCTCTTCAGGATGCTGAGTGTGGGGCCAGGCCCAACTCTCAGAATGGGTGGGGCCACTGTGAATCTTTCTTAGAGCCTTGGTTGAGGTTCTTCAGAGATGGGTGTGAGGTCTGGCCTAAGGAGCTTCAGCCCATTGCTCACCTGGACACAGACTCCTTGTGTGGCTGACTTATTTCTCTGAGCCTTAGTTTTCTCACTTATTAAATGGGATATCATAGTTTTGCCAAGGAGCTCAAATCAAGCAAAAAGGTCTTAGTAACCTCTAAAAATGTTGTATAATACTATTTTTAAAAAATGGGTAATAAATACTGGTGGACATTCAACAGCCAGTCTTACCAGGAATGGAAAGTACTATCCTAGGAAGTGGGTTGATTAGAGGGACCTAACCTCTATGAAGGGCATTAAGACCCAGTGTGATGGGAGGTATGGCCTGGAGGAGGGGGTGTGATAGATTTTATTTCTTCCTGATCCTAACTAATTTTGACACATACTCTCTGGACACAACTGGGTATCCCACAACTCAGTTCAATTGGGGCCTTAGCTGGCAGTCAGACATCCTTAGCGCTGCTGTGGTGGCAGGAGAAGCTCCTGCACGGTCACTGCACTTGTCAGTTGTGAGCCCAGCTTCTAGCCAAGTGGCAATCCCCCTATGGGAGTGCACTGTCCACCATGGGGCAACTCCTGCATTGAGTGTCTGCCCCGTGTGGTCAATGAATGTCATAGCAACTGGTTGTTCCGCCATTAGGTCAAATTGCATATTAGCCTTTTATGATATAGAATGGCTGATTAAATCAGGCCTTGGCAATTGCCTTAATCTCCCATCCCTCACCTTGCCTTTGGTTTTCTGGTGATCAGCCTCCCTTCTGAGGGCATTTAGAGGGCCTACCCCCTACTCATTTCACTACTATACGAATAAATCTCTTTCAGTCTGCAGCCCTGGTGTGTGCCCTGACCAGGAATCAAACCTGTGACCTCCTGATTGAAGCTCAACCACTGAGCCACACCGGCCAGGCAGGGAGCCCTTCTTAGTAGGTATCTTGTTTCTCAGGGTCCACACTAGTTAGCAATTCTTTGAGTGCAAGAATTACAGCTTGTGGTTTTTGCTTTTCTTTGTTCTCTCCAGACCACAGTTTGGGTTGCTAATCAAATCTGTGTCTCTCTGGAATTTGAACCTTTAAGACCCTAGATGAACTTTTCATTTGTTTTAGGGCCTCAAGTCTTTATTAGTTAACACAACAGACAACCTTTCCAAATGACATGGCCACACTCACCTTCAGTGCTAATGGAGCACCACTCCCTCACACTCAAGCCTATGAGGTGTAGGCGCCTTGTACCTATGGCCATCTTCCTCATTTGAACCTGACCATCCTGATGCCCAGGGAGGGAGACCTGAAGATGCAATTTGACTGCTGACGGTGCACTGGATGCCGAGAGTCAGGCTTTGTGCCCAGACCCCTCCCCTTCTCCAGCTGCACGCCTCCCCGGGTGACCTCACCCAGGCTCAGGACTTGGAACACCCTCCATGGGCTGATGACTTCACATTTGTATCTCCAGCTCCAACCATCCCTCTGATTTCGGAGCCTTTATCCAGCAGCCTCCTCCACCTTTTTACTTGGGCATATCACAGCCATCTCAGACTGAACTCCACCGACGGGAGCCCCTAATTTCACCATTTCCTGTATCCCTTTCAGCCTTCTCTGCCCACAGACTCTTCATTTCAGGAAATGACAGTTTGGGCCCCAAACATGGACTCCTTTCTTTCTTTCAACCCTCACATTCCATCTATCATGAAGTCCTGCCAATGTCATATTTTTAAATAGATTCAGAACCTTATTGTCACCACACACACGGATACCTCCCAGATCCAGCCATCGTAGTCTTGTCCCAGATCACTGTGCTGTTTCTCCCCCCCTCCCACACTCTCTTCTCCTCCCCTTCTCAACCCCCAACTGTTCCCCTGGCTCTGAGGTTGCTCTCTAGTGTCTATTGTCCAACCAACAGCCAGAATTGCCCCTTTAAAACAAATCAGGTCGGGCCACTTCTCTGCTCAAAGCCTCCCAACACTGTTTCAATCAGAGGAAAAGCCAAACTCCTAACAGAGGAGCCCGGGGCCACATATGGTCTGGCCTCCATCTTTGTCCGCCTCACACCATCCTGCTGCTCTAGGCCCTCAGGTCTGTCTCCTTTTGTACCTGGAACAAAATCTCCTACCTCAGGGCTTTTGCACAGGCTTTTCCATCTTCTTGGGATGATCTTCCCTAGACTGAAGACTTATCACCTCACCTCCAGAAACTCAGCAACCTCCTTCGCCCAGCTCCTACTAGACCCTTTCCTTGCTTTATTTATCATCCAGCCCTTTTCTCACCTTGACCTTATTGATCTGTTTATTTGTTTACTTTCTGTCACTCTCAGCTGCCTTTAGAATGCTAGGCTAGCTCCTCGAAGACAGGATTCTTACTTTGTTTGCCATTGCACTTCCTGTGCCTAACACAGAGCCTGACCCACAATATAATAAATACTGCATATAATAAAAACTGTATATAATAAATGCCTTTGGAATGATTTCCTTTATCTTTCTAAACAGCTGCTCATTCTGGCCATTAGATGGCAGTCAAGTACTTCCTGTGCCTTGAAACAGTCTTCTAAGTTTGATGGAGGACCCTTTGAGGTCTGATTTAAATTTTTATTTTTAAATTTCAGAGAGGAAGGGAGAGGGAGAGGGAGAGAGAGAGAGAGAGAGACAGAGAGAAACATCATTGATGAGAAAGAATTATTGATCTGCTGCCTCCTGCACGTCCCCCACTGGGATTGAGCCTGAAACCTGGGCATGAGTCCTGACCGGGAATTGAATCCTGGCCTCTGGTTCATAGGCCAAAGCTCAATCACTGAGCCACGCCAGCTGGGCGGAGGTCTGAATTTTTAAGGTTGTGTTCCCGGTGCTATGAGTCTTTGCTCCTTTCCTGATACTTCAGGGTCTTTTAGGAGCAAATAAAAAAAAGCCCACTTTATCCTAATAATATTAGAAAGACCAGGGCGAAGGAAAGATAAAAAACAGTGACTACCCCTGACATGGTTCTCAGAGCCCCCGCATTAGGGCCACCATCAGTGTTCCTTCCCAGCTGACATCTCTGTAGCTCTGGCTGGTCTCCATGTGACATGAGCAATTCATGCTCCAGCACCAAGACTCTCCAGCTACTTCCACACCTTGGAGGTCTGGTCAATCTGGCTTCAGGTCCTCAGAAAGAGGA
Organism: Pipistrellus kuhlii; assembly: GCF_014108245.1. Lineage (NCBI taxonomy): Eukaryota > Metazoa > Chordata > Mammalia > Chiroptera > Vespertilionidae > Pipistrellus > Pipistrellus kuhlii. The sequence continues at coordinate 10,763,325 of NW_023425522.1, forward strand.
TAAGTCTCCCTCAACCCCACATGTCCACTCCCGACACAGACACCAGTGTTAACCTCCTTCCAGATGGTCGATGTGGACATCTCTATTCTTCAGGCTTTGCTTGGGTGAGTGGACAAAATAGAAGGTGTCCTTTACCAGCAAGAGTCAACTCTAGAATTTTGGACCATTGTGTCTATTGTTTTCTCATCTATCTGTCAGGAAATGTATAATTTGGTTTGATTTTTGGATCTAAAGGATACGCCAGAAAAAAAGTAGAAAGGATTATGATTAATAGCAGAAACATTTTTCAAACTCAAATAGATAAGGTCTCTACTCTTTTAAAAGTTCTAAAGTTCTAAGTCAGTCCAGTCAAGAGCTAGGAACTGTTAATAAAAATAAAAGTTTCTGGAGGGGATAAAAAAAGGGTGTGGTTGTTCCTATGGGCCCAGCAAGGCAATCCCAGCTGTTTGGCCATTCATTTCCCCAATGTCTGTGTATTTCAGGCTTAGGTAAACTGTGTACCGAACACCAAAAGCGAAATTTTTTGTTTAAAATACAATCCATCCATTTCTTCCTCCCCCATGCCTTTTTTCCTCTTTCTAATCTTTTGTGTAGTCTAAAGAAAATATCAGGACTTGGGGTCTCCCTTTGGTATAGTTTACTTCTATTCTCCTGGCAACTTTGACAAGAACACATACATCCACCTTGTCATTTTTCAAGAACCAACAATACAAGTGCAAAGTGGTCACAAGGCAGATTAAGGACAAACACCCAACTCCCTTCTCTAACCTCACCTGCAGGTGTAGTTCTTCCAAAGGCCACAATGGATTTACATCATTTAAGCAGAACGTACCCTCTAACAAGTATTCTCACTTGACCTTCTTAACTGCACTTACGTCTCAATCAAGAATAATGATTGGTGCCTATCTAACATGGGCAAGAGGACCCACCCCCAATGGGGGGTCTCTTCCTAGAACCCAAGCAAGGCACACGAAGTCTCCACCCCAGAAGGAAGAAATCATACATGACTTTTAGAAACTCATTTTACTTCAAAAACATTTCAAACTTACAGAAAAATTACAAGTGTAGTGTAGTGGACTCCCACTTAGCCATTGTCTAGACCCTCTAATTATGAACATTATGATATACTGACTTTCTAACTCTCTCTGTATACTCACTACTAATTTATTCATTTATTTTGCTGATGATTTGAGAATAAGTTGTAGATGTCAGGACCTTTACTTGGGAGGACTTTGGCAAATATCAACATTTTCTTACATAACCATAATACAATGATCAAAATCAGAAAATGTAACATTAATGCAATACACGATCTAATTACCTGTAACTTTTAAAATGACAATTTTACTTTTTTATTTAAATAAAATTATTTGGATAAAAAAATCTGATAAAATAAAAGAGTGATATGCAAATTGACCCTAAGGGCAGGACAAACAGAAAGATAGCTAAACAAGTTTCTGTGAAGCGCACTGCCCACATCTCTATTCCTTTCCTTGGCTTGCAGTTTCCATTCACCTGATGGAGAATGGGGAACCAGGAGTGGGTGGTGGAGGGGGTGGGGCTGGTTGTGGGCAGCAGGGGAAGATGGCCCTGATCGCAGGCCAGGTCTAGGAACAGTACATGTGCACGAATTTTGTCCACTGGGCCTCTAGTAAAATATAAAGATATGTAAAGTAAAAAGTAAAAATGTCCCTTTAACTTTCTCTACAATCTCATGCAGTTCCCAGGGGTAACCAGCATTAATATTTTTACATAAATGGAATTATAATTCTCTACAAACTACAGACATAGGACAATTTTTTTGAAGGTTGGTTCTTTTTCTCTTATTCTGCAGACCCTTTCATGTTAATATATATGGCTCAGTAATTCTTTCTATCTCTGTATCTGTATAGTATTCCATAGTCCACTTCGATGGTAATCTAGCTTGCTTTCATTTGTATTTGTCTGTTAATAGCTACTCTGCAGTTTGCACACATGTATGCCTTTGTGCATGTGTGTGAGTACCTGGAAGGGTTAAATTCCTTGAAAAGCAATTTCTGGATTGAAGGGAACAAACTTTTAACAAATATGGTTCAGAAAGTAGTTCTTTTTGGAAACTCACTTATTTTTATCAAGTAGCTGGCCACTGTGCCTCTTCGGTTTGTCCTCTACAAAGTTTTTAAGTTTAGTGTCTGACCCCTCTCAAAACACGTACGGGATGCCATCTTAAAGCACATGCTTCATGTACCACCTTAACTTTTGGTTTCATCTTATGCCTCCGTAATCTTGTTTTAACTTTGCTTAATATGTGTAGCAACTTAATACAATTTTTATTTTACTTTATATGTATGTTAATTTGTATACTGAGTCCTTTCAGAGCCAGGTGGGCTGTGAGTACATAAAACAATTGCATTGAGGTTTCTCATGACAGCTTGGGGAGAGGGGGGAGGGGCAGATGATAGCAGCTCCTGGTGGGATCTGCTTCTCACCAGGCACTTTGTGGAGCTGGCTCACTGCAACTTTCCAACCCTTTTCTAAGATGGGGCTCACGGTCTCCAGCTTGCAGATGAGACCAGATCTGGTAGACTTAAAGCCCATGTCCTCATCCCCTGTCCCCTTAAACTATGAGTGTGCTGAAAGGTGAGCTCTCAGGGTGACTGGTGAGTGTATCCACCTCCAAGAAACTTATCCCTTATCCCTATTACTTCCAAGGCTACTTCTGAAAGGAAGCTAGGATGCAGGTCAGAGGTGCACCTTGAGCTTGTGCTGGCCTTCACCACAGGGGAGGCCTGTGTCCATTGCATTACGTGGACTGTCACCCCCTCCTCTCCTCTGGAGGCTTTGAGCTAGAATAGTGGTCAGCAAACTCATTAGTCAACAGAGCCAAATATCAACAGTACAATTGGAATTTCTTTTGAGAGCCAAAATTTTTAAACTTCTAAAACTATTCAAAATAGATTCACCCAGACCGTGGTATTTTGTGAGAGAGCCACACCAAGGGGCAAAGAGTCGCATGTGGCTTGAGAGCCGCAGTTTGCCGATCACGGAGCTAGAAAATACAGGGTCAGAGGATCATCTCTGAGTGTATGTGTCAAGCCCTATTGATGTCAATCAAAGCAAAAGGACTTCAGCTGTAGCAGGAGGAACTGGGATTAGCTCTGGGGTAAGACTTCTACCAGTGAGAGGCCCTAATTACAAAAGTGAGTTAAACATGGAGGTAAGCATGGAATTCCCTTCTAATAGCCTCTGAGAATATGCCAAATCCTCAGCCATCTGGGCTTAAGCATGGATGATTAATAAGGCCTCTTGTGATAGCTAAGCCTCCTTAGAAAGCTACCAGTCCCAGGCCAACTGATCATTAGTCCAGGACTCAAAGCTTTCTTTTCTTGACAAAATTCAGTGGAGGCCACCAGGTGGTGGTAGTTCAACAGAAATGAATTCATGAGGGAGCGTGTGTGTTTTGTCCATCGCTGAGTACTCAGTGTGCTGCACAATTCCAGGCATAAAGTAACTGCTCAGTGAGAGATGAAAAATGTCTAGTTGGGCAGGACTATTCAGAGGATCTGGAAAATGCAGACCTGGCTCTAAAGCTCAGCCCCTGGCCTAGCTCCATTGGCACTCTCTGAGGAGTAGGAAAGGAAGGATGATGCTATGTCCATTGATTTCCTACTTGCATTTGTTCACTCACATCTGTATTGACGAAATAAACCAGTTCTTTGTTCTTCTACATTGCTCTACGTTCTCTCAGACCCTCATCTAACACAAGATTAAGATAGGGAGAGAGAAGGTTAGGATCAGGAATGAAAGGTAAAACCCAAGACTAGAGACTTTAGGATGGCAAATAGGCTTTGAGGAAGTTAGTGTTCTGCTGCCCAGCTCAGAAACCAGTGGGAGAAGAGATGCAAGTTCAGAGCCACTGAAATAAATGAATTGGGAGGTGGATATGGGAGCAACTTGGGGAAAATGACTCAAATCTTGCAAGCTCTGGTATAATACCTGGAGCCCTGATGTCAGTGCCCAAGTTGCAGCAGCAGCAGAAAGGATCCCCAAGGCCAGGCATCACCAGCCAGAGAAGTGAGCATGAAAGAAAAGCTTCCTTCTCTTTGTACAAATTTGAGGCCACAACTCCCAGGACTCTGGGCTCTGCTCTGGGCTCCTCACCATCTGGAAATAAGCAGAGACTGCAGAAGCCACGTGAAGGACCCTGGGCCCTATCTCTCCATTATCCCACCCAGTAATCGGTCTGTAAGACATCTTCATTTCTAGTGTGAGCTCCTTCTCTCCATCCCCTCTGTGCCTCATGGTTTCTTCTCCGGATTACTGTGACAATCACCTCTTAAACTCTTCTCCCTGCCTCTGATCTTACTGCTTCCAACCCATTTCCCTGAACACAGTTCCTTCTTTAGCCTCACAGAAATCATTTACTTATTACCTAGAGCTGTGTGCTTATGTGTCTCCTCTGTGCCTCAGACCACAAGCTCCTTGAAAACAAGAGTTGTGCCTGGCCCTGGCTAGTGTGGCTCAGTTGGTTGGGTGTTGTCCCATGCACTGAGGGTTGCTGGCTAGATTCATGTTTGGAGCACATGCCTGGGCTTCTCGCTCGGTCCCAGGTTAGGGGCGTGCAGGGTCAGCTGATCAATGTTTTGCTCTCACATCGATGTTTTTTTTTTTTTCTTTTTTTTTTTCCCTCTCTCTCTCTCTCAAAATCAACTTTAAAATATATTTTTTAAAAAAGAATTGCTTCTATTTATTTTTCTATTCCCTTCCTTCTGCCACCCAGCAGATGACTTGACTTGTATTTGGTGTGCAATAAGAGTTTGAAAAAATGTAAAATACATTAAGCCCAAAGAAAGGACACAGAGACTGCCTGTGGGGACAGACTCTTGAGTCTAGAAGGACAAAAGCTGAGAAAACACAAATGAGAGTATGGAACCCTAAGGAAAACAGAGGGGGCACACAAACTACTGGGGATGTGTCTAGTCCTTGGTCCCTGGACTGCCATTGTCTTTTGCTTTCAGATCCATCCCTGCCTTTCTCTTTCAAGCTGTTTCCCAGGCCCTTGCCAGTGGTTTCTGTCTAGGTTTGACAGTAGTTTAGAGCTGAGGAGGAAGGGAGACTTCTGCTTCTCTCTCTGCTCTGGGCAGAGGAGGCCATTTCCTGGTCCTGGCTCCAAAGACAGATTGTCTCATGTCTCAGCTGGACTGTTCCAGATTCCTGCTGGACATCCCTCCTCCATGGGCTCACCTCTTGCCAGACAGCCTCTGCTGTGGTCCTAGTTCAGGAGGGAGGGCCCTGGCTTCTGGGCGTGGAATAACATCATCACCTCTGTGTCCTGCTGTTGCTCATTTTTTGTGCTGTCTCACCATCCTTGTTTGGCTTTTTATTTAGCCTTTCATCCCACTGTGGCCCATCTTCTATTTTTGACATACCAGAGTGGTTTCAGTTTTCCAACTAGACCCTGGCCATTGCAGTCTTCTTGCTTAGACCAGCTGAGGGTTCAGACCTTGGGTCCTGGTCTATCCCTGTCCTTGCTTCTACTTGCCAGGGCCCCTTGCCTTAACCACAGTATTTCTGCAAGGCAGCCATTAATGGCCCATATAAAACCCTGCCATCACCTGTCTTATAATGACATAAATATACTGTATAGAGCATATGCCTATGAGTCCCTTTGGGTGATTTTGGAGATCTCAGTCCTTGACGAAACCATCATCTCATGAAGGAGGATCTTGGAACCTGGCAGAACAAGGTGATGGTGCAAGACCACACCCCTGTGTAGCCACTGTTTCCAGGATGCTCGTTACCTCCTGGGCCTTGACACTTGGAAGAAGGATGTTTGAAACACATTCGGAGGGAATTCATTATGCCAAGAGCTGGTGCCAATAGGAAATATTGATACTAGTATAAAACCCTTCCTGAGAGGCTGGCAGAACTCCACGATTGATCTGTGTAGGATCATTAAGGCAAGTGAGTCTGTCATGTGGCCATCCCGCTGGAGCAGGGATCATGGACCTTCGGGGACCTGTTGGGAGCCAGGACCAGGGCTGGGTGGACCAGGGCTGACCCCAGGGGTGGTCCATGCTCCTCTGCAGAATGGCAGGAGGCGAAGACTCTTTCCTACCTCTGGAGGAGGTCAAGGTGTGGGGATTGAGATTGGGGCGTGGGGCTGGAGAGGAGGTGGAGCGGCCACTGGAAGGATGCTTCCCCTGGAGCGGAGAAACAAACACACGTAAAGCTTCAGTTTGATTGTCAGTATGACCTCACTGAGCATGGAGAGAGCAGGAAAGAAAGCGTTAAGAGGGAGTGCAGGAAAGAGACCTGGGCACCAAGAGAGAAGGGCATTTCCCAAAGGTCACAGAGGAGATAGGAGGTCAGGAAAGACAGGGACTCAACATGCAGGGCTCTGATGCCCAGGCTACCAGGCGGGAGTGTCTTCCTGGACTTGGTGGCTCCAGGTGCCAGGTAGGTGGGAACACGGAAGTGAAAAAGGCACAGCTCCTGGGGAGGGAAGGATGGGCAGTCACTCCCTGGCTGTGGAGACAGACAGTGAAGCAGGTGTTCACAATTTTGTGTGATGAGTGTTCTCAGTCAGGGCCACACTAGTTACTGTGGAAGCTCAAAGAAGAAGCACCTACCCAGGCCAATTTGGGATCCAGGGAAGGCTTCTGGGAGGAAGGGACTTTGGGGTGAGGTCTCGAAGGCTCTGCTGCAGTTACTCAGGAAAAGAGGAGACAGTGGGGTGGGGAAAGGTGCGGAAGGCTTGTGAGAAGGGTGCTCAAAGGCTGGAAGTGAGGAGGGAGTAGGACCTGTGTTGGGAGCTGGGGTGTGGGGTGGGTGGAGGGTGGGTGGGTGGTGATGGGGAGACTGGAGAGGCTAGTGGTGGTGGAGAGGTCCTGCTAGGCCTGATGCTGCTGGAGGACGTTGGGCTCTCGTGAGCGTGAGGGCGGAAGGGTGACAGAACAGACAGTGGTGGAGGAAGATCCTGGCTGCAAAGGGGAAGCATGAGGGCAGAGGAGTAAGACTGAGGCCGGAGACTCCGCAGGCAGCTATTGTACGGGTGGATCTGACACTGCTTCCTAGCACACCCGGGCTGTGCAGTGAATGCAGACAATCCTGCTGTCACAACCCAGGGGATCGATGGGCCTGTCCCGCCACTGGCCAGGAGTATGGGGCTCCACTGGGCTCCCTCTGGTGTGGAGAGAGGGGGTGCCAGCTCTAAGGTGTGCTTGGCAAGCGTGCACAGGAAGCGTTCTGCACTCCCCAGCCTGGTGGGGCCACCGCTGTGACTCAGCGGGAGGAGTGCTTTGCAGGTGCAGACAGAGGCCTAATGGTCCTGAAGAGCAGCAAGGGCTCGGGTTTTGCGGGATGCATGTGAAGGAGGCATCTCCGAACAGCTAAACTCCTTTATTAACTTAATGAGTTTGGCCGCTTTCCTGGAAATGCAAGTGCCATTTGGCCACCATCGCTGCTGCTTCAGAAAGGGTGTCATTAAATGAAGAATCTGTAGGAAAGCGCAATGGCGGTGAACGAAGCTGCCCGGGAGATTACAGAGATCACTTGGGCTTAGTAAGGACCCTCAGAAGGAAGGTGTGCAGCCTGAGCCGGAATGCAGGTATCTGGTGGGGAGGGGTGGGTGGAAGAGACTCAGGAATTATCTGGATAAATCCAATCCATGCAGGTGACAATGAGTCATAGTTGAAGGACTAATAAGAAAGTTATAGTGAGACTTCGAAACCCTCCCAAATCTTCTCCACCCCTCACTCCTGGAGGCGGCCTCCAGAGCGGGCTTCTAAGGACCGGCAGGATCTGCGTCTCTGGCTTTGTGGTTCCTTGTCCCAGTTTAGCAGCAAGGCCTGGCGGTTCCCAGACCCACTGAGCAGGAACCTTGAGGCAAATGATTCCCTCCAACACTGCACCAGCCTCACAACACCAAGGCAAAACAGAAACAGCAATCTCTCTTCCTGCCCCTTTTATTCTTTGCAATGGGAGGGGACTTGAAATTAGGGGGAGACTTGGGGAGTCTTGGGGTTTTTGAATTTGTAATATTGTTGTGAAACCCTCTTCCTCTAAGTTGAGTTTGGACCTGGTTGGATGTGGATGCCATGGGGACAAGAAAACCTTCCCAGATGAGGTCAGCCCAAGATTTCACCTCAATTCAAGTGCCACCAAGTCCCCAGGAGCCACAGCTGCAGAGAGCAGGGGGGCGGAGCAGCTGCAGCAACCACCCACTGCTTCCCAGTCCCACCCTCTGAGCCTCGCAGGAAGCCCTAATAGTGGTGGTGGATGGTGGTGGTGTCTGCAGCTGAGAAGGGGCGCAGAGGATACCATGTTGCGCAAAGCCCATGCGGCAGGTCAGTGCCAGGACAGAGATGGAAGACAGGTTGTCCCACTGAAGTTGGGCCCTTTCCCTTGTCCCTTTGCTGGCTGCCGAGAAAGGTGCCTGTAGGGGGAATAATGTGAAGTCAGGTTTGAGCTCAGACCAGCCCGAGAAGAAGGTCTGTGGTTCCCTCACCCTCTCTTGGCTCCCATCCCAGGCAAGGATTCCACATGGTCGAGCGCTTTTATGAAATTTTTATTTTCCAATTACAAGCTCATTGCAACAAATCAAACAACACACAAATGGAGAAAGTGGGCAGAGAAAGGCCCTTCTTCTCCCAGCCCAGGCCGAGACCTGGTCCTAAGCTCCTGACACGTGGTTGGCGGTGTGGGCTCAGGGGTCAGGTTGCCAGGATGGATTCTGGGCTCCAACACTTACCCAACCCCACAGCCTTGGGAAGATTACTTCACTTCTCGCTGCCTCAATTTCTTCATCTGAAAGAATGGAAGAGTAGTACTTACCTCAGGAGATGGTTATAAGGATTAAATATTTAGACAAGTGCCTGGCAAAGAATAAATATTAGTATTCAGTACATCATTAGCTATTTTTATTAAACATGGCTTGTAAAATCCAAAGTGAGTATTAACGCTATAGGTATTGTGCGACAACTTCGCTTTTTCATTTTACAATATGTTGTAGACTTCATTCCAAGTCGGTACATATGGCACTTTTAAAAATGGTTCGTGCAGAATTTTATTTGTATGAAGGTACTATCATTTATTCTTTTAGATACGGTTAGACATTCACACTACGGTCAGGTGCTGCATAACAATGTTCCAGTCAGCAGTGGACTGCATAGACGACGGTGGTCCTATTAATATAAGATTACAATGGAGCTGAGTTTCCTCTAAGAAATGGAATGATATGTAGTTCAGGAGGGATTTTTTTCCCCCCTGATGGGAGCAATATCTGTGGGGCCTGGCAATAGATTTCCTCCATTCACAGCACCTCAGTTTGAACACACAGATTCCCTGCTTGCCATTCAGCTACTGACCCATCACAGCACAGAGAACCTCCCCAGCGCTACGTACTCAGAGGGCGCCGCAGCCCTCCCAGGCCCAACTGACGGGCTTCAGAGAGCATTGCCACACGTTCTTTGTTGAGGACCTAAGAGCCTGTACAAGGACACAGGCCCACAGGAGCTACCTCAACACACATTAGGTGCTGCAGCCACTTCAGGAAAAGCTCTCTGTGGTAGGGTGGAGCCCTCCAGGCCCTGCTGTCCCCACACTTTGGAAGTATTTTCAGGTTGTGATGATGTAAAGCATAGATGTTTTAATTCATCCACCAGGTCAATGCCAGAGAGAGCCCTTTGTGCCAGATGGAACAAAAAAACAAATTTCCGAAGTCAAAATATTGAATCCTCAGGTCTACATCCTTTTCATGTTAATCACCCTCTTTACATTAAAAAAAAAAATGATTTTAGAGAAAGGAAGGAAGAGAGAGTGAAACATCAATTTGTTGTTCCACTTATTTATGCATTCATCGATTGACTCTTGTATGTGCCCTGACCGGGATCTAACCTGCAACCTTGGCGTATTGGGATGATGTGCTAAACAACTGAGCTACCTGGCCAGGGCTCACACCCTCTTTTTCTTAGTGGATACCACAAAGTTTCATAATCTGACCACTACTCCACATGCAATAGCCACAACCACATTGCCACGCTCCTTTATCTTTCATCTTGATTTTCATTCCTACTGATCCTCAGGCCACCGTTTATTCCCTCCTGATAGTCACTGATAGGGTGATCTCCACCTTCCCTAGTCAGCTTCTTCTGGATATTGCCTGTCATGCAGCCCACATTCCTGTTTATGGAACACTGACAGCTTCGATGCTCCGGTGCTGACCCTGTTGGCAGGCAGCAGGAAGAGGGCTGGTGGGACAGAATTTGTAAAGACTACAGCGGTGCCCAGGAATGCCCTAGCCTTCACAGTTTCTCACCACCACTTATTGACTCACCCAGAGCAGCTTCCAGTCCTGCAAGCTCCATTCATGGTAAATAAGTGATATAGATGTACCAATTTTAATCTTTTATACCATGTTTACCCTGTAATTTTCTATATTTAGATATGTTTACTTACACAAATACCATTGTGTTACAACTTCCGACAATGTTTAGTACAGTAACATGCGGTGCAGGTTTATAGTCTAGGAGCAATAAATAAGCTAGAGCACATAGCCTAGGTGGGTAGTAGGCTAGACCCGTGGTCTGCAAATTGCGGCTCGTGAGTCACATGCAGCTCTTTGGCCCCTTGAGTGTGGCTCTTCCACAAAATACCATGGCCTGGGCAAGTCTATTTTGAAGAAGTAGCATTAGAAGAAGTTTAAGTTAAAAAATTTGGCTCTCAAAAGAAATTTCAATCGTTGTACTGTTGATATTTGATACTTGTTGACTAATGAGTTTGCCGACTACTGGGCTAGACCATCCAAGTTTGTGTAAGCTCACTCTCTGATGTGCACACCATGACCAGATCACATTTCTTATAGCATATCCCTCTGGTGAAGCAACACATCACGGTATTTCCACTTACAGAAAAACACCCCATTACAAGCAATGTTGTGTAACATGGCCATGCTAGGAATTCTGTAAGATATGAGTTCTAGAGGTGGGATCACATCACAGGGTATTTTTTTTAGAATATATATATATATATATATATATATATATATATATATATATATATATTATATATTTTTTGCCAAAATAGACTGCCAACTACACTGTCACTGTCCGAGTAGTAAGAAAACCTGCTTACTCAACTTCAGCAACACTAGACTTTCTGAAAACTGCAGGATTAGAGAACTATCCAATTTTGTACCCGCTAAAGGTGTTTGTACTGCTAACCTAAAAATAAGAGGCCTTTCAAAGTGAGAGGAAATAAGCATTTATGTGAGATCAAAGAATAGCTATTCAGACAACTAGTGTTCTGATTAGCGGACAAAGGCAAGTAAGGGGTGGCTATGAGAAAGGGAAGGGGGACAGTTGCATAGAAGGAGAGCATTTCTATAGATGCAGGTGATGGTTGTCATCAGCCTGGGTAGTCATGGTATCAGCTTTCTTGTTATCCTTACAAATTGTTCTTTGGGACCCAATGTGGCTAGAGGCCCAGCCCAAAGCTTATTTTGCCTTGTTTTAACATTCTAAAGGTTTGAGGCATAAGGTGTCCAAGGCAGTTTTTCTGGGTTGGCAACACTGACTCCATTTTAAAGTGACTCCTTTTATGTTATTTTTATAGTTGAAACATAAGTGAAGTCCCTACTATATACCATTGACATGCACAAACACTATGAAAAACATCAACAAGTCATGGAAAAAGATGGCAAAAGACATAAAGGTCCTTCAGCATAGTTTTGAACTAACGATGAGTGTGTGTAGGGAGCATGGTTCAATCATTCTCTAATCCTCATGACATCTACTCATTATTGCCCCCATTTTAGAGATGAGAATACTGAGTCTTGGAGAGAGTAAGTAGCTTGCTTACGATCAGGCAGCAGGTGAGTGGCAGAACTTAGAAATTGAACTCACACCTCCATGGCGTCAGGATGTGTTCTGTTTGTTCAAGCAGGCTGTCTCCATGTAGGGTCTGCAGAAGCAAACCTGTAATTAGTTTGGGATGCAGAGCTCCAAGTGGTTCAATTCTGCCATGTCTCTTGTGTGCTTTTAGACAATTTTCCCATCTCTGAAGCAGAGGAGCTGAGCTATAATAGGGAAACATTGGGGTAGACAGAAGGTACTCTTGTCCCTCTCTGTCCCTCAGGATGGAGGGGCTGGGCGTCAGGTGGTGAGACAGTTCTTCAGTTAGACTGTTAGCAACCCTGTGCATTTCTATCGCACAGCCCACAGGCCTTCTTGCTCTCATTTTCTGTGCATGCCTCTCAGTGCAGTAAATCCCGAGAGCTTCTGCTTTTATTTAAACAACAACAACAAAACAAAATAGAACCAGAGCCTCTTGTGTTTAAAAGCTGTGTCCATAAATCAGTGCTCCCCGAATGAGAAACGTGTGCGCATCCACGCACACAGGCTCTGGATTATTTATCAAGAAGTGATGCTACGTGGAACCTTAGGCTCACTCAGCCCCACAACGAAACTGGGCAGCTTCCCCGAGGGATGAAGACATGGATTAAAGAACCGCACATGGGGCCTCTCACTAGCTGGTTCCTCCCCATCTTTCCAACTCCCGTATCCCTGAGCTACAGCCATAGCCAAATCCTCACAGATTTACAGATGCCTCATACTTTGCACATCCTGTTTCTCTCCTCAGATGTCCTTTTCCTTTTATACATTGCAAATCCCCGCGAGTCTGCTCAGAGCTAACCCAATGGTCCCTTTCTTTAAGAATATTTCTGCCTTGCTCTGTCAGGGTTAGTAGCTGCCCCCTTTGTCTGTCTGGCTAGATACTGAGTGCTTCAAGGCCAGAGTTAGTTACATCTGCATATCTCGCCATCCATCAATGCCAAGCACAGGGTCAGAGTTTGGGGTTGTTTAGGGAGGGAATGGTTTGGTATCAGTGGTGGTGGGAGTGCGGGGTGGGGGTGGGGGGCATTGCCAAGAGCAAATGCTTCCCAACTTTGCAGGAAGTATAAACCTGGACGTGATAGCAAACACATTGCATGATTATTCAATATTTGAATATATCTTGATAGGTTGACAGATTTGCTTGAAATTAACAATATGGCACTAAACATCATGTTGAAGTGTTACCAATATAAAGGACTATGGCCAATGGTTCTTCATGGCTGGGGTGAGGAATGATTCATGGGTGATTAAGGTGTCAAACAGCCCTCCACATACATGGGCCATGGTTTTTCATACCCCTGGTCGGGGGCTAACTTAGGATGAAAGAGGCACAAATATACTGAATTTTGTTCCCTGTGTCCTCTGTGCCTGTAATGACACCTGGAACTTAGTAGTTGATCAACAGCTATTTGTTAAATTATGAATGACGATTCTAGTGACTTTGCATTTACCCGCTGCTTAGGATATCCTTTGCCTCCAAATTCTAATACTTAAAAAAAAATATATATATATATTATTATTGATTTTTTACAGAGAGGAAGGGAGAGAGATAAAGAGCTAGAAATGTTGATGAGAGAGAAACATCGACCAGCTGCCTCTTGCATACCCCCTACCAGGGATGTGCCTGCAACCAATGTACATGCCCTTGACTGGAATTGAACCTGGGACCTTTCAGTCCGCAGACCTACGCTCTATCACTGAGCCAAACCGGCTTTGGCCAAATTCTAATTCTTCATGACTGTACTCAGGAGTAACCAACTCTAGAGCACTTTTCCTTGTGGGCACCTGTCCTCTGGGCCATCATCAAACTCTGGTTTTAAACATGAGACTTAGTATGTCGTGTTGATGCTATTTGTTCAGGGTATGCAACCCTCATTAGACTGAGCACTTGGCAAAAGCAGGAACTGGGTTTGAGTAATATCTGATTACTCAGTGCATTCCACATAATCAGAGCTCAGTAAATGTTTGTGGACTGAATGACTGAGAAATGCATGATGTGTATTTAATTTCCAGCAGAGCTCAATGGTCTGAGAACTAGAAATGAATCAGAGGACAAGGGCCTTCATAATGAGGACAAGACTGTAAGGCTCAGGTTCCAAAGATCCCAGTATCAGAAAGAATAGCACTCGGTCCAGAATTTGTAAGGTGGCAGGTGAACCAGGAGCTGGACTGTTGGCCTGTGGAAATAGGTAGGTTTGGTTTCCAAGCTCAAATTTTCAAATCCTCAAATCATCCTTTAAGAGCTTAAATATCAATTTAGGTCTCTGAGTAAAGGCTAGCATGCTGTGCACCGTGTCGCTGCTGCTTCTGGGACACTGGAAGATTGCAGATCTGTGACAGAATTCTAGGCTGGGGGGACAGTGGAATAGAGGAGAAGGTCCCAGGAGTTGAGGTGGGTGCAGAACTATAAGCTCAGGGTGCCAGAGGACCACATCTTGGATGTTCAAGGATGATATCAGGGGATAGGATGCAGAACACATTTTTAAGAATCCTACATACTGAAATGACAGAAACAAACTCCAAATAAGCTTAAGCAAAAAGGATAATTTATTGGCCCCCAGCATCCTAGGAAAGCAGATCCATCAAGCTGTGGAGAAGATAGGAAAGTGCCTGGGTACCAAGAACAGTTAGAAACAAAGACTTTCCTGCCTATTGCTCTCTCTCTGTGTGTGTCTCTCTACATTGCCTCTTGGGCATGTCTATTTCATTTTCTGTTTCATGATGAATATCTTCCTTCATGTGGCAGAACACAAGGCAGTTCTGAACCTTACTTCTCACAGCCTTAAACACCAAAGACACCAAAGAGACAGACTCTCTAGGACACAAATGAAAACATCCCAGGGCCAGAATTCTTTAGTTCAGAAGGAGTGAGGTGCTCATTCCCAGACCAAGGTCCTCTGGCTTTCAGGAGGGATGAGAGAAGAGCTTGCAGAGCAGAATAGGTGGGGTGGAGGCAGAGTCACTTGGGAGACATCTATTCTTTATTGCGTGAGAGGCGATGTATAAGTTAGGATGACATTGGCTGCAGAGAGGATATACTCAGAGTCAAATTGCCTTAGACAAAAGGAGATGTGTTGGCTCATAAAATGTGAAGTCCAGTGGGGTTCAGATTGGCTCACTCCATGGCTCCAAGGTCCATTTTCATGCAATCCCATCATTTGTGGCCTCCTCTTCCCTTGTCTTCAGATGGGTCCTTTTATGCAGACCAAACACAGCTAGCAGTTTCTGGCTTCACATCTACACATTATAAAATCCAGAGGAAGATGAAACTTTTGGAAGTTTTTTTTTTTTTTTTTTTTTTTTTTTTTTTTTTTTTTATAAGAATAAGAAAGCTGCCGGGACCAGTTTAGCTCAATGGATAGAGTGTCGGCTTGGGGACTGAAGGGACCCGGGTTCGATTCCGGTCAAGGGCATGTACCTTGGTTGCGGGCATATCCCCAGTAAGGGGTATGCAAGAGGCAACTGATCGATGACTCTCTCTCATCGATGTTTCTAACTCTCTATCTCTCTCCCTTCCTCTCTGTACAAAATCAATAAAATATATTAAAAAAAAAAAAGAATAAGAAAGCTTTACTATCAGAGTTCTCTAGTAAACCTCATCCTGTGTCTCGCTGGCTCCAATCTGGTCACATACCCTTTCTTGAGCAAGTTGATGGCCAAAAGATTCTAGTGCTGACAGACTTAACTCTCCCTATCTCTGAGTCCATGATAGGGAGATTCAGATTGTTCTGGTTGAATTAGACTAAAGAAAACTCACCAAAAACACCTGAGTGATGCACTGTGTGAGTGTATCATTGTAACAAAACACCTAACACTTAGTGGTTTAAAATATCATCTATTTAGTTAGTCCAAATTTTATGGGTCAGCAATTCAGGCTGTGCTCAGCAGGGTGGTTCTTCTGTTGGGCCTGGCTCTCTCATCAGCTGATGGGGAAGTTGGAATTAAGAGGTTTATAATGTTTTTGCTGAGATGGCTGAGATGGCTGAGATGTCTGGGGACTTTCTTCCCGTGGTTGTCATTCTCTAGCAGGCTAGCCTGGGCTTGCTTACATGGTCATTTCAGGGTTCCAAGAACAGAAAGAGAGGACAAGCCCCAGGGCACAAACCCTTTTCAAGTGTCTTCTTGTCTCACAATTGCTACTACCCCATAGGCCAGAGGAAGTCACATGGCAAACTCAGAACCAGGCAGGGGAAAGATAACTCAGTGGGGTAGATTCAGGAGGGAGAGGACAAATATGGAGCCATAATGCAACAATTGACCACAGTGAGCAGAAGTGATGTTGGGAGAAAGTCACATTTTCTACAGAGGATGCAAATGGAAAGGGTGGTTCTAGAGAAAGTGCAGGATGTTGGACACTGATTTCAATATAACAGGGCTAAGTAGGACACATCGGAGAAAATACTCAGGTGTAGTACACATCTGGAGAAGGGAAGGGTTAGTTAGGAGGAAAGGTTAGTTAGCCTAAGCATGTTGCATGTATTATCTCATTTAATCCTTACAGTTGCAGGTGAAGAAATGGGTTCAGAGAGGCTAAGCAACTTGACCAAGGCCACATAGTGAGTAAGTGTAAATTTGAGCCCAATTCTCTCTGGCTTACATGCCTGGAGGAGAATGGAAGAATTTGGTTTGGCTGAGGCAGAATGGCTGAGAAGGAGATGGGAAATGGAGTGGAGGAGTGCTAAAATGAGGGGATTAGCATCAACTCACCTCAGTGTTGGGTAGAGTGAGCCTGGATGAAGTTGCCTCCTGCCAGTGTGGAATCTGGGTCTGTGAGTTCCTCCGGGCAGTAACCAGGTCCCTGCTTCAGCCCTCCTGCCCTGTAGCACCTGGAGAATAATAAGACCCAGCATAGTGTGTGTGTGTGTGTGTGTGTGTGTGTGTGTGTGTGTGTACGCACGCGCTCACGTGCGCCAGGTGCTGTATGGAAGGTTTATAGCCATCATCTTGGCCCCACAACAGTACCAATGTGGGAGGCATTGTTATTATTCCCCATTCTACACATGGGACAACTACAGCCAGAGAATGAAGTAACCTGTTTGTGTTCACAGAGTGAGTGGAGGAGCAGGGCTTGAAGGGGGGCTGGAGGGCCCAAAGTTCATGCTCTGCTGTGCTCACTGCACTGCCTCTTGGGGGGAGTGTGTGTAAGGGTGGGAGGAGGTGGAGAGCCAGGCTATGGAGACCTTCATGGTGAGGAGTGTGAAGTGTCTCCATCACAAATGTGTAAGGGCTTATTACTCCTGGCCAACAATTGGGCTAAGTGTTTTATTTATCTTAATTCTCAAACATACTTGGGTATAGAAGCTATTAGTTTGCCATTGAAGAGTTGAGGAAACAGAGGATCAGATGGGTAAATCCATTTGCTAAAAACCATACCACACCATTAACCAGCCACAGGAAAAGCTGGTCCTGGCTGACCTCGGAGCCCATGCTTATCCACTGTGCTATCCAGTGCACATTATCGATCAAAGTGTGGCCCCTCCTCTCCAGGCTGAGTCTGACTGTTACACCTCATGCATAAGAGGAGCGAGGTCCCAGACTTCCAAGAACTTGAGACTTGCCCAGATGTAGTCTCTCTGCAGGAGGGGCCTGGAGGAGCTCCAGACCTCCCCATTATGGGAGGAGAGCGCCTTCGAGCTGAGATTAACCACACCAGGTCCTTACACCCTGTGCTTTTCTGCTTTTCACACCAGGCTATGCACCTCCAATTCTGTGCCAGCCAGGCCCGCAGGAGTTGAGCGAGAACAGTGCTCTCCATCTGAATCTAACATTTCCCACAGTCATCAATAACAATCTCCATCCTCGCAGCATCTGCTAACAATTTATTATTACACGGATAGTGTAGCATTTTCATATGCACAACATTTTTCATCCCATGTTGAGTTAATTACAAATGGCTCACAAGCAAGAAGCATTTCCTCCAGCAACCCATTGCAAACAATGGTGCATTGTTCTCCCCCTACCCTGAAGCAGGCTTTGCCGCCTTTCTCCAGCTTCCACAACCTTCCCTCATTTATCACCCCTGCTCCTAGAAAGCCAGGCACACAACAGAAACGCCTCTGCAACTTTTGACTCCAGAGCTTCTTCCTGTTAAAAGCAGGTTCCAAAAATATGTGGGTCCTTCCTGAATACTGAGTCCCGTTTCTCAATGAATGGACAAAGACCTTTTCCTAGGATTGGGCCTAAACGGGCATCCTTCTCACAATCCAGGACTGCTGGCTCCCAACTGTTAGCTTGCCTGCCTTCCTGATTGCCCCTAATTGCTTCTGCCTGCCAGCCTGATCACCCCCTAACCACTCCCCTGCCAGCCTATTTACCCCTAACTGCTCTCCCCTGTAGGCCTGGTCACCCCTAACTGCCCTCCCCTGCAGGCCTGGTCCCTCCTAAATGCTCTCCGCTTCAGGTCCAGTTGCCCCCAACAGTTAGGGCCCTCCTATCTGCCCCCCCCCCCTCAATTGCCCTTTCCTGTAGGCCTAGTTGCCCCCAACTTCCCTCCTCTGCCAGCCTGGTCACTCCTAACTGCCCTCCCCTGTAGGCATTATTGCCCACAACTGCCCTCCCTTGCAGACCTGGTCCCTCCCAACTTCCCTTCCCTGCTGGCCATCTTGTGTCCTCAAGGTCTTTCTTTTATATGCAAACTAACCAATCCAGAGCCCTATCCAGAGCCCTTAGGCTCCACCACCTCCTCTATTGGGCTCTCATACTCAGACCCTATATTCTCAGGCCCTAATTACCCCAGGACCGGGTACCAGAACTAAGGACAGCTCCCACACCCCAGAGCCCACTGAAATTGGTCATAGTAGCCAATCCTAAATGTGCTTATTCTGTTTTGCCTGTTCCTTCCCATGGAAACAACAATAAAGGCTCCTGCCACATTTTCCTTTCATTCCCTCTGCCTCCTGGCTGCTCCTGGCACTTCCCCATGTGGTTCTTGTCAAGCCAGCATGGCGTGATCCTTCCTCTTCAGAACTGTAACAAACTGTATTTTCAATAGCAATCATCTCCTAGTCTATTGATTGGACTTAGCACACCTGAATAATATGGGATTATTATTTTAAGGGATAATTATAAGGATTAAATGAGATAATACATACAATGCAATTGGTGGAGTACATATAAGTCAGCTACTGCTGTGAAACAACCCACACAGTCATACATATAAAGCCCTGAATTTGGTTTTCTTTTCAAGCCTGTGCTGTAATGGCCATTCCTTTGAATTGGTGAGAAATCATTTTATTTTCCAACTGGGCAGTTTCTGGGCTCTCTACAGTCCTTTGAAATTCTGCTTGCAAAATGGGTCAGTTACTTCTTAAATGTATCTCTTTTGAATGCAATTAGCAGCAGCTAGTTCATACTTTCCTGTCTCAAATGACTTTACCCAACTTGACAAATGCTTTAGGCACATTTTCCCACATTGCAGGTTATTGCAAGTGACAGCTTTACCTAATGTTGCCTTGTTACATGAGTGCCATTTTACCAGCCTCTATACACTTTCCTCACCACGCACCACCCAGTCTCAAAGCCAATGCCACATATTTCAGGTTTTTACTATTGAAGCATTCCATTTCAGGTACCAATTTCTGCATCAGTTAGCTACTGCTGTGTAACAATCACAAAATTTTAGGGTCATACTGTGTGTGTGTGTGTGTGTGTGTGTGTGTGTGTGTGTGTGTATGTATATAATATGTATATTAGAGGCCCAGTGCACAAAATTCATGTGGGGTGGGGTGGGGGGTTGTCCCTCAGTCCAGCCTGCACCCTCTCCAATCTGGGACCCTTGAGGGATGAGTTCTCTTTACTGTGAATACATAAAGAAGAATATGAGTATGATAGGCAAAATAGTAGCCCCTCAAAGATAATAGGCTCTCAAAGATGTCAATGTTCCAACCCCCAAAACCTGTGGATGTGTTAGATTACATGGCATAGGACAACTAAGGTTGCAGGTGGACTTAAGGTTGAAAATCAGCTGACTGAAGTGGGGAGATGATCCTGGGCTATCTGGGTGGGCCCAGTGTAATTATAAAGGGTCTTATAAATCAAAGATGAAGGCAAAGAGTCAGAATCAGAGAGATTGGAAGATGCTAGCTGCAGTTCTGAAGAGGAGGGAAGGGGCACGAGCCAAGGAATACAAGCAACTTCTAGAAGCTGGGAAAGGCCAAGGAGCACATTCTCCTCCAGAGCCTCCTGAAGGAATGCAGCTCTGCTGGCCCCTCGAGGTTAGCCCACTAGACTCATTTTGGACTTCTCACCCCCAGGATCTAAGAGAATAAACACGTATTCTTTTAAGTCACAAAGATTGTGGTATTTATTACAGCAGCAATAGGGAACCAATAGAGTGAGTATCTCTGAGTGTGTGATTTCCGTGTAGGGGCAAAACTGGCTTCCTACGTGCATATGTCTTTCCAAAAGTCTAAATGTCTCTGAGTAAGAGAGGCCCCTTGGGTGACCAAACAGGGGTGCAGAATCCAGACGGTACCAGGGAGGGCTGCACTCATTTATCTATCGGATCCCTTTGTTAGTTAACTCAGTCCAACACAGCACTGTAATTTAACTCTACAGGAGTGACATGTCATAAGGTCTGAAAGTAAGTGTCTATGTGGCTGACTGGGTGCAGGTACCCGTGTTCATGCACTTACATGTGCATGTGAATATTCACCTGTGCCTGTGTGGATGAACACATGTAGCATTTTTGTACATACATGTATGTAGACAGATATCCTTATGTATTTGCATGTGCAGGCATGCTATACATGTATGTGCATGCATAAGGCACACACAACCCTGTATACAGGATGTAAGTGTATGTGGGTGTAGGTGTGCATGTGTGTGCACACAGTATTCACTTGGGGGTCTCAAGTACTTTCCTGAGCCAAGCCCTGGGCAGAGAGGTAGCACCATTAATTTGCTTTTCTCTCCCTGGGGCTGGAGTAAAATGAAGCTTGTTTTCCATTTCTACACAAGGAGAAGTGCATCGATTTTTCCTCTCTTCTGATTGTTCACATTAGAGGCTTGTTTCTAAGTAATTGGCACCCAGATCATTTGTTTTACTGAGCAAACATATGGGTCGCTTTCCCCTTGGAGAACATAGTCCTGGGTGGACCTGAAACAAGTCCATTTTGTAGATCTGTGCTGCCCTGGATGGAGAGCATCCCTCAAAAGCAAATGTGGCTGCTCCTAGTGGCCCCCTTTCAATTGTGTATTTTTTCATCCAATACTTTGTCCAAAGATTGCACTGAGTGTCAATATGATGTGCAGACAGACTCCAGGGGGTGGGCTGGGCTGTGATAGTGGGCACCAGCAAGTCCTTGCTGCAGAACCATCACTCTGGGATTGACACGCCAGCTGGAGGAAGCCTTCCTTCCAACCCCCTTAGAAAGCAGGAAAGAAATTCAGGGCTGAGGGGGAGAGAGGAGAAAGAGGGATAGGGCAGGACAGAGTCCAAGCACCAGGCCAGCAAGGTCCCTTCTAGCTTTTGCTCACCCGGGCTGACATCTCAAAGAAGGCTGTCCATCTTCCCATCCAGTCTCCCCATACTAAAAAAGTGCTGGGCTTCTCTGGGTTCAAAAAGTAGAAAGATGCCTCCCTCATCTGACCCCTATCCTTCCCCCTCTTTCCTCACATTCTCACTTGGGTTTCAACACAAATTCCTTGTGATACAGTTGCTTTGAAGGCAGGAGCCACCCGTGATTCATCATCCCCAGCTTCACCGAGATGGATATCTAAACCTTCACCTGTACACTCGGTTCCCCCTCCCCTCTGTAAACCCCAAGAGAGACACCTGGGATGGAAGGTGGCAGTTGCCACTCCCAGGGATGCTGACAGTCTGTCTGGACACCTAGTGTTGATCCCCTCCCAACCCCTGGTTGTTGTTATCCCCCTGAGGTCTTCTTTGTTTTTATTCATGGCCAATTTCCCTTTTCAAGGTGAAGCTGAGAATAGCAGTCTCTTCTCCCTTTCCATAGGGAGCTCAGATTCCCAAGCTTTTCTAGTTGTGCCATCTTCTGCCATCCAGTGAGGAGGAGAAGGGAAGATTCAGGTCCAAAGGCAGGAAAGGGCTACAGCTTTTCATCATTCCCCGGAGGAGGAGGCTTCTTCCTGGCAGCTTGTGGGCCCTGAGGAACTGCCTTGTATGCTCAGGGGAAGGTGGGCAGGCCTTCCGGGCAGTCTTGGCTGTGCAACAGCAGTGACAGGTATTAGGAAGGATCTCCTATCAGATGGCCCCAGGAGTCAAGGAATACTAACCTCTCCAATATCATCCTTATATCTGTTCTTCACAGCAGAACCCCAATTCTAGTCCACGTGACAATGGGTCTAATGAAAGGACTAAACTTTCTTTTTTTCAAAAAATATATTTTATTGATTTTTTACAGAGAGGAAAGAAGAGGGATAGGGAGTTAGAAACATCGATGAGAGAGAGACATTGATCAGCTGCCTCCTGCACACCTCCTACTGGGGATGTGCCTGCAACCAAGGTACATGCCCTTGACCGGTACATGCCTGAGACCCTTCAGTCCACAGGCCGACGCTCTATCCACTGAGCCAAACCGGTCTCAGCAGGACTAAACTTTCTTACAGCTACAGGTGCCCACTGGGTTGGGAACAGAAGGGAACTACCATGTGCACCCACAGGGACACACATCCTGTATACAGAGGTGTATACAGGTGCTCGCGTGTGCCTTATGCTGAAAAAGTGCTTTAACATTGGGACAGATAATGGCATGCGACTCTTTCCTCTCCCGTCCCCTTCTGTCTGATGTCTGCCTGGAATGCAGACACAACGGCTAAAGCCCTCAGAGTCGTCTTGTGTCGTAAGTGGTCTTGAGCACGGAGGCCGTGTTCTAAGGGTGATAGCACAGAAAGGTTGAAGATTCCTGAAGCTGATTACCACGGAACATTTTCTACTGCCTGTCTTGAGCCTTGTTTTATATGAGGGAGAAAATGTTATTTCCAGTTTCTGCAACTCTGGATGTAGAGGCTATATAGTCATGGCCTTTTATCAAGGACGGTCAGGCATTCAGAGGCTGCGTCACTCATGCACAAGTAATCCACTCATCTTTTAAAATTCTGTTGCTAAAACATGTTCTTTCACTTCCAATAGAGCACTGGGTCTAAAGTTAGATGGGTGTGCCATTATAATGCTACACCAGCCTGTTTATTTTTTTAACTATATATATATATATATATATATATATATATATATATATATATATATATATATATAATTATTTCAGAGAGGAGATAGAACATCAATGATGAGAGAGAATCAATAATCGGCTGCCTCCTGCACACCCCACACCTGGGATCAAGCCTGCAACCCCAGGCATGCTCCCTGACTGAGAATTGGACCTTGGACCTTGGCCTCCTGGTTCATAGGTTGACACTCAACCATGGAGCCACCCAGACTGGGCCAGCCTGCTCTTAATTTAAGGCTTATAAGTATCTCACTAAATTGGGGATGGTCAGATGACCAAAGAGAAAACGCTTTATTATAAAGTGGCAGATGTAAGGGGAGCCCGGGCCCCCCAGGAGATTTCCCCAGAAACTCATCCGGCACAGGTATCCAGAGCAACATAGTAATCGACATGGGCTGAAGGTGCCAGGCAAGGCAAGCAGCCAGGCAGTGCAGCCCAGCAGAGCCCACTCCACTTCATCTAGGCTGCACCTGAAGACACGTGGGGCTGATAGTCAGAACCCATTTGCCTGAATGGATTGCTAAGGTCAGCATTTGTTCTGAATGGCTGGGCCACAATAGTTAACTATTTTGAATGTCACTCTTGTGTAGTGCAAGGCTTCTAAACCTGACAGCCTCCTCTCTCAATGATATATTACTTTATCTCCAAGCTCACTCCAGAACCATGCATCCACCTGAGTTCAAACTATATGTTCATATAAATGATTTATCCTACACTTGTGCAACTCTCCATAATATTGACAAAGGAGGACAATGACCTGAGCGCGTGTGTGAATGGCCACAGAGCCCTTGTTCCAAGTGGGTAATTCTCAAATTCTTTCTGGTATTTAATTTCCTATTTGGTTGTTTTTGATCATTACTGAAGTGATTGGACCTGGGATTAGTTATATTCCACTGTACAGACAACTTTTTATCTGTGGCAAAAATAACAAGCTCTTTACCTTCAAACATAGACCACCATCTGTTGCATAGTGTTGTGTCCCTCAGACAGCATTTTGCCTTCTGAAATAGACATGCATTTAGCAGGAGCAAGAGCCAGCCCCCGTGCCTTGGCCAGTCTGCTCCCTTCTCTGTATAACCAACCTGGCCATTCTCAGTCCCATCCAAGGCATGGTAGGGCTCCTTCTACTCGTGGCTTTAATTTTTCATTCCAGTGCCCAGATGCCTGGCTTCCTGGGTGCTCAGATCATGACTTCCCAGTAAGCCTTGCGGGCTGGTTATACAGAACTCTAAATAGCCTCTAATCAGGTCAGTGTTCAGAGGCCCCCTTATCTGCTTTCTTTTCTATTGTGGCTTTGGGAATTGGTTCCTCCATGTCCCTTTAATAGTTCTACTTGGTCAGAAGAGGAAGTACCTGTCCCTTCCAATACCGAGTTGTGCTGTCATCTTTTTTCCATCATCCTGACTCCTAAAAGTCCTGTTCCCCTCATTCCAGCCCAGAGGAAGAATGCACTGCACACTCATACAATGAGGAAGGAACCTCAGAAAGCTTCCTGAGATCACGAGACTTTAAAGATGTCCCCGGAGGACTTCCTGTTCAAGATGCTGAACCAAGTCCACATCATATTCCCTCTCCTGCCACTAAAATGATGATCAAAGATTATAAATACTATAATCCCATAAGAAGGAGGACAATAAGGGGAGCAGGAGATGAGAGATTTTGACAGATTTCTGGAAGTGGAGAGTGCATAGAGAAATACTAGATGATGAAGCAGAATGGAGAAACTCCTGGAACAGAACACAGAGAGAGGGGTTGTGGGGGAGGAGTGAATGAGATGGAGTTTAAAGAAGACCTTGGTTTTGGAAATGACAGGCAGATGTTAGGCTGGCCTGTTATGTAAGAAAGTGAGGTTGAAAACAGGAGGAATAATTGAAGATCTATACAAAAATAGTTGCCCCTCACAAACCTCTCTCTCTTCTCCCAAATGCAGACTAGATGATACTCTGGAATTTTCCTTCAGGACAAAACAGAAATTACTTCTTAAGGAACTACATGCAGCATCTGGAAAGAATCAGGGCAGTGAGTGTGAATTGGGGTCCCAAAAACATGGCCTGCTGGCATTTTGAAGGGGATTTGAATAAATGTGATGAAACCTATGGGGTGATGGCACCACCCTTGGCTTCTGAGCTCTTGGTCAGGCTTCCAATCACTTCACTTGTAGAAGTAAATGGTTGAACAAGGATCTCCAAGTATTTTGGGGTAATATGAATTAATCAAACGATCGAGTGAGGGAAATAGAAGAGTTGACGTCAGAGGAAACAGAGATGATTAGGGCAGAGAAGAGAACTTATAGAAGACATCCACTCCAACCATCTACCTACTTCCTGAATGAATCAGATTCCCAGAGTGGTCCTCCTAAAAGTCTTCTCTCTTGGCTCCATGCAGGAAACTACACCTCTTGGTTTGACATCTCATTTGAGCCAAATAAAATCTATGCTGCAAAGTGGTAGCCATTCACCCCATGTGGCTATTTACATTGATTAAAATTAAACAAAATGAGAAATTCAGTTCTTCAGTCACACTAGCTACATTTTAAGTGCTCAATAGCCACATGCGGACAATGCAAATATAGATTATTTCCACAAATGAAGAAAATTCCATTGGACTGTGTTGATCTATAATGTTAGGTTTCAGCCAATACTAACATTTAACATCGTTAAACAGATTTAAATGCACACATAAATACACATCAACTACTTCCTTTTAAAATGATTTAATTTATTTTTTATATATTTAAAGTCAGGCATAATTTATACATATTAAATGCCCAAATCTGAATTGTACATCATGATGAATTTTTAAAAAAATATATTTTATTGATTTTTTACAGAGAGGAAGAAAGAGGGATAGAGAGTTAGAAACATCGTTGAGAGAGAATCATCTATCAGATGCCTCTTGCACACCCCCTACTGGGGATAGACCCACAACCAAGGTATATATTTCCTTGACCGGAATCGAACCTGGGACCTTTTAGTCAGCAGGCCAACGCTCTATCCACTGAGCCAAATGGGTTTCGGCTGATGAATTTTTAATATGTGTACACCACTGTGACTACTAGTCAATATGTGGAACCTTTGTATCACTCCAGAAAGTTCCCTCCTGTCTCTCAGCAGTCAATATCCTGTCTCCCCACTTATCCTTTTCCCAGGTAACCACTCTGAACTCCATTACCATAGGTTAGTCTGACTGTTCTTGAACATGAGATCATATGTCAGATCATACATTATGTAGTCTTTGGCGTTAGGTTCTTTCTCTCAACATAATGTTTTTGAGATTCATTGCTGTTGTGCATGTAACAGCAGTTGGTACTATTTTGTTGCTGAGCCACAATTTGTTTATCTGCTCACCTTTTAGGGACATTTGGGCTGTTTTCAGTTTTTGCCTATAATGAATACACACACTGTGAACTTTTGTTCTCCAGGCCTTTTGTGGTCTATCTCTCCCTCTTTAAGATGATCTGTAGGGATTTTTGTCTCAGTCACCGTCATCGTATGACTGCAGAGCTGACCTTGGCTGGGGTTTCCTGTGGAAGAATTTGAAGCAGATCTGACAGAGCCTCTGTCTTCCAGGGCAAGTGAGGTGAATGGTGAGTAAAAAACTTAACCAACAGGAAAACAAAGAAAAACTTTTGGAGCAGATTAATTGAAGTCTGAAAGATGGGTCAATGCCTTGGGTGTTGCTTTTGGCATTATTTATTAATAGGGTTTCAGTGTGAAATTGTGGGCTTTCACATACGTCAGGCAGGGGGAAGGGGGCCTTGGGTCCCCAGAGGTCCTCAGAAATAAAACGTGTTATTGGACACCAGTGATGGAAATTGAAAACGAAGGGTCTGCTGTTTACTTTTTTCTGGTGACCTCTGATTCCTAATTGGCCCCCAACAGAGTCCCATCCAATTCACAAGACTACTCCTTTGATTTCAGGTGGTGTCTGTCAGATCTCGCTCACTGAGCTCCACTCCGGGCAACAGGGAACGGGGGAGACAATCTCCAGACTTTGCAGAATGAGCAGCCGTTCTTTCTGTGCAGGTTAACTCTGCTGCCGTCATGACCTATCTCCCTGGAGGATATAAGCTTCCCTCGGGCCAGCCTCAGTGCAGGCTCCCAGACTCTGAATGGGTCCAGACTCAGCTTCCTGCTGCTTATCTCGGGAATCCTGGCAGTGTCAGCCACCCCGTGATCCTTAGCCTTCCTTCTTTTGCACTGTCCCTGCTCTAGGTCAGGCTTTGTCCCTTCTTGCCTGATCAGTGCAGCAGCCTTCTTGAGGATCTTTTTGAGTCTGGGCTGACAGCCAGAGAGCTCTTTCTAAGACACAAGTCTGGCCCTGTCACTTTCTTCACTAAAATACTTCAGTTGCTCCCTGGTGTCCACGGGACAAATATAAACTCCTTGTTACAGCACAGGAAGCCCTCTGTGATCTGGCCCAACGTTGCCTTTCTAATGCCCTTCTCTGACTCTCCCACGTTCGCCCCACACTGCAGCTCTGTGGAGGGCTCTCCTAGCTCCCTGCTATGCAATGTGGGGCTGGGACTAGGGTGAGTGAGCACTTGCCATAGGTGCAAAATTTAAGGGTGCCCCCAAACCGAGATAAAAATAGTTTTAAAAAATCAGAATTAATGCAGAAGAATCCATGATGAACAAAATACCAGAATTTTACACAATGACAGGCCCTGACAGTGTGGTGCTGAGTTATATTAGAGCTGAAGCAATGGAAAAATTTGCATTCTAATATGTGTATTTATGCATTTTAAAGAGTTCATTTAAATATTGAAAAATAGAAAAGTAGGTGTATTAACACTCACAGCATTATTTTAAATTTAAATATTTTATTTTTATCCAAACCAGAATTTATCATACATTCACTTTTACCAGAAGCAAACACATCAGTGATATTTGCAAATTCCAGTGTGGGAAAGGTAGACTTTGTGTCAGGCTCCGAGGTGACTCCACATACTGGTAACATAATGATGTCCCCTTTTCCTGGAATGCCCCCGCCTCCCATCCAGGCAGCATAAGGTAGAAGTTAAGAACAAGATCTTGAGACTAGGCCATTGAGGTTCTACATCCTGCTATGTGATTTGGGGCAATTATTTAATGTCTCTGCACTTCAGTTTCTTTTCTAGAAGTAATAATAATGGGAGTTCTATTAGGGCTGTGGTGAGAATTAAATGAGATATTCCATCTTTGTAAAGATTGGTGGGTAAGGGGCAAAGGTGAGATGGGGAAACCATAGAGGAGGCAATGTAGATGTCTCGTAGAGGGAATAGGTACCCGATGTCTCTGAGCTAAGAAAAGATTGAATGAAGTGTTTAGAAGACCATACAGGTCTGGGGTCTGTTTGCTCTCAGATCTGGTCCTCTGATTTCTCTGCTCTACTCCGTGGGTTCCATGAAGGCAGCAGTTTCCAGCCTATGAGGGAGGCACTGGCAGAAAAATGGGGGGCTGGAATATTTCTTTTCACCTGCTCTGCTTTGCATAGTCTCCAGTAGCAGCTGTACTTCCTTTATAAATTCAGCTTCTCTAAGGTGACAATAGATCGCTCTGGTCATGTGTCCTCTCTGTCCCTGAGGCCTGGGGAGGTGTGGCTTCCTGTCCTGCTCAGCTTTCCTATCACCTGTGTAGCCAAGTCTCTGCCTTCAAGTCCCTGTGTTTTCAACTGTTGAGTAGGTTTACTTTCCTGGCTGGATCCCGATTAATACAACATTGAATGGTGGACTTGCTTCTCTGCTCAAGAGACCTTCTGGGGAACTTGCCACCTACAAACAAAGAAGAAACTGCTTTGGACACAAATGGAAGGAGGTGCCATTTGCATCTAAAAGAACATACTGCTGTTTTTCTAAGAAATTAAAGTGTAGGTAACTGTGCTGGGGAGAGGGAGTAGAATGAGGTTTGGGGGAATAAGTAAGCATTATAATAATAATAACTTCCAAATATGAAACCCCTAGTACGTGCTGATTGTCTTACATACATTCTCACTAACCTTTCATACAAGTGATATCAATAGAATCTAAAAAATAAAATAAATGAACAAGCTGAACAAAAATAGACCCACAGATATCAGAGAACAGACTAATGATTGCCAGATGGGAGTGGAGCTGGTGAAAAGAGTGAAGGGATTAAGAAGTGCAAATTGGTACTTACAGAAGAGTCATGGGGATGTAAAGTACGGCATAGGGAATATGGTCAATAATATTGTAATAACTATGTATGGTGTCAGATGGGTATGAGGTTTATTAGGATGATCACTTAGTGAAATATGATGTCTAATAAGTGAGATATACACCAGTGATTTGATGTCATCTATAATTAAGAATATTTGATGTCATCTGTAATTAAGAAATAAAAAATATTTAAAAAAAGAAATAGCATTGGTCTCACTTGACAGATGAACAGAGGGACACTAGTACATGGCAGAGCTGAAATCGGAGTCTCTGGACTCCCTCACTCCATAGCCCCTGGCCACCTGTGCACCATGCCGAGAGAGAAGAACCCTCCCAAATAAACAGTAATATGTGCATTAGTTATAAACGTCACACCACTATTCTGTGCTCATCACTTCTTTCATTTCTGACTTCATGTTTGACTCTGAGGAAGGCTCTGTGGGCCTGAAACTCCCTCAGGACCGAGTCATGGGTTTATACTGTCACCATAGGTTTGTTTCCATCTTTCCCTTATCTCTAAATTACCCTACACACCCCTGCCATATTTGTTTATAAAACATAGCTTCGACCTTATGGTTGTTGGATTCAAATTCTCCAGTGGTTCCCTATTGGCTGCAAGGAGGTCTGGTTGATTTTTCTCTCCTCTTTGAAACGCTTTCCCTCCATAGTGTTCAGAACACACTCTCCTAGGTTTCCTTCTATCTCAGCAACTGCCCTTTCTCAGTCCTTTACTGCTTCTCTCCACCTCTCAGACTCAGTCCTGGTACCTCTTCTCTCTCATGAGCTACCTATGCTCACACCGGTGGTGATTGTATCCTTTCTCATGTCCTAAAAATCATCTACTTGCTAAGGATTTCTCAATTTATATTTCTAGCTCAGATCTCTTCCCACATCCTAAACTTATGCATTCAAGTTTCTTGGAGTGAAAAAAAAAAATGGAGCTGAGTAAATACAGTCTGTTGTATAGATCATTGCAAAGAGCCAAATATAGTGGATTGCATTTTCCCAGGATGGCTGGAACAATATCCTCATGTCTTCTTATGATGTGTCCTTAACAATCCTTACATGTGGAGTCTACGTCCTTTCCCCTTGAACCTGGGCAGATCTTTGGGATTCTCGCTGGAGTGTGTGGCTGGTGTGACACTATGTGATTTCTAAGGTTCGAAGATAAATATGTCGTGCATTTCTGTCCTCCTCTCTTGAGATGTGCTTGGAACTCAGCCATCGTGCTGAGAGGGAGCCCAAATGAGCTCACATGGAGAGGCCATGTCGAGAGGCCACATGGAGGTGTTCTGGCCAACAGCCGAGCAAGGTCTGGCTGACAGCAGGCTTCCACAACCCCACATGTGAGTGAAGACACCTCTGGATTCTAGATGGCTCCAGTCCCCAGCCATCATGGATCCGAGCAGATGAGTCTTCCCAGCAGAGGCCCCAGGTCATGGGAGAAGAGAAAATTGTCC
Source organism: Pipistrellus kuhlii (assembly GCF_014108245.1). Lineage (NCBI taxonomy): Eukaryota > Metazoa > Chordata > Mammalia > Chiroptera > Vespertilionidae > Pipistrellus > Pipistrellus kuhlii. The sequence continues at coordinate 10,794,004 of NW_023425522.1, forward strand.
CCATTGTGTGTGCCCTGACTGAATCTCTAACCCAGAGCACAATGAAATGGGTCTTTAATTCCAAGTCTTAGGGAGTGTGTTGTCCAGCAGCATCAGCTGGAGCCCCGGATCCACCTGGGTCCATGGCTGGCCTCCAGTCTCAGGCTCAGTGAGGCCGGCCCCATCTTTGCATCTCCCTTTCCTTGGGTTTACTTCAGATATGGTCTTCCTCACTGTGTCTTCTTATAGTGACTTACCTCATCCCTCAACCTCCTTACTTAGGCCAACCAGAAGGCCAGACCAGTCCCCTAGCACCCATTCTCTAGTCTCCCTGAGCCTGGACTCAAACACTCAGTGTTACTTTATGATTAATTCTCCTTGTCTGGCTAGTCTCTCTCTATCATACCTCTTAACCTTTCAATCTGGAGAACTTCTACTCACCCGTCAATGACTTATCTAACAGTTTAATCTTTGTCAAGAAAGTTCCAAAAGGCTCTAAACTCAAATGCCTATGAAGTGAAGTCAGAGCTGGGGAGTAGTGGGTGCTGGAGACCTCGGGTCAATCTCTGGGGCACTATTAGCTGGCCCTAGATAATTGTTGCCTCCTTGAGTTGTGGACTCAATATGGATAGACCTTTTGATTTTCACAGACAAGGCTGTGATTTTATGTGAAGTCTCCTGATTTAAAAATCTTTAAGTAGGTCAGACAAGCCGAGTTGGCTCTAGAGGCCACCAATTTGCGGTCCCTGCCCTAACCGATTAGCCACCTCCCACCAGAGCACATGTCACACAATGTTTCTAGAAAGCTTTCCAGACTATGTAGAAATAATTGAAAAATAATGACTTCAGAGCTGCGTACTCCCTGAGGGCAAGGGTGCTTGCCATCTCTGTAAGCCCAGTGATGCCCAGAGAGCCCGATGAGTGACTAGCTTTGGAGGCCATTTGTTCAGTCAGCACTGTGGTCTCCGTAGCCCTGTTCTCTGGAACCAGGGTTCAGTTGCTGACCTTCACTGTCTTCCTCATAGTGGCAGCCTGTACGGCTCTGAGCCCTGCCTCCTTTCTGAATCTGTTGCCCCTTTCATTTCCTTCTACAGGCTGTCTGCTCTGAAGCAGCTCTCTACACTCTGAAAGCTGCCCTCCTTCTTCTCTCCCCCCGCCTCCTCCTGCACCCCCTCCACACTCCTGCTTGGCATCTTGGAGCCTGAGACAGTCAAAAGCCCTTCTGGCTCTAGTGTGTAAATGTGTGCTGAGATGGGTGCCTCTCCAGGCCTGTTGTCAGAGCTGAAGCAGGACACTCACAGCTGATTATCGCATTCCCGCTGTGCTCATGTGCAGCTCAGATCCCCGGCATAGACTGCCCAGCGCTGGGAAAATTAGTGCTTCAGAAGAGGCTGTCAGCCACATTATGGATGCGCCGTCATCAGGGTGTTCCACTGTTCTCTCCGGAGGAGCTAACGTTGCTGACAACAGACATTGGACTGCCTTCACTTCCACGCATTCAGATAAAAGGCGGCACATCCTGACGTGGGCACATCATCTGGTGATGGCAAAACATTATCTTTTCTCTATGAATAATAGAAGATGCTGGATTTGCTCATAATCTTTCAAAGACTGTAGCCATAGTAACATGTGTTTTGCCCATTAATATGAGATTTCCCCCTCTTCAAGACAACAGCCTATTTCCTACAATGTGTTATCCCCTCACCAGTATAATATCCATTATATTTGCAACTTGGCAGAAAAGAGATAATAAAAAAATTGTCTTTGCAACTTGTTGAGATTCTTGGCTATTATCCCCGTGGGGTGACACAAAAGCCAGATTCCTTTTGGCTCCAAACTGTGGCTCAGAACAAAAGAGAAAAGTATTGATGGAAAGTATCACCAGTCACTGACACATCTTGGGAGGTTATCTGCCTGTTTGCCATTTTCCACAGGAAAAACTCAGGTTTCAGAAGAAGTAACCAAAATGGAGGAGAGATTCCAGGTGTCTCTACACGGTAGGGTCATGGTCGGCAAACTGCGGCTTGTGAGCCACATGCGGCTCTTTGGCCCCTTGGGTGTGGCTCTTCCACAAAATACCACGGCCTGGGCAAGTCTGTTTTGATGAGTGGCGTTAGAAGAAATTTAAGTTTAAAAAATTTGTCTCTCAAAAGAAATTTCAATCATTTACTGTTGATATTTGGCTCTGTTGACTAATGAGTTTGCCGACCACTTCCCTAGTGTGTCCTTGCCTCTAGCATCCAGGTGGCCCTTCAGTGTGGTTATGGAGGAAGGGAAGGTGTTCCACAAACGTAGGGCATAGTTTCTCTTTCTGTAATTGACACGCTTCTCTAGGGGGATGGGGAATGTGGAAGTTTGCCTCAGGGTCAGAATGATTGAAAGAAGTGGGGTCCATTGTCTTGGAAAGAGCAGCAGGTGTGTCTGAGGAGACCTGTTGACTAATTTCTTTTCTTTTTTGGTGTGGCTTTACTGAAATATAATTGACAAATAAAATCGTAAGATTTTTAAAGTGCACATTGTGCTGATTTGATGCATGCCTACACTGTAAAATGATTTCTTCCATCAAGTTAATTAATGGTGATGGCTCATTATAAATCTCTGAGAGGCTATCTTGGGGCAGTGATTTGAGCTGCTCTGTGTGGCCCAGGGGGAATGACTTGGTACCTATGGACGAGAGGACGCCACAAGAAGGCATATTTCACACTGAGGAAGAGCTTTCTCCTTGTTGTTGATGCCCAGACAAGGGTATGAGATCATGAGTAGTTGTGGTACCTTGGGTTAGGCTTCCTGGGACACAACTCTGAGGTGTATTTATGGATGCACAAGTTTATAAGGGAGTGCCCTTGTGATCAGTACCTGGAGGAGGGTGGTGGAAGCCTGACTGGGCAGAGGGAGGAATTGATCTGTGAGGGAGGTAACAGAGACTTCAGCTTATCCCATAGGGAGTCCTGGAACAGAAATGGCCCTATAGTTTTGCCATCCTGAATTGAGGCAAGACAGCCAGCCTTTTAAAACGTTGCACTGCCTAGTCACTACATGCAGTTGTCTCTCAGGGAGAAGGATGACCTTGGATAAGGCAGATCACCTCAGTTGAGTAAAATTCCAGGAAAACAGCTCAGCTGAATCATGAGCTGCCTACAATCTGGGGAGTTGGAGGGATAAGCCTTGGGTCTTGAAGGGGGATCTGGGCAGTGCACCATGGCAACAACTAGAGATGGCAACTTGATGAGGACGTTGTGACCTCTCCATCATATGACTTCTAGGATCTCTTCAGTTTTCACATTTTATGATAATATAAAGTCTATGGAAGATCCCATTTATTCCCCATGGGGCCTCCAGCGTGGGTCCTGGATAAATATAAACAGTGCATTTGCATAGCTTCTAGCTTAAAGCTGTTGGCTCCTGGACACCATCTGCCCTGTAGTCTTTGGTTCCAGAAATAACAGATCATTCATTCAACTTTCATTAAATAATAGTAATCAAGTGCCTTCCTCTAGGATCTAGAAACACAGTATGTACCAAGTCTTACCCCTGATGGGGTCATATTCTAATTGGAGAAACAGAAAGTAATAAATAAAATAATCCTGGTCAGGAAATGTAGAATGATTGTGCACAGTTACTCAAAGAGTAGCGATACTGAAACTTTGAGTAGTAATATCAGAATACTCTGAATGCATAAACATGAACTATGTTTATGAAGGTCTGGGGAACAGAGTTCCATGCAGGAGGAATAGCAAGTGCAAAGGTCTTGAGGCAGAAACAACCTTGGTGTTTTCACGAAGACTGGTTTGGCTGAGTATGGAAAGGTGAGACTGTTTTCTGCAGGCCAGCTGCTTCATAGTTGCATTTGGGGATGTAAAAGGCATTTCCAAAGTTATTAGTAAAAAACCATGCATGGCTCTCATAAGAGAAGACATCAGTTCTACTGCAGAGTACTGACGTGAGACTGTGCATGGAAATGGACATTGCTTGTTGCCTCATCTGAAAAGTTGGGATGATTGCAATTTTCATCTTGTAGGATTGTTGTGAGGATCACAGGCTGTGATGCATGGAAGAACTTAACTAAGAATCTGGCTCAAAGTAAGTACTCAGTAAATGCTGGCTCTCATTTGTGTTGTTGATTCAGAAAGCTGAAGAGCTGGGGCTTAAAGCCAAGATTTAACATTCTATTCAAGTCTTTTCTCTAGGAGATCTCTCTCTCCCTTCTGACTCCCAATCTTAATCTTTGTCTCTCTTAGTCTTTGCCTTTCTCTCTCTCTCTCTTTTTTTCTGTGCATGTCTCTTGGTCCATCTTTATGACTCTTGTACTCTATTTATGCTTGTCTGTCTGTCTTTGTCCATCACACTGCTTTTTGGTCTCTTTACGTGTCTCTCTCTCTTTGTCCTTCTCCCTCCACCACCGTTTGCCTCTGCTTCTCTCCTTTCTTTTTACCAGACTGAGAGCCCAGCTGAGCTCCTGCAGGCTCAGGGGCAAGCAGCTCTCCATGGTGCTGAGGAGGGTTCAGGCCTCCATCCCTCATTAGGGAAACAGAGATGGATGGCTGTGGTTTTCCTTGAGCAGCCAATCAGCAGGGACTCTCCATCTGGTGGTACAGGTAGAGGAACTCCCCTTAATGGGATCAGATTCCCTACAGCACACTAGACCAGCTTTGGTCATAAGAGCAGCTGCCTTTCTGCCTCCTTCCCAGGAACACACTTAATCGTGCCTTAGTCTTGCCTTGTGCATGCCCATACAGCCTCCTTGGGGGTGGGGGAGAGGTGAGGAGAGGGGGGTGGCTGGAGTAGCAGGTTCTTCCTGGCCTCTGAGCTGCAGTGAAGCAGATTGGAAGCAGATTTATTTTTCCTGCTCTAGTGGTGCATCGCAGCTCCCTGATGAGGGAGCCAGGGCTTGCCTTCTGGAAACACAGACAGTTTCTCCATGGAAACCCCTGTCAAGAAGAATGGTGGCAAAAAGCTGTGCCATTTAATCCCTCAAAGAAGCTTTCTTTAATGTTACCTAAAGTGAATGAAATGATGAGGGTCTTGAGATTTCATCTCTTCTAATCCCTTTCAGCAGGGGATGGGTGGAAAAGGGCTCAGGACTGGGGAAAGAAGGAAAATGTGATCCGGGAACTTAAAGCAGCCTTGCACAGAGTTCAGTCCTGGCTCATCACTAACTGCAGGATCCTGGGCAAAGGACTGATCCATTTCCCCATCTGAAATTGGGGGCAAAAATATCTGCTTCTGCTTTCTCATTGAGTTCCTCTGATAATCAAACAGAAAACAGGGTGAGGGAATTTGGAAACTAAGAAACACTTCAATAGCTCAAAGTTTTGGAGTGCTTTCTAAGACCAGACATGCTAAGCACTTTACATACATTATCTCATGTAATCTTTAACATTTTAATGAGGTAATTACTATATTGTCCCATTTAAGTAATGATGAAATTGAGGCTCATGAGGAGTTGTGTCATTCCTAAAGTCACTAAGCTAGTGAGAGAGACAAGAGAGATATAGATGGAGAGAGAGAGAGAGAGAGAGAGAGAGAGAGAGAGAGAGAGAGAGAGAGAGAGAGAGAGAGAGAGAGAGATGAGAGATATGGGAAATGAACTCAGGTCTGTTTGACGTTCTTGTGTCCTTTCCCACATCCTTGTCTTGGAGGATAAACTGCACCTGAAGGTTCTGCAGCCCCTTGGTCCTGATTGTCTAACCCAGGCAGATGGCAGGGTTTGAGTTGGCAGATCCAATCTGAGGCGTCCTTTCAGCTGACCTTGGACACACGAGAGGGCACTTGGAGGAAGAGGGTGTGGAGTTCCTTACTTCAGGGAGGGCACCATCTGCTCTGTGCACTTTCAGATCAATTACCTTCAAAATCTGTGAATTTCACTGACACTTTTGGGCAGCAGAGGTTAAGGGGATCAGGTGCCTGCTGCCTTATTCGTCCAGAGAGAGCAGAGATGTGCCCGAAAGAAGAGCTTCTCAGAGTCTAGGAGGCACCTCTCCTTGGCAACAAGGGCCCAGTCTGAGGATTTTGCAATAGCCAGAGCTCTTCCTCCTTCTTCTATCTGCAGCCTCGCTTTTCCACTCCAAGCCACAGCCATCAACGGGTGGTACTTGCTTCTATTTTGAAGAAACAAAAGTATGCTTTTGAAATATCAGGTTCAAAATTCTAAGCAAGCCTTTCTGGGATAGACAAATACATGGGAACTAAAGGGGGCTATTCGGGGAAGGGGTTGATTCTAAGTGAATTGAGTGTGTACAACTGGGACTGGGATGTCTAGCTTTGTAAAAGTGGGTGTGAATATGGTCACATTTCATATTTTCAAATCAAAATAAATCTCCTGGAGCTTTTGGATGATAACACCCCCCCCATACACCCCCACACACAAAACAACCTTCAGGGTGTACTTCATCCAAAATGGTCAGTCTGGCTCCCCCATGCTGTGTTGGTAGAGCTGGGAAATCCAACCAGTCCACCAGCAGGCAGGCTGAGCTTCAGCTGCCGTTGATGCTGGTGTTGCCACAAGGATGGTTGTTGAAAACTGGTCCAGTACAAAGTGATGTTCTCCTGCCCGTGCCAGTGATACTGAACTTGCCTGTTCAGGTTCCTGCACTGGGGACAGTGATCCTCCTTCTTCAATGTTACCCTGGGCTCTGGGCGCTCCGTGCTGGAACCCCTGAGCCAGCATATCCCTGGGTCACCTCTGTGTCCTCAGCCACATCGCTGTCACATGGTGGCAGCCATGGGGTTCCTCCATGCCTGGTGCAAGTCCAACTCTCTCTCACATTACCTTGGGCCACCTCTCCTGGCTGCCCTTTCCCTTAGGGAGGCTCTCAGCCCCACAGTGTCATTTCTGCTGTTGATCTCATCCAGGAGCATTGAAATACATCAGAGATTCCAAGAGGTTTGAATCTCAGAATGGAAGAGGGCAACATGGGTATATTTGCTGAGAAGTTGTCCAAGGAGTCAACCTCCAAGATCCTTTCTGCTTGCCAGGTGGTATTGGCTGCAGCAGCCAATACTTTGGCCAGAAAAATGTCCAGTTGCAGCCCTCTTTAACAGGCAGCAGGCACTTTCAGATCAATGACCTTCAGAATCTGTGAATCCCACTGACACCTTTGGGCAGCAGAGGTGAAGGGGGTCAGGTGTCTGCTGCCTTATTTGTCCAGACATAGAGAAGTAGCTGCAACATTCACATTTCACTCCCTAGAAATGTCCGAATTCTGAGTAATCAGATAACTCATTGCACATAGACGAAAGGAGGAAGAAGCTCTCACCCTTCAAGCCTCAACTTCCTGCTCTGCCAGATTCCTGAGCCCAGGGCCTGGGTCTTTATTCAAGCCTTGGACTTGGATTCTGCTCCAAGTTCTGGTGATCACCTTAGTCTCCGGTGCCCTTCCTAGAAGGAAAGCCTTGCCTTGCTCTGGCCTGTTTCCCGTCTGATTGGCCTGATGCTGGCGGTAGTGGTGGGAGTGTTTCTATTATATTTGTTTTCCCTTTCTAAAATTTGTAATCAAACTTTTATTTTGGAGAAATTCTAGGTTTACATAAAAGTTACAAAGGTGGTAGAGAGAGTTCCTGTAGCCCCTTCACTCAAGCCCTCTGATAATAACATGTTACATAGCTAGGTTCTTCTGTCAAAATTAAGAAATTAACTTTGGCACAACACTATTGACTGGCTGTAGATTTTATTGGAATTTCAACAGTTTTTTTACGAATGCCTTTTTTTTTTTTTTCTGTTTCAGAATCCATCCCAGGGTACCACATTGTACTTAGGAAAAGCATCTGCTTTTATTACTGTGTCCCCAGAGGCCAGCCTAAGGCTTGGCATGGAACAGGCAGTGTGTGTGCGTGCGTGTGTGTGTGTGTGTGTGTGTGTGTGAATGAATGAGTGAGTGAATGCATGAGAAACCAAGTGCTAACCAAGAACAGCCCTTCCACTTCGATTAGTTGGTACTAAAATGTGCCTGATGCCCCCACACATGCCGGGAACCTCCAGTGGTTTACTAAATTCCAACCACCTGAGGCCTGGTCAGCTCTGCTGCTTGGGACAGCCCCTCAGTGCTTGTCGTAGGTCACCCTGTCCCTATCACTTTGGCTGCTCTGCCAGGCTGGGATAATAGTCCAAGACCCAATTCTGCATGCTTCTACCCCACGCCTGGAGGGAGAGTGTGTGCATTCAAGTGGATGTGTGAGTGCATTTGATATAGGAGCAGCTTGGGAGATGGTATATCCTTGCAACATTGAGAAATGGTCACAGATCGCTGGAACTTGCTGTAGGGGTGGCCAGCATCCTCTTTCTCCCATGAATTCCCTGGATTTCTGTATCAGCCAGGCATCAATCAAACAAGCAGAAACATGTTGAGTTTATAGAATAAGGGATACATTATAGAAAGTAGACTAGGTGACTGTGGGAGGTGGTTAAGACCACCGTGTAAAGGTATTGCTTCTGTGTCTGGTGTTGGATCTGAAACCAGTTTAATTTAGCAAGGCCAGCCGCTGAAAAGGAAACCTGGATATGCACTTGAGAAGAGCAAAGACAAGCTGGAAGCCATGAAGACCACCAAAACCAGTGGTGGTGGGGCTGGCTCGGATCCACCTGTGAGGCTGATGATCAAAATTTCAGGAGTTCTGTAATCCAGCTGTGAAACACAGCCATGATTAGCAATGGGATTATATAAATTTATAGTGGAATAAATTACATTGAAAACAAAGGTGATAACTACTCAAAATTCAGCACTTTCTAATTCTTTTGCTGTCTTTTTATTACCTACACTCTTGAGGTTATTCAGGGCCATTATATCTGTACAGCGGAAATACTATTTAATGGCATGCTACTGCACACCTCCTCTCAGCCTCATGTTCAGTGATGTAATGTTGGTAGCTATGAATTAGCCCAAGTGGGAGTATTTCTACCATAGACATCGATACATTCTACAAATAAGCCTTTGATTTATTATTTTGCTGATTGTCTAGACTTGAGAAGGTGATGGAGAAAACATTGATAAAGTAAATTAAACTTTAAAAGCGTGTGATATTTGTAGCAGGGACATGGTGAAGGAAGGAAGTAGTCTTTTGGTATTTGGGATGGTTTTCCTTGTATCAAAGCAGTAGCTTACAACAATGATAAATAAAACTTCAACACACATCTTCCTCGCTTCACTTTTGTCTTTACGTGTTATCATAAGCAAGAACATCAGAACATTGGCTGATGAACCCACAGAGCTCTCTGTCAAACACTTACCAGCACATTATCGACTGTGTCTGCTTCCCATGGCCTCCTTCCGATCTTGATGACGCAGGTGACTTGGAGGAGAAGCTGGCATATTGGACGACAGACTTGAACATATACCTGGCCCAGGACTTGAGAAAAATTAAAGGAAGAGACCCATTAGGTCGGAGCTGGAGGATAAGCCAGGTGTTTCCTCACACCTGCCAGGTGAGCTCGCCTTTGAGATCTTGTGTATGAGCTGGCGGCTCTCAGTGACCTTCTGCGAGGAACGGCTTGTGCTTTATTTCCACTTCTCCAACCTTGTGCACATTTCTCCTGGGGCCACCCTGCACCTGGGAACATGCGGGACAGGGAATCCAGTAGCTCGAGCTGAGCTAAATTAACATAGTCCCGCATCTTCCTTGCCTCCAAGACGTGATGTGAGGTGGAGGTGTGGACATCATGGGGTGACATAGCTGGCTGTTGTTCATGTGTAAGTGGTGCATCCGCACATCCCACAGCCAGGATCAGGGCCTTGCCAGCACTCTTCCATTACAGTCTATTCAGAACCTGGGGTGGGCCATTTTGGGACCCAGGCTTCTGTAGGAACCAGTGAAACAACTCACATTAGAGACATCTAAATATCAGGCTTTTTATGAGCACCCTGTGTTAATTGCCATGCTAGGTATGACCAAGTGTCTGACCTGAGGGGGTGTAAGGGAGAAACCCTAAACTTTCTTCATGGAGAACTGTAGGATGGGTGAGTCCTGGCCCCCTTCATGCACCAGCTGAGTTCCATCATCAGGGACTAGGCATGGGGCTCAAGGAAGTACCTGGACACTCTGGTATTGGGAGCAGGCGCCCTGAATTCTCTTCACTGGCTGGCTTTCAGATTGTTTGCCTGCACCTGCCAAGGTTTCCATGAGCCTCACCTGCTTTGCCAAGCTTTGCCTGGCCTGGCTGTCAAGGGCCAGGTCTTCATTTGCTTGGCTGTGAGCGCAGTCAGATGGGCCAATGTCTGCTCTGGCATTGGAACTGGGAGCTGAGCAAAGAGACTTCAGGCAAGTGTGACCTTGGCCAGCTGGTGTTGGAGCCAGCCTAGCCAGGGGAGGGTGAGATAGTTCCTGGGGGTTGAGCCCTGGAAAATCCTGAAAGGGGTAAGGGGGGGTTGGTTTAGCCAACCAATGTGATCATGTCCTGGATGTGCCTCACTTTTCTCCTCATTGAAAGTGACCTAGAAACTCCCCCTGGTGCTCTGTGAGACCCCTGTGTCTCACAGCCAGTGGTGATGGGACTCAAGCTCTTGCCACTTGCCCCATGGTAGGTATTTCTTCACAGCATGGCCTCATGAGCCAGTGAAAGCAGGGCTGCTGGAGGTGTGAGCAGAGGTGCTGCCTGCTGCCTCCAAGCTCACCCCTCTTAGACCCAGTGCTCTTGCATCTGCCACCTGCCCATGACCGATGCACCTGGATGACTTAGCTTCCAACCTGCTGTCATCCTCTTGGTCTGGGGTTCCAGCAATGATCATTCCCTAAAGGGCTTTGGGCTGGGTCTCTGGAGCCTGCTACATGAGCAAAATGTCAGCTCTGCATTCTAGACTAGGCCTCCAGCACTCGGTCCTGCTTGGTTGTGTGTACTTTAAGGATGATCCTTAAAACATGAAGACCTTTCTGACAATTCTGGTGCTGCCGACTGACCAAGCTGGCCTTCTCATGGGGTATACAGGGACCCATTTGTCACACAAGGTTGGGAGAAGGTAGATGGTGAGTGCCCTTCAGGAAGGCAAAGAACAGTCTCACTTGGGCTGAAATTCTGTGTTTCCTTCTTCACTTTCCTCCTGTCATCTCTTGCCTTTCCCATGATGCAAAGATATTGGAGTGCATGAGATGGTGTTATTGCTGGAGGACCCAGGAACTTCATTCACTCACGTGTCTAGTGGTTGCTGCTGCCTATTGGCTGGGGGATGCATTTCCTCTCCATGTGGTCCACACGGGCTAGCGTGAGCTCCTCATAGTATGAGAGTTAGCTTCTCCAGAGTGAGCTTTCCCCAAACAGTGTGCACTATGATAGGTGGAAGCTCTATCCTTCTTCTGACCAGCCTCAGAAGTCATGTGGCATCACCTCCACAGAACTCAACCTGGCCAGTTTTAAGAGGGTGGCAGGATAGGACTGTTGAAGTCACATGACACGAGGGACATGTGAGATGAGAGATACTGTTGCCTTATTTCAAAAACTGCCATCTGCCACAGAGGCAAGATAACCCTTTTTAAAGCAGCTGAGAGTTTGATACCGAAACCTCGATGCAGAATTCCAGTGAACTGGCAGCACCCTGCTGATGGCTTCTTCCTCCTAAGCTACTTAGGCCTGATTGGCCTCAGACCCAAGGCCAGGAGCATCACGCTGCCTGTTTTATCCCTTAATGCTTAAGCCCAAATCTTAAATCCTATTGCTACGATGCAAGGAAAAGCATTTCCTCTAAGTTCAAGGGCATAAATAGACCAGGCTGTCCTCCTCCTGCCCTTCCAGGCCTGGACAGTAGCCCTCACTCATTCTTTACCTGACCACCAAGCTGGGCCACTTGCTGGGCCCTGGGCCTGGCTGCATGTGTCTTTCAGGCTTCTCTGGAGACACAGAACCATGAGAATGTATATATATATATATATATATATATATATATATATATATATATATAATTATAAGTATGATCAATAATAATTATTGTTATAAGGAATGAATTTTGGAGGCTGACAATTCCCTTGATGTGCAGGGTGATCGGGAAGCTGGGGACCAGGATTGCTGATGGTTTAGCTTCAGTCTGAGTCTGAAGGCTCGAGACCCAGGGGAGCTGATGTTTCAGTTGGAGTCTAAAGGCAGAAAGAAAACGCCTAGTGTTAAGGCAGTCAGGCAGAAGGAATTCTCTCTCACTCCTGGGAGACTCAGCCCTTTTTTCTACTCAGGACCGATTAATTGGACAAGGCCCACCCACACTGGGGAGGGCATTCTGCTGGATTCAGTCCATTGATTTATATGCCAGTCTCATTCCCAAACACCCTCACACTCCCAGAGTAATGTTTGACCAAACATCTGGACACCCCATGTACTTATCCATCGAACTTCTAGGCAGGAGAGAGGGTTTAAGGAGGAGAAGCAAGTTGGCCGACTTGCTTTTTTTCACCCCTAAGGATTTATTAAACATTTATACCCACTAAAATTACATGCTGTATCTACAAGGTGAAAATCAGTTACTAGTTAATAGTTCACATAATTGACATTATGACATAGCAACAATACAGTAACTTGGTACCGCCCTCCTCTCTTCTAGCACTGGCCGGGGACTGGTGGAACTATCAGTTTCTTTGTACTAAGATAACCCTTTCTCAAAGACAGACTGGGCGGCTCGGAGTGTCTGTGGCTCTCCTGATGGGGTCCACCATGAACATGTCAGATACAGACTCCTTCAGAAGACCTCTGCTGCGACAGGAGATAATAACATTGATTGTCGAGGTGTTAGCCATTCCTGAGGATGGACCATCTTGGCATGAACTCAGTCTGTTGAAAATCCTGCTGTAGAAAAATCAGTCCAATCACTGTCCTGAAATCCAAGGAACAGACCAGGCTATTTCCTCCTTAGAAGAAACTTCCTTCCTCATTGCATTCAATTCAGATCCATCCTTGTGGGGGAGACAGGAATAAGGAGGGAGGAGCTTTGGGCCTTCTGGCAGTCAGACTCATTCCTTAGCTGACCACCACGCTGGGTCACATGCTGGGCCCTGGGGACCAGGAGATGGATCTGACCAGTCTCCACCTTTGAGGAGCTCACAGTCTAAGGAGGAAAAGTGTTGTGATGGGAAGTAGACAGAGATTGGCCTCCAGGATCTCCTGTTCAGTCCTCCAAATGGTCACCAGGTTATCTTGCCCCACTGTATTCCTCCAGAAAAGATAATGGCCCTCCCACAGCTCGTCCAGCTCCTTGGCATGGAGCCCCTCCCTTGATCCTCAGCCACTTGTCTAACCAGTGTCCCTCCACTTTCCTTCCCTCCCTTCTCCCTCCTCCCCCACTCCACTCTGCTCTAAGGTCCAACAGGCTAACCGGTTCCCTTGGCCTAGAAAGTCCTTACTGCTCACTCTGCCTCCTGAAGTCCTCTCATTTTCCCCGATCCAGCATGAGCACCGCCTCCTCCATATCCCCCTCTGTTCACAGCCAAACAATCGCCCTTTCTATCTCCCTCCCACATGTTGTCTTGTGCTTTTTACTCAATGCTGTTGATGATGTGTTTGTTGACGGCAATAGCCACCATTTGCAGGGAACCCAGCCTGTGGCAGGCACGGCGCCAAGCCCTTTATGGGAATTATCTCCATTTAATCCTTTCACAAACCCTGGAAGCAGGTGTTCTGATCCCTTTTCACAGATAAGGAAATGGAAGCTCCGACAAGTTCAGCGTGATGTCCCCAAGGTCACACAGCTAGTGAGTGGCAGAGCTGGAATCTGAACTGAGGCTGCTGTTAACGACAGACTGCCTGCCTCTTTTTATTTATTTTTGTTAATCCTCACCTGAGGATATTTTTTCCCATTGATTTTTTTTTTTTTTTTTTTTTTTTTTGAGAGTGGAAGGGAGGAAGAGAGACACAGAATGAAACATTGATGTGAGAGAGACACATCACTTTGTTGCCTCCTGCAGGAACCCTGGCCGGGACTGGGGATTGAGCCGGCAACTTAGGTATGTGACCGTGACCAGAACGGAACCCTGGACCTTTCAGTCCATAGGCCGACATTCTAACCACTGAACCAAATTGGCTAGGGCCTGCCTGATTATTTAGTATAGTAGGAGCCCCATGAATGCCAGTTCCCAGGGCTAAGATGGGAGAGGAAGGAGGAGAGTTGGAGATTTGGCGGGTCTGTGTGAGTGGAGCTGCTTTTGAGAAGGTGGTAGGACTGTGGGCTGTGGCCCCCAGAGAGGACCTATCCTTCTGGAGCATCCGTCAGCCAGGAGGTGCTCAGCAAACAGGTCCCGCCCCAGCTGTCAAGGAAACCAGCCTCCTTACATTTGGTGTGAGAATGGCTCCCAGGCACAACTCCGCCTCCCACCTCCTCAGGCTCAGACAGGAAGCCTGTCAGCTTCTTGTCTGACTGAAGACAGCAATGACATGTGTGTGGGAGGCCCTGAAGCAGGGGATCCCTTAATAGATCAGGTGCCTCTCAGCCCTGAGGCTTCCTATCCCCTTTTGGGGGAACTGCATCAGGGCACATGCACAAAACTTGTCACCCTCTGCAGGGCAGGACTAATGTGAGGAGGGTGACGCACTCACCGATTTTAAGAAGCACCAAACGCCTCAGTAATCAAGAGGAACGATGTTTTCACACAATATTTAAAAACCAAAATTAATGCAGCATCTCTAGGACGAACAGGCTTTTCCTGACTTCCGAGGGCCACAGCTGTGTGATCTGATGAGCAGGTCAGCTGGTCTCCCATGGCTCTGAGTTTCCAGGGGCCTGGACGTTCTGTCTGTCTGTTCCTCTCTGATCCTGTGGAGCCAAACTGCATCTCATTTGTTTGTTCGCACAACGAGCACCTATGGAGTATTTTGCTATGCGGATAAGCATGCCATTTGAAAATAATGATACATTTATAATTACAGCTTCCTTTCCAGTTCTCTTTCTGTGTTTCTCTTTCTCCTTTTCCCTCTCCCTCTCATTAGCCACACATCCAGTGCTATATTGAATAGTGTTGCCACTAGCAGGCACCCTTGTATTTTTCCTGATTTGTTAGAGAGAAGGGAGCTTTTGGCATGCATGCTTTATTGGCCTGAAAAAAATGTGTTCTTTTTATTTTTTGGTAAGAGTTTTCTCCTTTAAAAAAACAAACAAAACAAACAAACAAACAAACAAACAAACAAACAAAAAACTCCAGAATGGATGCTGAATGTTATTGAATGCTTTTTGTAAGTCTTTTTGATAGGATTATATGATATTTTATCCTTAATTGGCTAATATATTGAATTATATGAACAGATTTCCTTATATTGAGCTGCATCTCCATTCCTGGGATAGTTCTATTGGGTCATATTATATTTTATATACTGCTGGAATGGACTTGCTGCTTTTTATTTAGTATTTTTAAAATCCATTTAACAACAAAATTTGAAGTGCAATTTTCTTTTAACACTGTCCTTGTCCAGTTTTGGTAGTAAGATCACGCCAGCCTTACAAAATGAGGCCAATCCCACCCATACCCCATTCCTCAATTCTATGAAATAGCTTGTGTAAAATGGGAATTATCTGTCTCTTGAGGGTTTTCTAAAACTTGCTTCTGTAACTGGTTTGGAGTGTTTGGAAAGGGGAAATTTTTTATCTACCTATTGTATTTTAAAAATGTTATTGGTTTATTTAAGTTCTCTATTTCTTTTCAGATGGTTTTCAGGATTTATGTTTTTATGGAAAATTGACCATATAATCATCGTCTTGAAGTTGCCCATAGTTTTTCTTGTAATGATTTAAAATATTTATTAAGTCTTTTCCCCTTGCTTGAGGTTTGGGTATTTTGCTAATATTTAGAGTCAAATTTTGGTTTAATCTCTAATACTTCCTCCATTTTGTTAATTTCTGCTGTCATCTTTATCATTTCCTCTGATTTTCTTTTCCTAGCTTCTTGAGTTAGATAGGAACTCATTTGCTTTTAATTTTTCTTGTTTTTTTTGTTTTTTTAAGTACACTGAAGGCTAATTGTTTCCTTTCGTAATACTTTTTTATTTTTAATATATTTTATTGATTTTTTACAGAGAGGAAGGGAGAGAGATAGAGAGCTAGAAACGTCGATGAGAGAGGAACATCGACCAGCTGCCTCCTGCACACCCCCCAGCAACCAAGGTACATGTCCCTGACTGGAATCGAACCTGGGACACTTCAGTCCACAGACCAACGCTCTACCACTGAGCCAAACCAGTTTCGGCTCCTTTCGTAATACTTTAATCAGTCCCACACATTTTACATGATGTACTGCCATTGCCATTTGCTTCTAAATATTTCTATTGTGAATTTCTTTTAATCCATGTTATTCAGGAGCATTTTTTCTTTCCCAAATGCATTTTAAAACTACTTTCAATGTTGCATTTTGATATTATTGCATTGGTTGGAGAACATGGTCTGTGAAATGGATTCTTTCCAATTTGTTGGGACCTGTTGCAAAGTCAATTTTTATAATGTGCTTTGTGCACCTAAAAAATTTTATATTTTATGCTTACTGGGAGCAGGGTTACAGATTTATCTGTCAGGCCAACCTTTAATTATCTGCTTCAAATGATCTATATTCTTATTGCCTGATCTGTTTCTGGTGGGTGCACAAAACTCTTCTTCTGCAATTGGGTATCTGTTAATATCTCTTAGTTCCTCTTCCAGTTTTTATTTTGTATATTTAGACACAGAATATTTAGATTCACAGAATTTCATGTGCTATCATGATGTATGGTCCTCCTTTATTTCTCTGATTTTTTTCTCTCCTCAAATTTTGTCTCACATTATTATTGTTTTCCTTGAATATTTACCTGGCACGGGTTTTTTTATTTTCTCTTTATTTCAGATTTTCTTTGTCACTTGTAAGCAATGAGTAGTTGGATTTTTAAAAATCCAAACTGATAGTCTGTTCTTTAACAGATGAGTTTAACCTGCTAACTTCTTTTTGTCGTTAATACTGTTGTATTTTGTCTACCACCTTATTTGTGTTTTTCTTTACTTCTTCTTTTTTTTTTACCTTTAAACTATTAGATGGTTAGATTTTTCCCCCATTCCTCCCTCCTCCTGTTAACTTGGAAACTATAAAGTATTACTGTTCTTTTAGCAATGAACTTTACATTTTTAGCATTTCTATTTTGCTATTAATTTTTCTAATGAAGTGAAAGGTTATTTGCTATTTCGATTCTTTATCAGATAACATATCTTACAGAACCCTCAGGCCTTTTGGTCTAGAAATTATTATTATGACTACATAGAGTAGTTAAATAGAATTATTTAGCAAACAATTAAATCTGCCCATGTGTTTTTTGTTTTGTTTTGTTTTTTACCAATTTCTGAGTTCACTTTTGTTTCTTGCATGACACTCATTTCCTTGATTTTACATCTTGTTGCTTAAGTACAATACCTGCCCTTGTTTCATTTCCATTTCCTTTGGCTCTACATTTCCTTATTGTTATGATTCATGTTATTTTTCCTTTATTCTTATGGATCTTATCTCACCAGAACAGTTATTTGGTGGTTGCTCTATTGCTCTACCTTGGCCTGGGCTAATTAGCCTCCTGAGAAGTGGCTTTCTTTTTTAGTGTTAGACTGCCTCACGTCTTTTGGAACTTGGCTTTGTAGGATTATCTTGAATGGGAAGCCCATCCATTTTCCCTACATGCATCCACCTTTATAGTCATCTCAAACAGCCACTGAGGCCCCATCAAAGGACCTGGTCTCATTTGGGTAGTTTAGGCTCCGGTTCTTTGAGGGGATGGAATAGGAGGGACTGAAGAGCCTGCCTGGATTTCTCAGGTCCTGGCTGGAAGGCTGCACCTTTCTCCTTCCACCTTCCTAGTCACAGAGCTTTAAGCAAACCCAATCCTGGGCCGGCTGCATCACAGTTGGTTTTTAACTCCTTTCTCAATGGCCTGCCAGGCCCAGTGAGTTTGAATCAAAACCTCTGCTTTATGTGTGACACTTTTAGTCCCTTGTACCCCACAGGCTAAAGCTCCTGGCCACCTCTGCTTGCCTCTTGGGACCAATCCCAGCACACCTGCAATTCAGCCAGCACCTCCTCTTGTTTTTGTCTTCTATATCGAGCCCAGAAAGATGTCTGTCTTGCTTTTGATAGTGGCTATATCCTATTCATTCTCACAATTTATATTTTCTCTATGAGTGCCATGGATCAAAGGGAGAGCCCAAAGCATGAACTTCAGGTGCCATCTTGGCTGGAGGCTCCTGTACAGTTTAAACCATTTTCAATTTCTTTAGAATATTATCATTTCCAACCTTAAACTCCTAACTGATAGAGGCACCTATCTGATAAGGTTTTTTTTAAAATATATATTTTATTGATTTTTTACAGAGAGGAAGAGAGAGGGATAGAAAGAAACATCAATGAGAGAGAAATATCGATCAGCTACCTCTTGCACACCCCCTACTGGGGATGTGCCTGCAACCAAGGTACATGCCCTTGACTGGAATCCAACCCGGGACCTTTCAGTCTGCAGGCCAACGCTCTATCCACTGAGCCAAGCCGCTTTTGGCTGATAAGGTTGTTTTGAAGAATACATGGGATTTTTCCAATGTTAAAGCTCTGTATACTGTCTGAAATAGAGTAAAGCTTTAAAAAAGTGATTGCTTTGTTGGTTTTTCTTATCTACTCTCCCCCTGCCCCCCCCGCCCCCCCCCAAACACACACACACACACACACACACACACTTCTGCTCACTCTGGTTCAGCTCAGCAGAACCTGTAGGCGGGGCTTTCTGTTGGGTTATATCTGCCCTTTTACCACCAAACGTACTAGTTTCTGTTGATGTCTCTTCCTTTCTCTGTTCATGTTTGCTACTTCAGAACGAATGTTTCCTCAATTTGTAGACGATCATTTGGAAAGAACAGTCACCCACGAGTCCCGAGCTGTTAGCTTTAGCCCCTCCTGTGCTACCCATGGCAGGACCCCCTCCCGCTCCCTCATGTGATTTCTGTGAGATGCTGGAGGCGAAGCGCTTGGCACCCTGAACGGCTGTGCAAAGCCGAGGAAATAATTATGTTCCCGTTTATGAAACAATGCATTATTTTAACTCTCAGACACCATACTGAACTATTTTTATCCTTACTTTAATGAGTTAGGGTTAGAGAAGAATAGAGACTTGATGAGATGATTACACGTATTTTCCATGTATTTTATGAATAAGAATTTAGGATTCCTCTTCCTAACTGTGGCGGAGAGGGTGTAAGGGAGTCTGAGCGGGACATTTGCCTGGAGTCAGGTCTGGGGACTGGTGGCTTTGAAGAGGAACTTGTTCCTGAAGGACATGGGGGCAGATGGCCCATGGAGCAAGGTGACTGCCGGCTGCCGGCTCTGAATTGCCCTGGCACGTGCTCTGCCTGTCTCTCCCAGGATTGCTATGGAAACCCAGTCTGAGTCCTTTCCTCCATGTCAGGCTTTCCCTGGGTGTTTTTACTCCTGACCTCAAAGCTTACAAATCATTCTTTCCTACACGGAGAGCGGGCGATCCTCCTGGGCCCTGTCTGGGCAGGTGATTGACAAGTCAATTTGGTCAGACAATTGCTTGGGCTGATTATTCCGCTGAAGGAAGTTCCCTGTTTTGTCTCCGGGTAAACTGGGTTTGAGCTGGGACCGGGAGCTGGAGGTTTGGGGATCAGGAAGGCCAGGAAGAGGACCTGAGTGGGCCCTCTCTTTTCCGGGAGGGGCTGAGAGGGGAAGCTGAGGATCTAATACCCCCAGGTGGGAAGCAGGGAGCTCGGGGCATGGAGGTGGGAATGGTGGTGGTGGTGGCATTATTCCCATTTTAAAGATGACTAATGGAGGCCAGAGAGCTGAGCTACTTCTCCCAAAGCCGCACTCCTGAGGCAGCTGAAGGAGAACTTGAAGGCTTGGCACTGAGCACAGCACTCTTTCTGTGCCTGCGTTGAGGGAGAACTGAAAGTGACAGTTGCCTGACTTCTGGTGTCTGCCTTCTTGTGAGGAGGAAGGAGAAGTAGCTAATGTTCATAAATCTGCAGCCGATATTGCCCAAAATCCTGAGTGTGATTTTTTCCCAAGAGAATTCATGACAAATCAGCATGTGAGGAGACCCAGGACTTTGGGTGAAACCTCCTGAAGGCCCCGCACAGCTCAGTGTGCCCACCTGCCAGAAAGGGCGCTCACACTGTGAAAGGGGTCGCTGAGGCCGAGAGGAGAAGGCCTGCTCCAGGAGGTCGGGAGACCTGGGCTTTCCTCTCACTCCAGGCCTGGCCATGGGACCCTGTGCCAGTCCCAGGCCGCACTGGCCTCCCTGCTCCTCCTTCCCCAGAGTCAGTGTCCTCTGTCCACTCAAAACTGACCAGGTGGCCCAGCCCTGAGCTGCTTTGTTCTCATCTAGAAGTAGCTCTTACCAGTCTCGTCTACAGAGAGGCTCTACTGGGGTCCTGAACAGGCTCTCTTGGTCCTAGGCAACCTAGACCATCATTTTTCCATGGGAGTGATTGGCAGCCCCACCTCAGGCTCAGTCCCAGCTCAGGCCCCAGGACCCCTCCACACCCGCCCAGGCTTAGGGAGGAGGGACTGAGGCCATTCTAGTGTCCCCAGAGAACTCAGCAGCAAGGTTTTAGGTTGCTAGTCTGGTCCTGCCTTCATGCACTAATGTTACAAATGTTAATAATAATCATCCTAGGCTATGCCCAGCCGGCATGGCTCAGTGGTTGAGCATTGACCCAGAGGTCATGATTCAATTCTCAGTCAGGGTATATGCCAGGATTGTGGGCTCAATCCCCAGTGTGGGGCGTGCAGGAGACAATCAATCAATTATTCTCTCTCATTGTTGATATTTCTATCTCTCCCACTCTCTCCTTTTCTCTCTGAAATAAACAAAATGTATTTAAAAAAATAATCATTCTAGGCCAAATATTGTGCTGATGTCACATTAATTTCTCTAGTGACTATAAGATGTAGGTTTTATTTCCATTTTATGAATGAGTAAACTGAGGAACAGAGTGGCTAAATGGCTTACATGAGATCCCCAAATGAGTGTTTATGGAGCCAGGAGTAGAGGCTAGTTTGGTCTACATCCCGAATTTGTCCTCTGAACCACACACAGGCTACCTCATTACGCTCCGTTCACATACTCCGGCTGCAGCTCCTTGGTCAGTGTGGACCCACCTTGAGCTCCTGGTTGGGCATGGGATGGAGTGGGCAGCACCTAAGGTTCTGTCACTGTTGATGTCAATTGTCATGCTTCTGACAGTCTCATCTGCTGAGCATCCCAACTCTTGGTTCCCTGGAGTTAAGACACTGGCTCCTGACATACATTCATCTGCTGCCAGGTGGCATCGCCTGTTCTAATCCTTTGCCGTCTCTGGGCTGGATAAACTTCCAGCCCCAGAGCTCATGCTCTGATGCTAAGGTTCTGAGTAGCAGAGTTCCCTGGCCTAACGGAGACGGGCTCCACAGAAAGCTTGCAGGAGGAGTCTTAGCACGTTAGCACACTAAGAAAGATACCTTCCCAGAAAAGAAAACACCTCTTATTTTCTTCCAGTAAATCAGGGATGGAGGTGCATTTGTTTAATGGGCTCTGACCACAGCTGATCCAATTTGGTAAGTGACTGGGGGAGGGGGTGCGGAAAGATGCTGACCTGACACTTTGGAGAGTGGACTCAGAGAAGGGGCTTAGGCGGCAATACACATGGGAGTGTGAGCAGAAGAGGCAGAGGACCTAATTGTGGGCCAGGGCTTCCTGTCCCCTCAGCTATGACACATACACACACACAAACACACATGAGCATGCATATGGACACACACACACACATGCACTTATGTGCCTGTGCTGTGCTGCCTTTTTCTTCTGGCTCTTGATCTGAACTTCTGCCACATGTCTTTCCACCTTTCTGTCAGCCTGTTGGAATCACAGCTCACCAGGATTCAGAGGCCAGACCACCACCAAGGTAGACAAGTAATGAGCATGTTGGAGTGGACAGGCATTCAGACTGAAGGATGAGAAGGGTGGTGGACAGAATAATGACCCCTCCCCTCCCCCAAGATGTCTCCATCCTACTCCCTGAAATGTGAATGTGTTACCTTACATAGCAAAAGATGTATTAGATGTGATTAAGTTAAGAGTCTCAAGATGAAATTATCCCAGATTATCAATATGGATCCATAGGTAATCACAAAGCTCCCTGTAAGAGGGAGGCAGGCGGGTGAGAGCCAGAGAGAAGATGAAGTGAGGGAGGCAGAAGCTTGAGATGAGTACTTTGACGGTGGTGGAAGGGGCCGTGAGCCAAGGCATGGAGGCAGCTTCTGAAAGATGGAAAAGTCAAGGAAACAGATTCTCCTCTGAAAGCTTCAGCTGCTGACTTCTTGATTTCAGCCATATTTTATTTATTTATTTATTTATTTATTTATTTATTTATTTATTTATTTGATATAGAATCAGCTCACACAATTATGGAAGCTGGCAAATCCCATGAGCTGGAGACCTGGGAAGCTGGTGGTGTAATTTCAGTCCGATTGTGAGGGCCTGAGAACCAGGGGAGCTGAAGGTATAAACCTCAGTCTGAGGGGCAAAGGAGATGAGATGAGATATCCCAGCTCAAGCAGTGAGGCAGGAAAAGGGGGAGATTCCCCCTTCCTCTGCCTTTTGTTCTATGGAGGCCCTCAGCGGATTGCACGAGGCCCACCTGCCCTGCGAAAATAATATGCTTTAGTAAGTCCACCTACTCACATGCCCACCTCATCAAAAATGCCCCCCAAACACACCCCGGAATAAGGTTTCATCTGGGCACTCTGAGGCTGTCAAGCTGACACATAAAAAAAAAAAATTCACCACCACCAAGGGATGGTTAGATTGGAAGTCACAGTCTGGGCGGTGGGCTTGACTCAGTCCATAGACACTGCTGACATGTCACAGTTTTTTTTTTAGTATTTAGACTGACTTTTAAATATAATCACATTTCCCGTTAAGCGTGAAGTTCTGATTTATCTTAAAATGTGAGGTGATCTGCCAATATTGGCCCAAACCCCTGCCTATTTCAGACCCTCCCAGCCAATTCAGGCTGGAGGTGGTACCTTCCCCGGAGGGTGGGGGCAGGCCCTGCAGGTAAGGAGGTGCAGCCACAGTCACCCAAAAGGAGATGCATAGGCTTTTTAGATCTGGCCTCGAGGAGCCCCAAGAGAGGGCTCCTCACAGCACTCGGCCTCCAGATGCGGTTTGACAAGTGCCAAGTTCAGCAGAACCCTCAGCCACATTGATCCGGACACTAAACTCCTATTAATGTAGTCACAGAAGGCAATTGCTTTCTTGGCAGCCACTTGGAGCTGACAGCTGACAGCTGACACAGACCTTCCAGTCAGACAGAGACACCAGACTGCCCTGGGGAGCACCTGAACCTGACTTCCCTGCCTGCTGTCCAACTTCCAGCAGGCTCTGCCCTCTGACCTCGTCTACGGGGGCCTTCACCTCCGCTGCCCTTCAGCGCTGTCCTGCACTGGACCTAACCACATGCACGAGGGCCACAGCATCCCGGTGCTGGGCTGAGAGTGTGCTGTCTGCTCCTGCCCCTGTGCTCACTTCCCTGGTGACTCACCTCCTCCCTCAGCACATCCTAACCCCCTGGGTGACCCCGTTGAGATGTCTTCCTGGTTCTCCCTCCCCTGACTCTCTCAGATGGACACCATTCTGGTTCTGACCTCTGACCCTAAGCAGCTTGGCTCTTGCTATGTGGGGTCTGTCACCGGCCAGGACCCTCCTTAGCCACAGCAGCACAACACACTCTCCTGCCACCAAGGCGTGTCAGTTGCACTTCCTGCTGTCTCTTGCATTTGTCCTTTTCTCTCTATCACAGTCCCAACCATCGCCTTCTCTCACTTGGACTGTTGCCTGGCCTCCTACCTGGATTCTCTGCTCCAGGTGTTGCTCTTTCAGCCCTTTCTTCAACAGCAGCCGGAGCGCTTTCTCTAGGGCAAATCTGGCCACCGTCCCCTGTTCAGAATCCGCTGGGTTGCCGCTGGCTTCAGGACAAAGCCCGAAGGACCTGACACTCCATGCCTTGGTCTCTGATCCCTCCTCCAGTCTCTCGGCTCAGCAGCAGGCCCCTACCCCTGCCTCATGTCCATGTTTTGGCCACACTGGTCTATGTGCAGGATTCATTGTTCTGTCCGAAATGTGGACATCTTTGGGTGGCATCTGCTCCTGTCCCACACCCTTCACCTGGATTCTTAACCTTTCAGTGTGGGTCCCCCGCACCCCCCCAGGCTGGGATCCCCAGCCCAGGGCTCCCATGAGACCTTACCTTCTAGTCATGGCACTTGCCACCCTGAATGGCGATTGCTTCTTGAGTTGCCTGTCTTCCCACCAGCTGTAAACACCATCGAGTCAGGGACCATGTCTGCTCTGCTCTCGATGCTATCCCACCACCTGGCGTAAGTCTGAACACAGCAGGTGCTCCATGTATACACAGGGCTGAAGGAAGGAAGGAGGGGTAATGAGGACAAAGCCAAGAGCAGAGAAAGCCCATGCGGGTAAATAGAGACCTTCCTGCATGTTGGTTCCAAGTCCCCTTTCACTGACACCCTCTGGACGCATCCCGTGCAGGGCGTCCTCCCGGTGAGGGGTAGGGTGAAGAGCAGATCGTGGGAGTGTTACCAACCACAACACAACCTTGTCCCCACTTCTCCGCCTTGCCCATGGAGAGGGCGTGGGAGACGGTACCGACTGCCCCGCCTGCCTCGCTGAGTCCGGGGCCGTTCCTGCCCACCAAGCCACCCTGTGAGGAGGAACAGAGAATGCCAAGCTCGCAGTGTTAACACTCCCCTTCTCCCTGAGGGACGGCGGGGATCTGGGTGGAGGTCACCTCCATGGGGAAGGATGGGGGGCAAACAGCAAAGACCTGAGATCTAGTCTTCCATGTGGGGCTGTGTGACTTGAGGCAAGTTTCCTACCCTCTCTGAGCTTCCTTTTCATGGCTCCCAATTGACAGGGCTGTTCTAGGACTCATCTTTCCTTACTGTGGAGCTGGAACCCGGGCTTCCCTAGGAGGGGTTGCCTACCGCTCAGCACGTGGCCTTGCCCATTAATAACAGCCCTGAAAACGTGATTGTAGAGTTGAAAAGCTCTTTGCAGCTCCCCCCCCCCCCCCCCCCCCCGATTCTGGACTTTAAAAATCCTTCATGAGTGAGGTGCTTGAGCCGGGCACTGAAATGCACTCTGTCCTCACTAACTGGACAATTGCCGCATGTCACTGACGTGTGTTATTATTTTCTCTGTGGCAACGTGTGTCTTTTTAGAAGAAAATTAGGACTGTCAAGCACCATTACGCGACGAACCCCACAAAGGGGCAGCCAACGGCAGCGCATCAAGCTGACATCCCGCAGAGGTAGCCACGGGGAGCATTGGTGTGCAGCCGTCATCCCTGATGTGAGGAGGACAGCTCCACGCAGAGGTTTCTCTCCCGGGGACTCTCCCCACCTGGTCCCTGCAGCCGAGGGAAGAATTTGGTACAATCTGTGGCGGGAGGAGCAGACCCCACTTCTGCAAGTCCCCTGCTGCTGCCTTCGCAGAAACCTGTGCAAACGAGAAAGACTGAAGGGCAGGCAGGCACCGTGGTGGGAATATCTCCCCCTGGCTTCTCAGATGTCATGGCCCCGTTGTGTAACCCTTAAGAGGTCAGTCCCTTTGGATGTGAGCATCAGACATGGGAAAAGTCCAGCCTGGAACTGGACACATCTGCTCTCTCCATATGCCCTGTTGCCTGCCTTGTGGGGTCTGTGAAATACGGATGAGGAGGCCAGCGAGGGAGGACACAGGGTCTCTTACCCAGGGACTCTGGGGGTTGGCCAGGCACTCAGACACGGTCCTTCCTTTCTCATTGTTGGCTGGCTGCTGGAAGGGGCCTGGATAGATGGACACAGACAGTCCTGCAGTGGTGGCTACGGAATGGCAGCTTCATGTTTCGTCCCACAGGCCTGCTCAGTGGCTGAGAGTCTCATAAGCCCCACACTGTTCTCGGGGCTGCCCTGCCCATCTGCTCCTCCTCCTCCACATCCCTCCTCCCCTGAGACCGCACATGGAACTGGGAGAAGCGAGAGCCTGCCTCACATGTGAGGGAATAAAGGCTGAGCTGTGACAGTCCTGCCTGCCTCACAGAGAGAGGTTTTATGTAGTTTTTGGCATTTACAAATCCTTTGTGAAAAGGTCACCTGTTCTAGGAATCTTTTATTAATGCTGAAGACTGGCCCCGGAAATGTCATTCTTTTTACCATGATATTTACTCAAAAAAGTATGACTAAGCATCTGCACTTCTAGCGGCAGCTGGACCTGAACTGGACTGGGGTGATCCTCAAGGTACAAATGAATGCCGGTGTCCCTGGAGCTGTTGGGGCTCCACCTCCCCACCCAGAGCCCGAGTAAGAGGAGGAGAGAGGGACAAGGGCCACACTGGGCACCTGCTGCCACTTCTCCCTGTCATCCTAGCTCTTTATCACCTCCAAGGCGAAGAGCTGAAAAGGAGCAATGCCCCCATTTCACAGATGTGGAGGCTGAGGCCCAGAGAGGAGGAGGTGCCTGCAGTGACCCCAGCAAGCAAGGGGCAGAGCGGAGACTAAGACCACGAGTCCTGGCTCCCAGGTCAGCTCTCTTTCTCCCAGGCTGTCACCTGGTCTCACCTCACGCCGAGCCTGGGAAGAGGCAAGAACTTCTCTTCCGGTTCCTGCACCCAGGATCCAAGACAGTATGTGTTGGGGAGGCCTGGGCATGGGCGACCCTATCCCATGCCCTCTCCTGTCCCCTCTTCCATTAGCCTTCCTCTTCCGGGGCCTGTAGTGCGGGAGGCCTTCCCTCAAAATCCTCCCTGTTTCCCTTCCAGATGGTTCTGGCGGGTTTGGGACACAAGAGGTTAAAGCCTGCTCTCCTGAGTGGAGTCAGACTGTCATAACCAAATGCCATAGACTGGGTGTTTTAAACAACAGACATTTATTTTCTTATGTTTCTGGAGGCTGAAAGTCCAAGATGGTTGCCAGATGTGTTGAGTCCCAGTGGAGACATTCTTCCTGGCAAGCAGCACCCCCTCCTCACTGTGTGCTCACATGCCTCTTTGCATGCATGTAGGCTGGGGGTGGGGTGGAGCAAGCACTCAGGAGTCTCTTTCTCTAAAGGCACTAATCCCATCCCGGGGCCCCACCCTCATGACCTCATCTAACCCTAGTTATGTCCTGAGGGTCCCATCTCCAAATACCATTACTTTGAGGATTAGGGCTTCAATATATGAATTTTGGGGCAACACAAACATTCAGTCCATAGCACCTGCCCCTTCACAGGGGTTTTTGAGGGGCTTGGATGGAAGACACACCGACATCCCTGTGAAATTAATGTGTACTTGGTAGGTTGTGTGCGTCTGTACATTTTTATTGTGGTTTTTTTTTTTTTAAATAGATTTTATTGATTTTTTACAGAGAGAAAGAGAGAGGCATAGTGAGTTAGAAACATCGATGAGAGAGAATCATTGATCAGCCGCCTCTTGCACACCCCCCACTGGGGATGTGCCCGCAACCAAGGTACATGCCCTTGACGGGAATCAAACCTGGAACCTTTCAGTCCGCAGGCGGACGCTCTACCCACTGAGCCAAACAGGTTTCGGCTTTATTGTTGTTTTACCTTCAGGAGGAAACCAGGGAGAAAGACAAGCACGACTCAGCCGGCTCAGCTTCTCAGGGAGCCTGGTTACATCTCCAGAGAAGAGTGAGCCTCCAGCAAGGAGATACTGGCCAGGGGAAGCAAGAAGACATTTGCTCTTTGCTCCCCGCCATCAATTCCTCCTTCGGATGATGAGACCGAAGTCTGAGCCAACCACCATAGCCCGTTCCCCTGGCCACAGGTTTTGACTCAGGAGTGGGAGCTTGACCCCTGGTGTCTAATCAGGGTTTCAAGGACGTTTGTGGGAACTCATCTTTCCTGATGGTTTCTCACCAGAGAGATGGGTTCGAATGCACATTCTTTATGTATCTGAGTCTTCACAAGGGCAGGAGTTTTGCACTTATGCTAAGGCTGCTGCCTGGAACATACATGTATTATAAGTATTTGCTAAGAAACATATAATGTAATTTTGAATCCCTGTATCCCGTCATGCCTGTAGCCAGGGCTATTGTCTGAACTCTATAGTTATATAAGCTTATACATTCCTTCTTTTGCTTAAACCATCTTGAGTCAGATTATTTATCGATTGCAATTTAAAGAGTCTTTTTAAAATTTATTTTTATTTAATTTATTTTTAAATATGTTTTTCAATTGATTTCTTAGAGAGCAAGAAAGAGAGAGGGAGGAGAGAGAGAGATAGAAATATTGATCAACTGCCTCCTGCACGCCTCCACCTGGGAACTGAGTCTACAACCTGGCCTTGTGCCCTGACCACAAATCAAACCAGTGACCTCTTGGTGCATCGGTCAATGGTCACCATTGGGCCACATTGGCCAGGTTATTTTTATTTTTTAAAATTTATCTTTATTGTTGAAAGTATTAAAGATGGCCCCCTTTTCCTCCATTGACACCCCCTGACACCTGCCCTCCCCCCCCATTTCTTCACTGTACGATTGTTTGTGTCCATGGGTTAGAGGACATGAAATGAAAGGCAAGGGCCTGGAGAGTGAGATGGGAGTATGGGGGGTGTGCGGGGCTGCGCACGGAGCCTTGCAAAGCCCAGGGCAAGAATATTGGGAAGGTGTGGGCCCTACTTCTCAGCCAGTCCTGCTGTCGATGGTGCATTCTTGGCTGTCCAAGCCCAGCCTGGGATTCAGGATGGGCTCCCTGTGCCTGAAGGCTCCTGGCCCGGCTCTGCATGGGTCATGCCCTAGGCCAGTGGTCAGCAAACTGCAGCTCGTGAGCCACATGTGGCTCTTTGGCCGCAAGAGTGTGGCTCTTCCACAAAACACCACAGCCTGGGCAAGTCTATTTTGAAGAAGTGGCATTAGAAGATGTTTAAGTTTAAAAAATTTGGCTCTCAAAGAAATTTCCATCATTGTACTGTTGATATGTGGCTCTGTTGACTAATGAGTTTGCCCAGCATTGCCCTAGGCACAAAGCAGCTCTCTAAGTCCTTTAAGAAAGCACTAGGCACCCAGGGTGATGGTGACCCTGCTCTGGGGGCTGCAGCAGAACCACCCACATGGGAAATCAGCCCCCGCCGTGGACAGACCCCTCAGCCATGCGGGTCCTGGGTGAGAGTGTGCTCGCCCAGCTCAGCCTGTCTCCACCACTGAGACACAGGTCAGGATGCAGGTCACGCTGTTTTAGGCGGGAGGGTTCTCTTCCTGTAACTCTCCAATTGGGTTTCCCTCCTCTCCCGTGGCCTTACAAATAAAAACATAATAATAATGAGAAAGTCATGTCTGCTGCTTTTATTGTGTCATGCACGGTGACTCTTAAGTAGTTATTCTTATTATTCCCATAAAACATGAGGAAAGGAGGATGCAGAGAATGCAGCATGCCGGGGTTCAGATAGGAATGGCAGGACTGGACCCAGGACATGGGTCCATCTGAATCTGGCACCCCAGTTTTTAAC
The DNA here is from genome assembly GCF_014108245.1 of Pipistrellus kuhlii. Lineage (NCBI taxonomy): Eukaryota > Metazoa > Chordata > Mammalia > Chiroptera > Vespertilionidae > Pipistrellus > Pipistrellus kuhlii. Next base: position 10,823,436 of record NW_023425522.1, read on the forward strand.
TACTGTGCTAATTTCACTTGACCTAGAGAGCACTGGGGGACGTGTGTGTGTGTGTGTGTGTGTGTGTGTGTGTGTGTGTGTGTATGTCTGAGCCCACATGTGTGCACAAGCGTGGACCCCTCCAAGCTCTAACTCTGGCACAGGCAGATTGGTAGGGTCCCCAATGGTGGTTTTGATATTCCTCCAAGGGTGGCATTGGCATAGCTGGGGTTTCCCATGGCCCTCCACCTGCTGACAGGTCAGTGTGAGCGACTGTGCAGGCACTGACTTTTAGAACTAAATCATGGAGGTTGTGTTGGATCCCTTTGCCATCTTCTATGGGGTCACTACTGACACCCACACTTAAGGGAAGGGCACACATTCACACCATGGAAGGTGAAGACCATGGGGAGTCACTGAGGGGAGAACCGGTGACCCGAGAGGTCCATGCCTTCCCCAGGATCACAGATGGCCAGAATGCAGAGCCTGAGATAAACCCAGCTGTGTGTGCTCAAAGTTGGGGTCCTGGCTGCACCCAGGTTTCCTCAGGGGATCTGGAAAAGACTGTGCAGGTAGAATCATGTACCAAACTAGAGATGGTATGGGGAGAAGGTGAGGATTCAGTGGCCTAGACAGGCATCGGCCAGTATTTGTTTGAAAAGGAGTCTAGATCTGGAACCACGGAAATGAACCACTGTTCCTGGATGGGCTGTGTGGAGAGATCTGGGCCCTCTTACTGCTGAGCTCACATTACCCAGTCCTAAATCATACATACTCCCATTGGATAATTGGGAAACTGAGGTCCATAGACAGGCAGGAACTGCTCAGGGTACATAACATTCAGAGTCCAGAGTTCAGGAATGTTCAGACCTCCCAGGCCAAGGCTCCTATTTTCCCCACAGAGTTGGTTTGAAAATTAGAAATCCTGACATACTGGGCAGCTCCTGCCTGTTCACCCCCATTTTGTTCTGGGATCCAGAAAGGGAGCAACACACACGTACACACACACACACACACACACACACACACACACAGAACCTAGATGTGTGTAATGACTTTGGGGGGATTAGAAGAGGTAAGAATGAGGGGTTGAGTCTGAGTCCAGGTCTGTTTCCTCAACTCTGGGACCGTGGCTGCACCCAGAGCTTCTAGGGGGCTGAGGGTGTGTTGGTACCTCTGTGTGTAGATCAGGTGTTTCACGGAGAAGAGGGGTCTGCAAACAGTGACCCACAGGACTATGTGCATAGCTGTCATGAGATGAGGGAACTGAGGCAAGACAATCCCAGGTACTGAGGTCACTTCCCAATAGAACTTGGAACCCCTGTAACCAGGCACCCACATCTAGCAACAGCCCAACAGGCAGCTCACTTGCCACGAGGCATTTGCCAGTGCAAGATGTTCTCTCGCTGTGTTCCCAGTGATTGGTGCTCTTACTTCCAGAGACCCCACAATGAGAGCTTTTCCAGATGGTGCAAACTTGGCCATTTTCTAGAATATGGCCTCAGGTAACAAAAGGTGGCCTGGGTCAGACCAATCCTGGCTAGGCCACCTCTGTGCGCCATCCCTGTGCAGCCCACATCCCTGGGACAGAAAGAGGTTGCTGGGTCTCAGATAACCTAGCAGTCCTGTCATGGTGACACCCCAGGGCAGGGCAGGCAGGTGGAGATGGGGTCTCTTATCTGTGCCAATGGGCAACCTAGGCCCTCAGGCTGTCATAGCTTTTCTTCTCCTGTGGAGGTCTGAGCTGATCACACTGTGTGTGTGTGTGTGTGTGTGTGTGTGTGTGTGTGTGTGTGTGTCTGGAGTGGAGGGTCACAGAGGCAGAGATCCAGCAAAATAGGGCTCTGAGGCTTCCCCCCTGGTGACTGGGAACTGTCTTTACAGAGCTCCGCACAGGAGAAAAGAGAGGAGCTGACAGAAGGGGTCCTCAACTCCATGACCCTGCAGGAGGCACAGGTGGCCCCCAGCATGCAGCACTGCCGCAGGGTGAGTGCAGGTGCTGAGGTGACCCAGACCCCAGGAACTCATGTAGTCAAAGGGGCCCTTGGGTTTGGGAAGGCTCCCTGCTACTTCCCTAGATCCCTCCTGGGTCCCAGTTTCTAAAGGATTCTGGGTCCTTGTCTCCTCCCCAACCCACTCTCACTGTTCATCCTCTTTCAGATGAGTTCAAAGTCACTGTCCACAAAGTTTTGAGAATATCAGAAGATAGACTTTGTACCATTTTACTTCATGCTCAGTCAAGAGTATTTTTTCATTTTTCTACAGACTTTCCCTTTTAAGGCCTGTGTCCACGTGTCCATGTTGTCCTGACAATCCTTACACACCTTCTCTCACTCTTACACATCAAGGTGATTAGTGGGGATGCTTTGCCCAAAAGGAGGTGGAGCTCAAGGTACCAAGTCTGTTGCTTTGCCCTTTGCTTCCCCAAGGATCACATCCCCATGGACTTTCCTGGTCAGGAGCTGGGGCCTCCCTGGGCTGACAACATACCAGGAGGGCGACCTGTTATCAGGGCTGGCGATCCATCTCTTCACTGCTGTGGAACCTGGATATGATACGTCCTGTTGCCATGTCAACAGTGCTGCCCTGAACACCCCACTTGTTCTAATATCCAGACCCTCCCACCCAGAAAAACCTCTGTGTTCTCATCTTAGAATGGGATGTTCTGTCAGAAATCCTAGGGTGACCTTGTTAACATAGGGAGGTGCTGTCCGTCCTCTGCTAAGAAATGACTAACGCCCTTTCCTGTGCCCTTTTTAAGGTTGACTGAGTGCCTTAAGAGGCTAACACAGAAGGGTACATGAAGCAAGTCTCCATAAGACCCAGAGAAGAGGTGGCAAAACTCCTCTCTGGATCCTGTCTGGAGTCACAGCTAAAAAGAAAGAAAGAAAAAAAAAAAAAAAAAAAAAAAAAAAGAAATGACTAAGATAGGAATGTGTTTCATCAGTCCCCAACTACAATTCTACTTTTCCTGTCAGGAACACTTTCTCTTCTCAATAAAAGAAACATTCAAACCTGACAATTGCCAGGAAGCCAAATCTTAATGGATGGAGATAATGCTCTGGAGAATGGCAGTTTTGCACCTTATTTTAGACATTGCAATCCAAAGAGGAGACATATGTAGTCTCCATAAAATCCACTGGTGATAGATTAGGGAGCCAGGAAAAAGCAAAGTAGGGGAACATCCGGGATTGGAGGAACAGTAAAATGGTAGACACGTAATTCTTTCACTTGGGTGTGTGCAGGGTAGTTAACAGTCAACAACAATAAGGGGATATGTGTGGTCCTGTGATTTGGGGGTGGGGGGTCTGAATAAAGGGCAATTCCTCTGACATCCCAGAGATATTGTATTGTAGACACCAAGAAACAATAGACAGGCTCAGCTAAGGTAAAGATTGACCTTTGTCAGGAAAGATGCCTGCCTAGGACGTGACTGCCCACCATAAACTGCTCTTGTTAAAAGTTTTCATTTCAGACCATCCTTTGTAGTTACTTTAGGTCTCTGAGTTTTCAAGAACACCACACAGGCCTTCCCTGAGCTAGTCAGAGAGCATATGATCATTTTTTGCATACACTGACTGTCCTTGGATCACTCATGTCCCACCTCTTGCCACCAAATCACAGAGTGCTTAAGGGTTCAGTCTGAGTTGATGCCCCCAACCCACCTGGCAGTTCATGAGCTGCCTCTGACGGCATGTCCCTCCTCTGTCCCAACACAGGAAGAGAAACCATCAACCCTGAGTAGTAATAAGACCTCTATGGTGCCTGCAGCTGCAGCTTTGAGGCTGCCCATGAGCCTGGCCAACATGCCCACCACCGTATGCACGCTGGTGCCCTTGAACCTCTTCTCTACCTGGGAGGTGGACTGCTCCAGCCTCAACTGCATGCCCAGATTGTGCAGCCTGACTGTAAAGAAGCTGCTGATTTACAAGGAACTGGAGAGGGAGCTCATCACTGGTGATATCCATGAAGATGCAGGGCTGCAGGTGCTTCTTTTGGTCCAGGGAGATTGTGCTGCCCCCAAGTGGACAGGTAGAGACCGACCTGGCGCTGAACTCCCTGCAGTACCCCCACTTCCTAAAGAGGGAAGGAAACAAGCTGCAGATCATGCTGCAGCAGAGGAAGTGCAATAACAAGGGGACCACCCTGGTCTACAATTCACTTGCTGTGGGTGCCATTGACATGGCTGAGGTGACGCAGCGACCCCTCGAGGGTGCCCAGGTGCTGAGTTCAGCATCATCATCAAAGGGTCCTCCACCTTGGAGGTGGAGGTCAGCATCTCCTCCCGTTCAGTCATTCCATCAAATACAAGGACAGCGCCATGCATGCTGGCTCCAAGGCCAAGTCCAGAGTTCATTACTCCGAAGGGAAACGTGAGAACTTCTTCTCTGAGCAGGAGGCCAGGGATGATGCTGTGCAAGGACAGGAGCTGGACAAGGATGACATCAATGTGGAGAAGCCCAAGAAGCAGTGGCCAGTGATGATAAGAATGATGTCCATGACCAGACATCAGTACATCAAGGAGAAAGTCGTGGCTTGACTAAACAGGGTCAAAGTGTCAGAGGAAGACCTGGACCCAGAGCAGGGCCCTGTAGATCATGTCCCCGAGTGGAGGAGGACCTGCACCTTCTGTCTGACATGCTGGAGAACCAGTGACAGTGACTCAGACAGAGAATATGATGACAGCCTTCTCAGCACCAACAAGCCCAAGCTCAGGCCATACTTTGAAGGCTTTTCACATTCCAGCTCAAACAGGAACATCACAGTGCCCAGAGCCAGGAGGAGCCTCCAAGTCTGGCCTACATGACCAAGAAGATGTGGGCCTCAAACTGCAAGCAGCCAAGAGATGTCTTAGATTCGGTGCCCCACAAAATGCTCACCCAGGGGAGCAGCCAGCAGAGCCCAAAGACAGCCAGGAGGCAGAGACCTCAGCCCTGGACATACTCACTAAGAAGCTGCTGCCCAGTGGGCTCATCACCAAGACTGAATCTCTCATCATCCCCTCCACCAAGGCCATGGGGAAGCATCCGGCCACCATGGCTGAGGCAGGCACCTGAAGGAGCGACAGACGGCACAGCCGCAGAAAAAGAGGCCAACAGCCTCAATGAGTACTGCCAGACCCAGGGAGCCAGCGGCAGATCCCCAGAAAGATCAGGTGCAACCAGCTGAACCACGTCCTCATCTCTGATGACCAGCTGCAAGAGAACACCTTCCTCCTCAACACCTCCAACCATTAGGAGCAGTTCCCCTCGGACACCCTGCAGGGGCACACGCTACCTTGCTGTGCACCTGCTCCCCTGCTGATGTCCTGGTGGCCTTCAGCTCCATCATCTGGCGGATACAGAGACACTGTCACTACAATTCCAGTCCCTGGAGCCGGTGAAGATCCTGGTGGCAGGGGCACAACTACTTCAGCGCTGTGCTGCGCATCTTCCTGGAGCTGCTGTCCTATAAGGTGCTCCACTGGCTGGGCTACATGCACTTCCTGGTCATCCCGCTGGGTTCCCACCCTGTGGCCAGGCACCTGTGCTCCGTGCATTACCACAACAATAGCTTCTTCCAGGACCTGGCCTGGCGGGACCTGTTCCACAAGCTGGAGGCCCAGAGCGCCATGCAGGATACACTGGACATCGTGATGAGAATCACACAGTACATCACGGGGCCAACTGTGCCTTCCAGCTGCCCATTGAGGAAGCCCTGCTCTCCGACAAGCAGAAAAGTCCCCAAGAGGAGTCCTATGGTTCATTCCCTTCAGGGCAGTGGGTGAAAGTTGGGATAGTGCAACAGTCCTCAGACATGTCAGGAGACTCAGATAAGGGGCCCCCTTGGGCTGCAGCGTGCTTTCATCCATCCTCTGTCCATACCTCTGGTCGCCAAGGAGGCCTTGTCACTCCACTCTGCTCCCCTTTAGTGAGTGGGGTTTGTCCTCTTCCAGCCAGGGCGATGGCACCAAGCTGATGGAGGAGCTGATGGATTACTGGACAGCAGCCCAGCCCACAGACAAGAAGAGAGACTCCAGGAAGAAAAACCTGCCTACTGCTGACAACACCCTCAAGTGCACCTCCTACTCTCTCCGGGTCAGCAGGTTGCACAGCAGGGGGGAGGCCACAGCAACACCCACCGTCCATGACAGGGCTCACCAAAGAGAAGAAAAAGAAGGTGGTGTTTTTGCTTAAGAAAACCAAAGACAATGTTGTAGTGTCCAAAAGCCAGTGCCATGGAGGGCATAAGCCTCCTGATCTGCAGGGCCAAACACCAGCAGAACATGCTGCGGGTCCTCATCAAAGGTGTGGTGTGGAATGACATGAAGTTCTTCCATCTGGCAGCCCAGGGTCCTCCCACGACCAGCACTTCCCCATCTGCATCTCCAGACGCTCCGACTCCACCTTTCAGCCCTGCCTGTGGCCCTGCTGATGCCAAGCTCTGGAGGCCCAGTTGCTTTTCTGTGAATGTTTCAGTTTAGTACAGAGACCGAACCTGGAAACACAAAGAGAAACCTTCTTAAGCACAAATGTGCTCACAACCTGTAAACTATTGTGGTGGTCCCCAGTGGGAGTCCCCAGTTGCTGATTACCCAGAACTCTGGTGGTGGAGGTCAGGTGGGCAGTGCTGAGCTGGAGACTCATCAAAGGTGAGTTTGGCCTCGGGACCCCTAACACTCTCAGCGAGAAGGGTTCTCACCTTCTCCACCTGTCCTTATTGGGAGCCAGGACTCCTTCCCCACAGGACTCAGAGCTGGTGGTCAGATGCCAAGGGCTGGCCTCCCAGTGGGGGTGTCCTGAGCAGAACACGGAGGCCAGTCAGCCTAGCCCTGGGCCCCAGCTGCCAGCCAGCCCAGTGGCCCCAGCACCACCACTCGTGGTTCCCAAAAAACTCCAGCCTCACAGGGAATAAAGAAAAGGACCTATACAGTGCACACTACCAGACACACCAGCTGGACAAACTGAGCAGTGACTCCACTTTCATCCTCACCCTTCTGTGTTAATTCAGAACATGTGCTACTTACCAACATGTGTGGGACTAACCATGTACCAGGTGAGCCATGCCCCTCCACAGCAGTGGCCACTCAGCCATCTGCTTACTGTGAGTCTTCAGGTCACTGCATCTCTCTGAGTGTTTAGTCCTCTGAACATGGGGAGAACAGAGGCCCAGCCTCATAGGGTTCTTGTAGAGACCAGGGGGAGAGGTCTTCCCTAGAAAGTGTTGTCTGGGTGCCTAGACAGTGGAGAGGTGTGCTGGAGGGCTGTGGTTGAGCTAATTGACCATTTTCTCTTTCTCTGTTGAAGCCTCTGCCTCATTTCTGACTCTCCTCAGGGCTTTGGGCTAAACTATTTTCTCTTTAGAATCTAAAGTTTAGATAAAAAGACTGGAGATTCTATGAAGTGTCCCTGTCCTGGGTCAGCCCCTTAGAAAATTCATACCTACCCCTGCCTGCACCCCTATCCAGGGATCCTGCTCACTAATCTGGTAGAACCTCTCAGTGGCAGCTTGGCAGGTGTACCCCACCCTGTGGAGTGTCAGTGGGAGGAGAACCCTACAGGACAGCTAGTGAATTAGGCAGCATGTAGGTGCAGGAGCCAAAGCTTGAGGTGTTATGTGGGCCACGGGAAGCCAGGTCTGGAGACTAAGTTTGTTTGTTCGTTCATTGACCATCTATTCCTGGAGCACCTACTGTGTGCCAATGAGTGACATGAACAGGGAGGACAACAGCCTTCCCTGTCCTCATGGAGTTGACATTTTGGAGGGAAGGTAGTGGGAGGGGACAGGGACACTGAGAGAGCATGTCAGGTTCCCCTGAAGAAGGGGGCAGGTAGTTCCCTCATTGATCCAGAGCTGTCAGTTAGGAGTGCTTTCTGCCAGCCTCTCCTGGGTGACTAGGCATGTCTCTGCCAGAACTGCCAGACTGAAGGTGGACAAGGAGTAGATCTGGCTTCTGGATGGGCAGGAGCAGCAGGCACAGGACCACAAGCTCTCTGAATGGTGCTCTGGGAGGGCCATGCGAAAGGAAGGCCAGGCCTCAGACTCTGCTTTCCACCTCTCTCTCCCCAGGGCCATCTCCTGCATCCTGGGCATCTGGCTGGACCAGTACCCTCAAGATTTTTACCAGCCGCCAGAATTTCCCAGCCTGATCATGCTTTTCCAGTCCCAGAGCTGCCAAATCAGGCCCAGTATCTCCACTAATGGCTGGAGCACCTGAGCTCACTGAGGAGGAGACACAGGAGGAGGAGCGGGTGGTGTGTATGAGGGGGAAGGCATGTGGCTGGGCCACACAGAGAAGAGTTCCTAGAGGCTGGGCTTAGGCAGGAGCACAGAGCCGCTCAGGTCAGGGCCCAGGGCCTGCAGGCTGGGGGACTTCCTGGGATGGGGCTTGCACTGGGACTTCAGTGATGGAGACGGGAGGTTCCCTTCCTTGGAAAGCGCACAAAATGCAGTCATGGTGTAACATGTTCTCTTCCTGGATCTCCAGGAGCAGCTCCAGAGCAAGATCAAGAAACACATAAAGAGGCAACGCCAACTCTGCTGCTCTCACCTGAGCTCCAGGCACAGCTGTCTCTGAACTTCCAGATGTGGAACCACCTGCAGCTTGTGAGCCACTCGCCTCAGCTCCTACGAGGCCTGTGGTCCCAGGTCCTGGGCGGCAGCCTGTGTGAACTGCCATGGCAGAGAGGGCTTCCCCACCCCAATAATAGCAGTTTTAAAATGTTTGTGTTTATCTTACATATACTTAGAATTTTAGTGTATTTTTCTTATATATATTGAGTAAAATGAAATGTATTTTAAATAAATTTAATACTGTTACAATAAATTTAATTTAAATAATATAAAATTTAACTTTATGATCCTTCAAAGTGTCAATTCCAACATCATTAAGCACATTCACAATTTTTGGCCACTGTCACATCACATTTTTATCCAGACCAACCCAGGTCCTGGTATTCTGTCACTGCTCATCCACCCGCACAGCCCCTGACAATCCCTGATCTTCTTCTGTCTGCATGGATTTCTCTATTGTGGGCTTTCATGGAAATGGAATCATAGCATATGCAGCCTTTCATGTCTGACCAGGTAATGGAAGAGAGGAGAAGACGGACTGTGATAATAAATCAGTGGTACTCATTGTTCTTGTCCAGTTTTTGCTGACATGTGCAGAGTGGCAAAACTTTTTTGCCTTGTTTTGTTAACCCTCACTCAAGGATATTTTTTCCATTAATTTTTAAATTTTTTATTAAAAAATAAATTTTATTGATTTATTACAGAGAGGAAGGGAGAGGGATAGAAAGCTAGAAACATTGATGAGAGAGAAACATCGATCAGTTGTCTCCTGCATACCCCCTACCGGGGATGTGCCCGCAACCAAGGTACATTCTCTTGATCTGAATCGAACCCAGGATCCTTTAGTCCACAGGCCAACGCTCTAACCACTGAGCTAAACCGGTTTCAGCATGACACTTCTCTCCATCAGTTTTTAGCGATGCTCTTTCACTAGTTGTGCAAATGCCCAGCACCTTGTGCATATTGACAGCGGCAGCGTTGCCTACGTGGCCCCTGCAGCCTCCTGCAGGACTGATACCAGACCCTCAGCCCCCAGTGACCCCAAGCACCTGGGGGAGAGAGGAGAGGGGGTTTTCTGAACTGCCTCAATTTTACCTCCATCAGCCTACTGCCTGCATCCATCCCTCCCCTCCCCCCCTCCCCGCAACTCGAAGCCACTTTGTTGCACCGGCATAATTTCCTACAATAACATTAACATATCATCGGAGCTCATTACCTTTGGTGTAATAGTTCCCCACTGAACTGTGTCAGACTGATTATGTCAGTTCCTTTTCATTCCCGTTAGTGCTCCTCCAGAGAGTCGCAGTGCAGCACCGCTAATAATGATGAAGCTGCTGTCGGATGCTCCGCTGGACGTCCAAACCAAACAGGGGGAATGCCTTGCTGAGGACGGGACTCCACGCTGTCCTTGCACTTGATGCCATTCGGTGTTTTCAAAGCCGTTACCGGGCGGTCATTTCCACAAGACCATAGGGGGCTGGTAGTGACAGGGGGGGATGGGGGGAGGAAAAGGCAACCCAGGGAAGGACATGGGTCCGCAAGGCGAGGCAGGGTGAGCAGGGGCAGAGGCGGGCCAGGTGCTTTCATTGCCGGTGAGCCCTCACATTCTGATCAGAGCCAAGCTTTGCCACTCAGCCGGTGGGGCTGGGTGTCAGGGTGAGGCCAGAGTAATGAATCAAGACAAGCCAATATGAAATGCTTAGAGCTCTGTTGCCGGTGTCAGCTGAAGGAGCCCGGGGAAGATGGATGAAAATGAAGTCATTTTCACCTTCCCGCAGCCTCACACGGAGCTCTGTGCTGCAGCTGAAATCGAACATGCCTCTGTCTTCTCACATAAAAGGGGAGGAAGGAAATCTTGCGCTTTAACAAGAACATCAACAGAAGGTTGGGGCTCCTCATCTCCTGAGGATGCTGACCTCTTCAGAGCACCCCTTCCTGATGGTGACTGATGATCCTAATCATTGTAACTAGCGTCCACTGAGTGATTGCTTTGTGCCAGGCATTGTGTTAAGGATTTCCCATCTGCTGACTCATTTAATTTATAAATAACTTGGAGGCAGGGAGCAAAACCTGATCACTAGATCCCCATATCGAACTCCAAAATCTGTTTGCTGAGCTGTCCTCCCTCTTCATTCAGTCAATCACTATGATTAGGGCCTGTCCATCCTCCAGCCTTGGCCTGTGACCCGCAGACACATTTTGAGCCTCAGAGATAGCCTTGGTCTTCTTGGGGCCTAGAGCTCAATGATTAATTTTAGTTCAGGGTGACCCGTTTTATGACTGGACAAAGGTAGAGGGCTCTGAAAACCCTTAATTCACTCCCTCACAAGGATTTATTTGAGTGCCTGCATGTAGCAAACACTGCCCCAATCATTCATTCATATCCACTCAAAAGAAATGAAAACATACACCCTCACAAAGACTTACATGCAAATATTCACAGCCAAATGCCTGGAAACAACCCAAATGTCCATCAATCCATTTGTGAATGGATTCGCAAAATGTGGCATATTCATACAATAGGATTGTGTCTATAAAAAAGAATAAAGTACTGATACATGCTGCAACATGCCTGCACCTGAAACACATTTTGCTAAGTGAAAGAAGCCGGACAGAAAAACCCACATATTGTATGATGCCATTTATGTGAAATGTTCAGACCAGGCAAATCTACGGAGAGAGAAAGTAGATTAATGATTTCCTAGGCCTGGAAGGGAAGGTGGGGAAGGATGGAGGTCACTGTTAATGCACGCAGCCGTTTCTCTTTGGAGGGATGGAAATATTCTAACATTAGCTTGTGGTGACTGCTGCCCAACTCTGTAAGTAAACGAATAATAGGCTAATTTGATGGTATGTAAATTATACCTCCATATCGCTTTAAAAAATAAAGGCAAAACACCTGAAACCTCTGAACAAGGTGAGCTGGAGAGACCTTAGGATCCTCACTGAGGCTTCCCAGGAGGTCAGCCCCTCTCCCCTGAGTTGATCTGTTTCTGCTTCTTATCTGATCCGAGCCAGCATTTTTGCAGAGCCTCAGTCTCTGGGGGCAAAGTTCAACTTCTTATTCACCATCAAAGGCACAGAATCCAGGTCAGCAGAAATGCAGCTCACCACCCCCAACCCCCTATGGAGTGAGGTCAAGGAGCAGGCCTCAGGCCAGCAAATTAGGAAGGAAGTTGGGAGGGGCAAGGCACACCATCTGCCTCTGGGCTTGGGGTGGGGGAGGCGCTCCTGTTCAGATCCGGGGAGGCTCAAGCAGGTGAGAACAAGTGAGTGGAGCTGGAAGTAGGAGCTTTTGTAAATGTGGGGCAGGGAGATGCCCAGGGAAGAGAAGGCAGGTTGGGAAGAGGCAGAGCAGAGGCCTGGGGTGTGGGGTGGTCAGAAGGCTAAAGAGGGGAGAGACACTGAGTTTACCTATGTTGGCCGAGGAAGTCTTTCTAGAGTCAGACTGTTTTCCCTATCCCAGGAGGACTCATTCTCCTTCCACCCCCCACTCCCTGAAAACTTCTAATCACACTGTTACTTACAAAAAGTTGCACAAACTATGAGTATATAGTAGGGTACAGCTTCATGAATTTTATAGTTCATGCAGCTGTAGTTCACTCAGACTGCTACAAAACACCATAGGTAGGGCGGCTTCAACAACAGATACTGATTTCTCACACTTCTGGGGGCTGGAAGTCAGATCATGATGCCCGCAGTCAGGTCCCAGTAGGGTCTTCCTCTTCCTGGCTTGCCATTGGATGGCTGCCTTTTCCCTGTGGCAGAAGAGGGACAGAGAGATAGCTCCCAGCTGCCTCTTAAAACAAGTGATTAAGTTTATTGGGGTGCATTGATTAATAAGATTATGTAAGTTTCAAGCATAATGCATCATCTGTGATCCATTTTGAATTCATTTTTGCTTATGGTGACAAAGAGGAGTCTTGTTTCATTCTTTTGCATGAAGCTTTCCAATTTTACCAGCCATTTATTGAAGAGCCAGCCACCACTTCTTCTAAGGGCACTTAGCCCATTATTAGGGCTTCTTTTAAATCTATCGGCTCCTAAAGTCCCCAACCCCAAATACCCTGTTTTCCCGAAAATAAGACAGTCTCTTATATTAATTTTTTCTCCCAAAGTTGCACTAGGTCTTATTTTCAGGGGATGTCTTATCTTTCCATGCACTAGGTCTTATTTTTGGAGGATGTCTTATTTTCGGGGAAACACGGTACCACTGGGGATTAATGCTTCAACATATGAATTTGTGTGTGTGTGTGTGTGTGTGGGGGGGATATAAATTAGTCCATGACACACAGGTATAACCAGCCCCCAGATCAAGAAACTGAATGTTTCCAGCACCCTGAAGGCCCCCTATGCTCCCTCCCTTCTAGTCCCTCCCATCCTCCAGCCTTATTACCCCCAATGGTCAACACTGATTGGACTCCTGCCACTAGGTGCATCCATTACTTAGGTTGCATATCTGCAAACCTTGTACAAATAGACTCAACTCAACATTATGTTTGTGCATTTCACCCCAGTTGTTGTGTGTGGTTGTCATCCCTTCATTCTCCCTGCAGTGCGGAGCAGTCCATTGTGTGAACACACCACAGGTTACTTACCCATCCAGGTGTTGGTGGGGGTTGGGCAGCTCCCAGTCTGGAGCTATTAAGAACAGTGCTGCATGAACACCTGGTGCCCGTCTTTGGGTGAGCAGAGAGTTGCATTTCTGGTGGGGTCATGAGGTATGTTCACGTTCACCTTGAGGAGATGATGCCCAATAACGCCCCAAGGAGGTCTGACAAATCTGCACTCACATCACCAGTGTTTGTGAGAGAGAGGTCTACTCCATCTGTCCTCAGGTTATGGGCTCAATTACGACCCCCAACTCCCGGATTCCTATGTTGAGACCCTAACCTCTAATTCCTCAGAATGTGACTGTATTTGGAGGCAAGGTCTTTAAAGAGGTAGTTAAGTTCAACTGAGGCCATTGGGGTGGGCCCTGTTCCAATCTGGTTGGTGTCCTTGTAAGAAGAGGTGATCAGGACTTGCAGAGACACAGTGCATGCATGTGCCCTGAAGAGAGACCACATGAAGACAGTGAGAAGGTGGCCAACTGTGTGGCAATGGGAAAGGCCTCAGGAGAAACCAAACCCTGCTGTCACCTTGATCTTGGACTTTCAGCCACCAGAACTGTGAGAAAACATATTTCTGTTGTTTAATCCACTCAGGCTGTGGTATTTTGTTACAGCAGCCTGAGGAAACTGATACAATTACTTTTATGTGCTCAGTGCACCCATTATCTCACCTCATCTCCACATCAGCCCTGTGAGGAGGAGCAAGTATAAGCTGCATCTCACTGACAAGGACTGAGGCTTAGAGATTGGTGACTTCCCCAGGTCGTAACACAGGTGTGTGCCTGGGCCAGGACCAGAACTCAGGCCTTCCCACCCAGACCTGAAGTTAACTGCACACCTGCCTTCCAGTCTATTAATCCAGAACTGACTGTACTTTTGTTTTAATCATGACGTTAGATCATTCACGCTCCATTTCTCATCCAGAGATTATTAGAATAATGACTGCATTTGGTTTGCAGTTTGGGGTTCAGGAGGGAGATGGGCTTGGGAAGCAGAAAGGATTTGGTTTAAACTCTGGGTTCTTGGCCTCTTGCTGAGTACATGTGAGCCAGTCCCTTAGATCTGTGTCCTCCTCCACAAGGCCTCTTCACGGGCTCACTGTGTACCTCCAGTGTGTGTATGGGAATATGCCTCGTAAACAGTAAAGTGCTTGCAAAGTGGTAACTGCTTCAGAGACTGTGTGAGTTTTGCTATGCTTTTGCTAGAGATTGAATTGTTTCTCCATCTATTCACAAGTTGAAGCCCTGAACCCAACATGAGATGGCATCTGGAGGTGCAGCCTTTGGAAAGTAAGTAGAGTTAGATGAGGTCATGAGGAGAAGCCCTGATCAGATGGGATAAGTGTCCTGATAAGAGGAGACACGGAGAACTTTCTCCTATCACATGAGGATACAGCGAGGAGACAGCTGTCTGCACGCCAGGAAGAGGGCTCTCACCAGAAACCTAATCAGCTGGCATCTTGATCTTGGGCTTCCCAGCCTCCAGAACGAGGAGGATGTAAATTTATGTTGTGACACTTTCTTATGGCAGATGGAGCAGATGAAGACAGTGGTGGGGCAACATGCTACTCTTTGTCTGTTTGCAGAATGTCATAGACACATTCCACACACCAGTAAAAAAACAATGGAAATTTTTAGATCAACTTTTTGGCAAGCATTCACTCATAGAGTTGACTGGGTGCAGGCCTCTGCAGTGAAAAAATAGGTAGTACCAGTGTGTGTGTGCCTTGGGGCTGCTGCTTGAGAAGAGCCCAGTATTCCTTTTTTATGTTTGTTTCATGACCCAGGACTGTGGACTGCTCCTGTCCTGGACTCTCAAGAGTAGAAAGGCAAGGAGAGGTCAGGGAAATAGGTGAGGGAGAGGGCTGGAAGGAGCTTTCTCTGTTTTATGAAGATTTCCAGAGTGGCAGGTTTTTCTATTGTCCCCATTTTACAGATGGAGAGAAGACTCAGGCTCAGGGACTTGCCCAAAGTTGCTTAACCAATAACTTGTAGAACCAGGACTGATGCTGAAGGCATCTGGCTTCTGGATCTGCTGATTGCATGATGTTAGTCTGGATAGACTAGGTTAAGCTGCAGTAACAACCACAACATCCAGATTTATGGTTTATGGAAACAAAAGCTTCTTTTCTTGCTCATACTATGGCTGAAGGGTGATGTTTCTCTTGTGCTTTCCTGCTGAATTCAAGCTGACAGAGTGGCCAGAGTCCTCTGCTGAGATTCTGGAGGGTCTTACACCAACAATGAAATGCTTCAACCCAGAATAAGTGACATTTATCATTTTCTTTTTAAAAATATATTTTATTGATTTTTTTACAGAGAGGAAGGGAGAGGGATAGAGAGTTTGAAACATCAATGAGAGGGAAACATCGATCATCTGCATCAGGGCAACATTTATCATTTTCAACTCAATTCTGACCCACACTCATTGGCCAGAATTTGACAGATGGCCCCAAGTAAGTACAAGGGTTTCAAGGATGTTCATCCTATATGGGCCCAGAAGACAGACAGGGACATATTATTGAGTAGCACTGATGTCCATCACACGATGAGTGAATGCATGAATGATGGATGAAATGAATCAATGAAGTGTTTGGCATCCTCCCCTGAGTTTGGGGGCTGTTGAAAAGAGCCATGTAGACACTTTAAACCAGCCCGGCGCCAGGGCACTTGGGCTCTTCAGGTCCTCATAATAGGTTTGAAAATGGTCACGATGTACCAGAGTTCTCTTGCTCTCCATCGTTTACAGTCCCCCATGCCCCCATGTTCTCCCTTCCACCAAATCTCTTTGCCATTTACTGAGAGCTGCAGACCCACCCTACCCTCACAGGCCCCATTCTGGGAGACTGATGATGCTGGCCACACACAGATGGACACAGAAAGAAATTTCTACTTCTTGCACGAGCCTCGGGCAGCTGTGTGGACGGCAATTTTTCATGGGAGCGTTAGCCTCAAGTCTTTCTCGGGCTCCTGAGCATAACTATGCCCAGACAGGCTCTCTGAGATGAAAAATAAAGCGTTGTTTTTATGGTGCCATGAAAAGCCGTCTTTTTCCTCCTAAAAAAGAAACTTATTTATTTCCATGTGTGTATGGCTTTGCAGTAAGTGTGGAAGAATTAAGCCTTTGAAACTGCCGATTTATATCCATGAGTAATGGGAAGTCTTTGTCCTGGAGAGGAGAGAGGCTTCCAGTTCGCTCAGTGGCTCATTCCGTATGTATTTCCATATATCCGAGTATCTGCCAGGCCGGGATCAGGGGCTGGGCGTGCAGAGCCGTATAGGACAGTGGTCGGCAAATTCATTAGTCAACAGAGTGGCAAACCTCGACTCGAAAGCCGCATGTGGCTCATGAGCTGCAGTTTGCCAACCACTGGTATAGGAGGACACAGTGCCTGCCCTCACTCAGTTTGCAATCCACAGCCAAGTGCTGAGTGCCCAGGGCATGGGGACACCGAGCAGCAAGTGGTGGGGAGGCCTCGCTGAGGACATTAGAGGAAAAACCAGGTGAGGCGGGTGAAGAAGATGATGCTGGCAGAAGGAGTGACATTGTGAGAGGGGAGGAGGTAGATGGGAGGTGGGTAAGCAACTTTCTCAGGTCCCAGGACTGGAACTCAGGCAGTATGGCTTCCACAGTCACTGTCCTACCCACTGTACTATATTCCAGGCAGGCAACCCAAGTTGGGATAGCATCGGTGTGCAGAGAAGCACAAGGCTGATTGCTGATTGCTGATTGGGATGAGAAGGGAGATCTATCTGCTCTCCTCCCACCTCCGGCCTGCTGTCCACGCCTGCTGATTTCTTCACCAACAAGGGAGCATCCGAGTGGCCTGTGGCCTCAGCTCTCTGCCCTGGGTCTCGGCGAGCAATGAAGACATGATGTGCTGATAGGTAGGAAGCAGAAAAACAAAAGGAACACCTGCATTTGCTCTTTGTTAAAGCAATATAGCGACATCCCGAAACTGTGGGAAATAGAGGGAAGAAGAAAAATTACCCACAGAGACACCATCTAACTACGAGCACGATTAGTATTTTAGAGTATTTCCTTTTATTCTTCTTCAAAAGAGTGGGTGTTTTCGTTGCATGTGGCAGAAAATGAAGGACTCAGAGGGTTTGGCATGTCATTATGTGAGAAAAATGCAGGCTAATGCAGCTTCTATTTAACTTCCACATTCTCCGAAGTACCAGCTTTCCCAAACAACTCGGGGCAACAGATGGAGCCGGAGACAGGTCACTAGCGACGCAGCTTAGGCCGATCCATTCCCTCTGGGATTGTCTGCCTACCAGCCGGAGGGTCGCCTAGTGATGCTGTTACCTGGTTCCTTGGTCACCAAGCATTTTGGTTGCACATCCATCCTTAGTAAAGAATATTTTAGTGTCCTCTCTCAATTTAGGCATATACATTTAAAAATCATACTACTGCCGATCTCCAGACTAAATATTAGTACCATACTGAAATAATAGCATGTTAAATGCAGTTTGATTATTTATTTTACTATTTTTTATCTTTACTGAGGATATTCTTATTGATTTTTAGAGAAAGAATAAGAGAGAGAGAAAGAGAGAGAGAGAGAGAGGAGAAAAACATTGATCGGTTCTCTCCCTTTTGTGCCCAATGGGAGATCAAACTGGCAAGCCCCCCCAGTGTGTGTGTATGGGACAATAATCCAACCAACTGAACCACCCGGCAAGGGTTAAATTTTTATTTGTATATAAAAATAGAATGTTCTAATATTTTCTTCCTGCATTAGTTCTTAAGTTGCTCATATCACATTTATTTTATCCAATTCAGAGACAATTTCATAGACAGACATGGTATCTTTTTGGCAGGGTGAATTAATGTGTTACTTAACACCAAAATGGAACTTTGGTCTTGGAATGGAGGTTGGCACAGTCAATATCAGTGGGAAAATAAATCCTAGATCTTCCATTTAGAGAGACAGGTCTGTGGAGGGGAGAGGGGTTGAAGAAAGAGTGAAATGTTGAGGCCTCTGCGAGGCCCTGTGTTGGAGGAAGACAACCCGCAGTGGCTCACTCTTTTGTTTTGGACTTGAGGGTAAGGTCTGGATCCAGACAGGGATGGGGTTGAGATGAGTTTTGCTGAGTGGAGACTCTTGGAAGAGAAGCTAACCACCGGCTGGAGCTGGCTTACTGGCCAGGGCAAGCCCCAGGGGCAGGGCCCACAATGACAGTTTAAAAACTTGTTGGCTCAGTGGACAGAGATTCAGCCCGCAGACTGAAGGGTGCTGGGTTTGATTCCAGTCAAGATCACTCACTCTGTTTGGGCACTCAATCCCTGGTAAAGGGTGTGCAGGAGGCAGCTGATCAATGATTCTCTCTCATCATTGATGTTTCTATCTCTCTCTCCATCTCCCTTCCTCTCTGAAATCAAGAAAAATATATTTAAAAAAACTAAAAAATTGTGGTAAAATTGACATAACATAAAAGTGACCATTTAAGCATTTTAAAGTATATAGTTCAACAATGTTACCTACATTCACATTGTTGAGCAACCAATCTCCAGAATTCTTTTCACTTATAAAAATGAAACTCTGTTTCCATCTATACTAATAATAGAGGAATATGCAAATTGTCCAGGACGCTGTCACAATAATGACCAAACAGCAGGCTGCCTGGGGCAGCCAGGCCAACAGGGGGGCTAGTGAGGGATGACCAAACTACTGAACAGCAGGCTGTGTGTGGCAACCAGGTTGGCAGGGGGGCAGTTAGGGGTGATCAGGTTGGCAGGCAGAGGTGGTTAGGGGTGATCAGGCTGGCGGGCAGGGGGGCAGCTAGGGGCAATCAGGCAGGCAGGTAGGTGGGCAGTTAGGAGCCAGTGGTCCTGAATTGGAGAGGGTGCAGGCTGGGCTGAGGGGGACCCCTCCCTCCCCATGCATGAATTTCATGCACCAGGCCTCTAGTTAAATAATAACTCCCAATCCCCCCTTCTCCCAGGCCACCACCATTGTCCTTTCTGTCTCTCTGAATTTGACTGTTTTAGGAACCTCATATGAGTGGAATCATATGGTATTTGTTCTTTTGTGTCTGGCTTATTACATGACATGATGTCTTCAGGGTTCATTCATGTTGTAGCATGTGTCATCATCTTCTGTTTTTAAGATCAAATAACATTCCACTATATGAATGCACCACATTGTGTTTATCTGCTCATCCATTGATGGACACTTGGGTGGCTTATACTTTTGGCTATTGTGAATAATGCTGCTATAGATGTGGCTATGCAAATATCTCTCTGAGTTTCTGTTTGCAATTATTTTGGATATTATCTATATTAATAAAAGGATAATATGCTAATAGACCAGGTCAACCGGCCATCTTCTGGACATCCAATTTCTTTCTGGACAAAGTCATGGTGGTGGGGGCTGAGGCAGAGGCAGTTAGGGGTAAGATCAGGCTGGCAGGGGGTTAGGGGCAAGATCAGGCTGGCAGGGGAGGATAGTTGGGGGTGACTAGGTTGGCAGGGGAGAGCAGTTGGGGGCATTAGGCAGGTAGGCAGGTGAGTAGTTAGGAGCCAGTGGTTTTGGATTGCGAGAGGGCAGTTGGACATCCCCCGAGGGTTCCAAGATTAGAGAAAGTGCAGGCTGGGCTGAGGGACACCCCCACCCCATGCACAAATTTCATGCACTGGGCCTCTAGTGAAATAATAAAAATAATAGATATTGGTTTCTGTCCCTGGGTCCTGGCACAGGACTTCCAAGACCCTTGAAATGTCCTAAGCAAAAGGAGTACTGGGATCACTTTTTGTTCTAATATTTGCTCTTTGGCCCTGGTTCCTAACACAGAGTCCCTGAATCTCTTGGAATTTCCTTTGTTCTATGGAGGTGACCCTGGGTGGCTCCTGCATGGGGGCTGGTCCCCAGGAAGACCAGGCCATGATTAGAAGTTTAGAATTTTCAGCCCTGCCCCTCATTCTCCAGAGGGGGATAGGGGCTGGAAGTAGAGTTAATAATCAGTGATTCCTACTGAGGAAGCCTCCATAAAAACCCCAACAATAGGGGTTCGAAGAGCTTCTCAGATGAACACATCTACATACTGGGAGGGTGATGCATCCCAACCCCACAGGGACAGAGGCTTCTGGCTCAGGACCTTTCCAGATCTCCCTCTCTCCTCGTTTCTCTTCATCTGGCTGTTCATCCTTTATTTTATCCTTTATTAGGTAATAAACCAGTAAGTGTGTTTTCCTGATTTCTGTAGGTTATTCAAGCAAATCATTGAATTCAGGTGTGGTGTCATGGGAACCTCCAATTAGTAGCCACGTCAGAGTTGTGGATATCCTGGGGCCCTCCTACTTGCAATTGGCAGTTCTGGCTCCTGTCAGCATTGAACTGAACTGTGGGACAGCCAGCTGGTGCTGGGGAGAACAGCTTGGTGTGGGAAAAGGGCAGCACATGGCATCGGTTGTGTAAGTGGCAGCAGGGAGTGAAGGAGAAAGGCCACGTGTGACATCAGACATGTAAGTGTGGCAGTGGTGTGAGAGTGAAGGGGGCCACACCAGAACAGGAGAGGAGGGTTTGTTTCTCTCCCACTCAGTGTCTTGCTAGGTCCTTTCGTGATTCTGTCATTAATTCTTTGAGGACCCACCACACTGTCTTTACAGCGGCTGCTCCATTTTACATCCCGTCCAACAATGCACGTGCCAGTGATGTGCAGAGAGGAGTCCACGCTGGTGGAGTGTGGTTTCAGGACGTGAATGCTCTCCACCGCCAGCACAGGTGCTCGAGTCTTGTGCTCTGAGCGCATCATTTGGGGGGGGGGGGTCCCATCTGAGTCAGGCTGGAGGAGAAGGGAGGAAGCGGGACAGAGGAGCACCAGAGGGTAGGGGCTTGGGTGCTGGGGCATAACAGCCTCGGATGCTGGTTGTGTTCGTGGGCAAGTCACTTAGCCTCTCTGTGCCCCTCCCAGGGGCTTGCGAGAAGCATATAGTCTAAGATGCACAGAGTGCTCTGCAGAGCTCCGTGAATGTTAGCTGTTATTTTTGAAGCAAGCGAAGCTGGAATTGGAAGTTGCCACATGGAGCTGAAAGTCACTGCGAGAGCCTGCCTGCTGGACAGCTCAGGGATTCTGCGCCCGGCCAATGTCATCCGAGTCTGAGCGGAAGGGCAACCCCAGCGACCAGCTAACGCCTTGTGGTGGCTGGAAGGGGCCCCAGCGGCACAGCCTTTCTTCTTTCCTGAGGTGATGAAGTCATGGGAGAGGTTTGTTTGCTCTTCTTGTTGGGAGGGAGCCAGGCCTCTCGGCTCCATGCGGCTCCCCGGGGACTCTTCCAGAAAAGTGAATATTTGTAAAGTGCTCTACAGATGACGGAGCCCCGGAATAGCCATTATCTGATTTGATTATCACAACAGCACTATGACCCTTTTAGACTGAGGAGAGAGAGAGAGAGAGAGAGAGAGAGAGAGAGAGAGAGAGAGAGAGAGAGAGAGAGAGAGAGGAGGGTAGGGTAAGTAATGTGAGACAAGCTCTCTTCTTTTCTCTTTTGGTTGTTTTTGTTATTTTTTTTTTTACTAAAAGTCTGGGTCTCTGGCATAGAGTCTACGTGCCTCCTGCACCACCAGCTGGCAGCCAGGTGGGAGCAGGAGCCTCCTCAGGTGCAGGCTGGGACAGCTGCTGACCCGGTTCCCAGCAGGGGGTAATGAACCCAGGAGCTCTGCGGCCCTGACCTTGAACCGCTAGTGCTGAGCTCCAGGTCTGAGGCTGCTGACCCGGTTCCCAGCTGGAGACAGGTGGACCCAGGAGCACTGCGGCCCTGACCTTGAGCCACTAGTGCTGAGCTCCAGCTCTGAGGCTGGGTCTTGGCCAAGAGTAGGGCTGGGCGCGTTGGCTGGCCTCAGGCAGGCGAGCCGTGATGGTGACCGCACTGGGAGCTGGCCTCGCCTTCCACAGAGGTCGTGAGTAATCACTTTATGAGGCAGATGTTGATCTCATCTCCATTTTACGGGCGAGAGGGAACTGGATTTCGGGGAAGTACGCACGGTTTATGTCAGAGGCAGGTCGGTCTGACCTCAGAGCTTAACTCCACCCAGAGAAGCAGCCGAGGGAGGCACAGCCTACAGGAAAGGTCTATGGAACACTGTTCATTTGCCATCACTCACTGTCATTTGCTTGGGTTTATTCTGCTTTAAACAAGAACTGAAACATAGCCTGGAAGACTATTTCCCCCCAAAGGGGAACAAGAGTCTGATTATTCAGGGGTCCCCAAGAAACCCAGGACTGCTGGTGGGGGAGCCATTTTCAGACCTGAGGTGTGTGTGTGTGTGTGTGTGTGTGTGTGTGTGTGGCGGGGGAAGAGCTGAGGAGGAGAAGAGGGGTGAGAGGCGGAGCAGGAGGAGCAGCCACTCTGGCTGAGCAGACACAGGCAGACTCTCCCTGGGGCCAAGGTCTCACTCTTATCACCACCTTGTCCCAAGAGACGCCCCTGGGCACAGTTAAGTGCTTAAGTGGCAGCTCTGAAAAAGGCCATTTCCCGCCAAGACTATAAAGTGGAAAAATGGAGATGCCGTGTTCAGGCAAAGAAGCAAATGTGCGGAGCCTTCCACGGAATTTATAAATCAGTTACGGGGAGCATTAAAACGCCTCTTGCTGCACTTAATCTCCGGATCACTTTCTTCTCTTCCTCCGACACCTGACACATCACTCCTGTTTACCGGCTCTGCTGGACTCTTCACGGACGGATGTCTGTTCCTGTTTCAGAATAAACACATGTGTCTTTTCTGACTCAACGTGACTTCGAAAGGAACAGTGATCCGTGCTCCCTTGGCTCTCTGGATGGGTAGGAGCGTGGGCATGGCTGGCCTTGGGGCTGGATCTCCCTGGGCACAGGAAACCCAGCTGAGCCGAGCACACTGCCCTTTCCTGGGAGCAGGACCCTGGGAATGTGAGGCCAGGCAAAGTGTGGTCTAGACCCGCAGTTACCAATCAGTGGTCCATGGTCCAAAAGGTTGGTACCGCTGGTCTCGACAGAATGAAGGCTGAGTCAATGGGCCTACCAAATTGTACTCCGAGGTGCGTAAGACACTTGTGCAGTAATAGTCGGCGCTTCTAGAGGCCCTCCCTGGGCCAGGCACTGTGCTAAGCACATTACATCGATTGACTCATTTTAATCCTCACAACAACCCCAGAGCTACTGCCAGCCCCTATTACAGACAAGGAGATGGAGAGAGACCTTAGCTTTCCTAAATCATAGGACTGGTATGTGGTGCAGGTGGTGTGAAGCCAGGCAGTCTGACCTCAGCAGCAGGCTCATCACCGCCCTGGCCCACAGCCCTATGAAGAGGCAGATTTCTCCATTGGCCGTAATGGTGGGAAGATGCAGGGTCACTGGCTCTCATGAGAGGGCAGAGCTGGTGCGAGCCAGCCTCCGATTTGGTTATTCCCTGCACATCAGTTTGCGGGCTGGCATGTTGTGACTGTTTCTGTCTCCACCCTTTAAAACACATTTGGTCAAGTCTAGCGAGGCTTCCGCTGGCAGGGCCCAAGGGCCGAGAGCTGAGGCAGCTCCGTCCTCCTGTCCATTACTCCTGGGGAAGCAGCTGGGGAAAGTTGTCCTGGGAACAAGCCTGGGTCAGGAGACCCAGAAGAGAGAGGTCCCATGGCGAGTTTTGAAAAGCTTGGGTCACACAAGAGGAGGTGTGGGGGGCTCAACTCAGGCCAGGTTGAGGGACATCTCTAAGTAGCCAGTGATGTGCGTGGGGTGATGAAGTGCTTTGGAACCTTCAGCTCTGGCTCTTCCTCACAAGGCTCTCTCATCTCATGGAGGACACCGGTGTGTACCCCTCACATGGTCAGGATAAACCTGCCAGACTTGGGTCACTCACCATCCAGACCTTTCTCCTCGGGTCCTGATATGAGCCCACATGGGCCACATGATGGCTCCCTTCTGCATCCCCACCTCCAAGCGTCACTCAGCCTCAGCTGTAGCCACGTGCCCTCCAGTCCCCTTGTCCAGAAGAGATGGGGGGGGGTCTTGGTCTGGTACCCATATGGGGCTCTCTGGCCTCTCTGAGCTTAGCTGGGTTGACACCTGTGCTCCCTCATCTTGCAAGGGGGTGACTTTGAGACCCAATGAGAATGTCAGCAGGAGATGGCAGGAATTCTGAAATTCTGTGTGGCCGGTGAAAGGGTGAGTAGCAGACCTCACTGCGGGGGGTGGGTGGGTTCTCTTCCCACCCTGAAACCCCACATTTCTAAATGGGAATCCAAATGGAAATGTAGACAGAGATGATAGGGGAGTGACTTGGATGACAACCTCCAGCTAAACAGCTGAGTTGTAAGAAAAAAAGGGGGACCCGGAAGACAGCAATGCTTGAATGGAAAGAAACCACGCCGAAGACTTCCTGGGAGAATTAGTAGCCTATTTCAGCATGAAAACGTGTAAAATTTCAGTCACATGCTAGTTCCCAGTTTCTAAGGCATTTTCCTTTACTATGATCTTCCCATCCTCTGACCACCCCCCCCCCCCAATAGTTCTGGGAAAGGCAGAGAAGTATAGCATGCCCATTTCATAGAAGAGAAAAAAAGAGAGAGGAAATGGGATTTATTAGGCTCACACAACTAAGTTATGGAATGTGGACCCAGACTCAGCCCTTTTTTTTCTGCTCAGGACCCTTCCCACAACTCAGCATGGTGTATCTTTTTATTTTTATGAGAGAGAGACGAGAGAGAGAGAGAGAGAGAGAGAGAGAGAGAGAGAGAGAGAGAGAGAGATGCAGACATGGATTGCCTGACTAGGAATGGAACCTACCACCTTTTGCTGTATGGGACGTTGCTCCAAATAACTGAGTCACTT
Organism: Pipistrellus kuhlii; assembly: GCF_014108245.1. NCBI lineage: Eukaryota > Metazoa > Chordata > Mammalia > Chiroptera > Vespertilionidae > Pipistrellus > Pipistrellus kuhlii. The sequence goes on from NW_023425522.1 coordinate 10,848,383, forward strand.
GCTAGGGCTGCATGGTGCATCTTGATTTTAGGAAAACATTTGACACTTTGGGTGATCTCCTGGAGGACCAGAGGGGAGAGTCACCGATGTGAAGGGAAGTCTGGTGAGTTGAACATCAATGGCCCTGGCTATTTAATGGCTGAAGGCAGGGGTCTCTGGGCATGCCTGCCACAGGCCTCTTATACAGGCACTCCTCCCATGGCACAGAGCTGTGGTTATCCTTGATGCCACCGTGCCACAAGGGAGGGACAGCTAATACACAGAGTGGGAGGATGGAGTACACAACAGTTGGGAATGTTTGGCGCATTGGAGAGGGCAAGGGCTGTGGAGTCAGACCGGCTGTGGGAACTTAGGCAAATTACTTAATGAGAGCAGATGTTCATGAAACATCCCTTCCCTCCGCCCTTCCTCCCTCTGATGAAGAAGAGGCAAGATTGCTGCCTTTGGATGCTGGAAACTCCATCCTAATAAAGAGGATGCTGCCTGTACCCCCAGCCTGGTGGCTGCAGCTCAGGCCTGGTGCCTGGCAGCCTGGGTTCACACCCAGCCCCACTGCACACTAGCTACAAGATCTTGGGCGAGCGATGCCATCTCTCAGGGACCCCTTATAACATGGAGATAACAGGATTGCTGGGTGAAAGCATTTGCGATGGCAGCCAGCACATACAGTGAGCACTTTCAATGGTTGTCCTTGTTCTGTGGCCCCAAAGGTAGAGTGAAGCCCGATGCTGTGACTTATAAGGAATCAATGTTTTATTCCTTGTGGGTGAGAACTGCTGACATCCCTCCCCTGCTGATCATCTTTCATTTCTGCTTTGTTACCTTCGGGAGGAAGACACACATCCTAATGCAGCCTTTGCAGCCCTGCTCACGTGGCCCTAGACTCGTGACAGACTCCTCTCACACCCCTTCAGCCCCGCTCACTGTGTTACATCTGCACCAGCCTTCTACCCGGGCTCATAGGCGCCATGTCCTGGCCGCCAGCCCCGGGCCTTTGCACCGCACTTCCCTCTGCCTCTGGAACACTCTTCTCTCCCTTTTGTGGTAAGTCTCTACCAGCCCTTCAGCTTTCAGCTTAGGTGTCGTTTCCTCAGGGAAACTTCTAGATCCTTCAAGCAATGCTAGACCTCGTGTTGCGTGCTCTTGTAGAACTCTATTGTCCCGTGTAATAGCATCACAGTAGTAATTATTCATACAATCATTTAATTTAATACCTCTAATGGGAGCAGGAACAATCTCTCTTTCCGCTCGCTGTCTCTGCTGCTCTTAGCACAGTGCCTGGCCCATGGGAGGCAGTCAGGAAACATTTGTGGGCTGAATGAATGAATGCATTTTCTCGGGGGCAGAGTTACACCAGGCTGCCTTTGGGGGCCATTGCAGATGTGGGGTCCTGGCCTTGTCTGGGAGGCCAGGGGCTGAAGTATTGAGGTCAGCAGCTTCCTGGCTTCCTCCAAGGAGGACTCTCTGCCTTGTGATGTAAATAGGCTACCAACCTTCAAGCTCCGAGGCTGCAAAAGTGGGAAGTCACCAGCTGAGATGGATGGGGGTGGCAGGGCTGACATATTTCTGCACTGAGGGGTGTCAGCTCCTGGGGGGCAAAAAAGGGGGAGTGGACACGCCCAAGTGGAGAGTGGCCAGCAGGAAGGCCTGGCTTAACAGCTGCCTGGTAGGACTTTCCTCGACTCGTGTCTACACCAGCATAAAGCCCCCCCTCCTCCCTCCATGATTGTTAAGTCCTCAGAACAGTAGCCTGACCCTCACAGTCAAATACAGGGGCACCAGGGAAGGAAGGCGAGGAAGGCAGTGTGAGCAGAGGCAGGGAGCATCCCATCAGGCAGCCAAGAGCAGTGGTTTGGGCACAGCTAACCTCCCAGCGATCTGCCCACACATTACCCGTCACACTTGCTGGGGGACTCCCGCGTTATTTACTGTTGTACCTCCTGGGCCTCCAGCAGGGCATGGTGACGGAACTCCAGTCCCCGTGGCTGCCCCTCTCCTGCCTGGCAGGCAGAGAGGCCTACATCCCACTGATCAGCCCGGGTCAGGAATTGCACTCGGGACCCAGCGACCACTTTCTCCCTCACCCAGAGACACGTCTCTCGAAGGAGGGCCGGTTATTTTTGACTCTTCTGCGCACACTTATCCCCCATTTCCAGGAATTGCATTGGCACCAGAGGCTCTTGCAAGTAGCAATTTACTAGAATAAAATCAAATCCCTAGTCAGCTTTGGAAAGCAATAAAATAAGTAGAATTGCGTTTTCCAGGAGGTTGGAGACACACCCACTCGCGGCTTGAAAGCACCCTGTTTGCTTTGGTCCTTTTAAAGAGACACCGCCGATCAATCAGCCCACACTTTCATTGAAAGCCGGGAGCACCAGGGAAAAGACAGGCCCAAAGCTCCCTCTCTCCTTCCAGGAGGCTCAGAAGCCAGCTGCTCCCTTTCTTTCATCTGCATGTCCCCCACGCCCATCCTCCCCATCTTTCTCCTTCTGCTTTTCCTTAGGAAATACTCAGCACACAGGGAACATCTGGAAATATAGGTTTCCATGGAAAAGTCAGCAGGCTGGGCTTTGTTCTCATCTCCAGCTGATGGAGACAGCCATTGGGATGGTGGCAGGGAGCCACTGTCAGGGTCACCTCAGTGCTAGGCTTACAGACCTCCTTCATGCAGTGGGAAGTCTGGGGAACTGGGATGAGGGGGCAACACCCAGAGGAGCCAGAGAGCCCCATCGTTGACATTCAGAGCTCTGGGAATAAGGCCTCTTTTAAGCCTTTAATGCCCGGAAGAGGTCAAAGAACACATCTGGGTTTGGTTTTGCAAGACAGGCTGCCAGGACCTGAGAGCAGAGGAGGAGTGGGCTGGGCATCCCTCTCCCTGACCCACCTAACCAAAGCATTGTCCCTGTCCCAGAGCTGCCCTCACCTGACTTCCTCTCACTGGACCTTCACCATTCAGGTTACTTCCTCCCAAAGGCCCCCCACCCCAAGCTGGGATCATGCGGGCCCTGGGCCTGGCCACTCTGTGCTTAGTGCCCTGATGTGTAAAGCAGCGACTTGATCCCTCAAGGACAAGGGCCTGGCCCATCTCACTCCGTTCCCTCCCCTCTCCCCTGACAGACGGGCACAGAGTCAGCACTTGGACACACTGCTCCCAGGAGATGAACTGGCACCTGGAAACAGCCCAGTATCAGCCTCTCAGCCCAGAGGGAGCCCAGCTGCTCACACCCACAGAGAGAGTGGGTGGCTCATTAGGAAGAAGCCAAATGTGGGGTCACTCTCCACTTCCCTAACCTGCCATCTACCCAAGAGGCTTAGACCTAAAGCATCACAAATGCAACAAAGAGAACCGTGGGGGTGTGAACTGGGAGATCCCCAAGAACACGGACCCACTCATCCTGACCCCCCCTTTCCCCTTCCCTGAGGGAGCCAGGCACAGAGACGGAGGGGTCCCGAGAGCACAGCAAGACCGGGAATATTATGCCAGTGAGAGGACGGACGGAGATAACCTTGGGGACCTCGGGAAGGATGCGGGGGACCTAGGAGATGGCAGCATCTTTAGACACGAAGACTGTCAGGCCCAGAGTCACACGGCCAGTCAGACACCTGGCCTCGGCTCCACTTCAGTGCTCTGTCCAATGCTCCGCAGAGCCCCACATTGGAATCGGCCCTTCGGAGCCATGTCCTTGGTCGGGGAAGCAGAATGAGATGTCTGGCAGAGCCGGGCCCCGTGGCAGAATGACAAATGGCTCCCTTGCATTGCTAGGAAGTGGGTTCTGGGAACAAGGGCAGCCAATGGAGCCATTTATCCACCTCCCAGGCAGTGACCGGGCCATCAGGGAGGGGGGACGAGAGAGCAGGTGAAGGCGAGGGGCTCTCCCACTCAGTGGTGACACTGCCACCCGGTGGACCAGCACTTCAAACGTAAGGCCTGTTTGTCCGAAAGGCGAGGTCTAGGGCAAAGACAGCCTTTTCACTTAAACTGCATTGAAAATCAGAGCTTTTCATTTATGCTCATTGCAACTCCAAGCCTTGCAATTCCTCATCTACCCATAACGTTTTCAAATGGTATACTATAGGTGCTGAAAGAATAATGTTCCAGAGGACATTTGGCAAGTGTCTATGAAAACCTTAGGATATTTATACTCTTTGTCTCAGGAAATCCATTTCTAGAAATAGATCCTAAGAAAACGATCCGAGATGGAGATAAAGATGTTTATAGCGGCATTAAATTAGATTCCATCTTAATACCCTGCCATTAAGGCACAATGGCAAACCATGGCATATCCATTTGGTAAATTTTTATGAGTCATTTAAAAATGATGTAAAGAATTTTAACGATGTGAGAAATGCTTATGATATAATGCGAAACGAAAAAGTAGGGTGTGCAACTGTCAACGCATATATTTTAACTGTTTAGATTTTTATCTCTCTTTCCATCTCTTTTTAAATCCCCACCTAATCTTAGAAGAAGGATAAGAAGGAGGCATGTCAAATGTTGAAGGTGGTTTTTCTCTGAAAGGAAGGCATTTGGGGCAATTTTAAATGCCTTCCCGAAGGTTCCATGCTGGTCTCCTACTGTGTTTAATGATTAGGAACATGTAGCAGGGGTTGCGGCTGGGCTGGAGCTGAGAGTTGGCTATCTCTGATAGATGGAGGTAAGGGACAACCTCTCTCAGGTATCAGTTTACCTCTCCCGATCTCCTGGCTGCTTGTGTCTTTGGCCTTCAGAGTGGCCTAGTGAGCCTGGGCTGGGGCCCCAAACCTTCCTCTCCTCCTAGTCGGCAAAGGGCCCCAGGAGAAGTCTAGCTAGTGGACAATACTCGGCAAGAGAAAGGCTATTCTGTGGAGCTGCGCGGTGATTGCTACTTGAAAGCCCACCCTTCCCCCAATCTGTTGACTCAGTCACCATGGCAACCTGTGTGGACTCTGGAAAGAAAGATGTGATTGTCAGAAAGTGCTGTCAGCCCTAGGGGCCCAAGCAGCCGGGCTGTGGGCCCATCTGGGTGCATGAGGATCAGTGGAGGTGGGGTTGGGGGAGGGGGGCGTGTCTCAGTTACTCTGCAGTGTGGCTAAGAGCATATGGGCATCAAAGGTGGGCCAGGGCTTGGGGCAGGGGAACAGTGGGCAGTGGGCTGTTCAGTGGCACCAGCAGAGAGGATGGGAGAGCAGGGCAATGAGTCGGAGACCAGGTCCCAGCGCAGAGCAGCAGAGTGAGGAGGACAGAGGGAGGGGTCTTGGGCAGAGATCTGGGAGCTTGATGCTGTGACCCCTGTGTCCAGAGGAAGGAGGTCTGAGGACACAGGTGTCACAGAGACTGCTGGAGAGAGAGCACCAGCCACCACGGCCTGTCTTTGTAATGGTTGTGACACTCTCTGTACAGAAAGGTCCAGAAGGGAAGAGGAGTTACAAAGGCAAGTTCAAAGTGCAAACAGACTTCATGGGGTCAAAAAAATTGGACACCTTTAGGCAGGTCCATCCAACCCTCCCCTCCCCTCCCCTCCCCTCCTATGTGTCCTATCCTCTTCACTTTGGTGCATCACCTGCCAGAGCCCTGCAGCCGCGTGACTGAGTAGCCCGTGGTGGATGCTAAGGACCTTGCCAGCTTTCATAGCACAAAGCACTTTCACAGTCCTGTCTCTCTCCTACCCTCCAGCCCACCCCCTCTCCCTGAGCCACTGAGAGCCACTTGCCCTCTGAACACGCCTCTTCTCGCTGGCCTTTGCTGAGCTGTTTCCCCTGCCCGCACACCCTGTCTATCCCAGCAACTCCCCCCCCTCATCTTCCAAGTCTCCACTTAGGGTGCTTCAGCCTCACATCTTTCCCGATCCCCTCCCAGCAGTGCAGGCACTCCTGTCTGTGTCCCACTTTGGCGTGGCTGTGGGACTTCTGTCCTCTGCTCCCTCCCTTGGTGGCCTTCAGAGCAGAGCTGGCCTACAGTCGGCTCAGTGCTGTTGGAGCAAAGATGCTCTATCCCAGAACTGCTGAGAGATCACAGGCTCAGAGAGGTACAGGAAGTTGTCCAGGGTCACACAGCTCAATAGAGAAGCAGAGCTGAAACCAGAAAACAGGTCTTCTTTCCTCAAATGTCCGCTGGTCTTTCTTTGCATCAGTTATGACAACTGGCTGGGCAAACCAGCATGTTTTAATTACTTGAAAGGGTCAGGGCAATAGATTAGTGATAGTGAGAAGGCTAACCCCCATTTTTGTAAAAATAAAACACACTACTGTTTGAAATTCTCTGCTATCAGATGATCCCTTATTCTGTGAGTCAACTCTGTTATTTTTAGATGGCCCCTTACTCTGTAAATTAACTTTGCTTTCTAGCAGCTTGAATAATAGGGAAGATAAACTTGGCTGTCTGACCTTGTAGGCTAGTCATCTGACATAAGGTCTGAAAAAACCCTTATTTGGGAGACAAAGAGGGTGGAAAGATATAACTAGGGAAAGCTTCCTCCGTGTTTTTGTTCAGAAATTTGGGAGACATCTCCCTCTGGGCCAGCTGGCTAGTAAATGGTGTAACTCCATTTCTCTGGGCATTGCTTGGTGTTTCTCCAGTCCTCAGTAAGCATGATTTCTGCCGTAATAATAGCAAATAATGGATACGGCTGATACATAATTTTTTCCCACAGGGATGAGTGAGTAGGTGCTATTCACAAAACACCTGGGTTAGTTCTTTTCCCCCAAATTTGACTTCCTCTCTGGGCATCCTCTTCTGGATTGGCAGAGTTCTTGTTTCCTAAGGACTCCAAAGGAGTCAGCTGAGTACAGTGCCATTGTTCAGTGTCAGGGACGGGGAGAGGGATGTCCAGCTTAGTCGCATGGACACAGACTGCAGCCACACTGCAAGGTTCAAGTTCCATCTCTGCTGTGTGACTTTGGACAAATGACTTAACCATTCTGTGTCTCAGTCCCCTTACTTGTAAGATATGCATGTCATTACCTCCTGGTCTCATAGGGCTGTTGAGAGGATTACATCAGTTTAATCCATATAAAGTGCTTAAAAATAGCCTCTAGCACACAATAAGCCCTTACATGAGTGCCATGCTGCTATCACCATAATTTTACCCTGTGATGTTGGTGGAAGGGCAGAGTCCTAAGAATCAGGAGGCCTGGCTCCCTGGTCTTGCTGTACCCTCAGGGCCCCTTCCTCTCTCTGTGCCTGACTCCCTCAGGGCCTGGAGCCAGGGTGGGGTCCGTGCTCTTGGGGAATTCTCCCAGTTCATACCCCCACGGTTCTCTTTGTTGCATTTGTGATGCTTTGGGTCTAAACCTCTTGGGTAGTGGAAGGTCAGGGAAGTGGAGAGTCACCCATCATCTGGCTTCTTCTTAATGAGCCACCCACTCTCTCTGTGGGTGTGAGCAGCTGGGTTCCCTCTGGGCTGAGAGGCTGATACTGATCTGCTTGCAGGCGCCAGTTCATCTCCTGGGAGCAGTGTGTCCAAGTGCAGATGCTGGGCCAGTCTGTCTCACGAGGGAGGGGAGGAAATGGGGTGAGACGGGCCAAGCCCTTGTCCTTGAGGGATCAAGTCGCTTTACATGTCAGGGCACTAAGCACATGTCAGGGCACTAAGCACTTGCTCAGGGGACTGTGTGATCCCAGCTGGGGGTAGGGGCTTTGGGAGGAGGTAACCTGAATGGTGAAGGTCCAGTGAGAGGAAGTGAGGGGAGGGGAGGGACGAGCATCCCAGGACCACAGAAGGAATGGCAGAGCCAGGCTGGAGCACTGAACTGAGGAGGGAGCTGGAAAGAGCTAGCCAGCAGTCGGTGGGCTGGGGTCAGTTCCTGGAACCAGCTCCCAGTCTATGAGGGCAGCTCAGGAGCAGGAGACAACGCTTTGGTCAGGTGGGCCAGGATCCTGGCAGCCTGTCTTACAAAACCGAACCCAGGTGTGTTCTGTAACGTCTTCCTGAGAGTGTTCTTAAAGAGGCATTATTCCCAGAGCTTGAATATCAATGATGGGGCTCTCTGCGGGGCTTTTGGGGGTTGCCCCTTCATGCCAGTCCCCTGGACTTTTCACTGCATGAAGGAGGTCTGTAAGCCCAGCTGCAAAGCCAGTGGGGGCCCAGTGCCTGGAGGTTGGTGGGCTGTGACAGGCCTTTTGAGACCAGGGGCCTCTGAGCAGAGCTGCCCTATCGCTGCTGAGCAAGGGGCCAGGCCCTACCTTTCGGTGTCTTCAGATTTCCCACCATCTGCTTAGCCGGACCCTCTTTGAAATCCTTCCACAAAATAATTAGCATCCATTTGTTTCTAGAGCTCGCTTCGTGACATGAGTCATTGTAGGAGCTTTCAACGTGGCTCACAGAAATTTCCATTTGATGCAAAGTTGAAAATGGCTTAAGTGGGACTCCACAGGGGCCCCCCTCGCTTCTGCCAGCTCCCCAGCATCTGGTGCCTCCAATGGCTCCCTCCCACCCGTTCCTGTGTGGCCTGCTGAGAGGTGATGACAGGAGCAGAGCACACTGTAGTGAGATTAGATGCTCCCCTTTGGAGCCCGTGCAGAAGGAGACTCATGAGGGGAACACGCCCCCTAGGATGGGGAAGGAAAGGGCTCTTAGAGATGCAGCCACCCGGGCCATTCTGGGGATGGAGCTTTGCTAAGGGAATAATTTCTGTGCTGAGCTGTGAAGGAGTTCACATAAACCCAGTCCCAGCTAGGCATCAAATCTGCTGCAGAACCATTCTGGGACACATCTGCTGTAGAAAAAGAGCATGCACCAATGCAGCGCAGCTGCCCCCTGCCCCAGAGCCCAGGGCCTCGTGCTTTCCTTGTGAGCAGCTGCCCTCACGCTGAGAACCACACTGCTGCGGTCTGGGCCAGGTTATAGATTCCCAGCTGGTCCCCTGGCTCTCCTGTGGGGAATGAGTGAATGCTGGGCAAGGGGGTCCTCAAATCATGCCACATGCTCCCTGGGCTGCAAACTCCTCTCATGCATGGTCTGCTTTGATCCCCCAAACAGCCTGTCAGATGGGTATTAAGGTCCCATCTGAGACAGAGAGGCAGAGGGACCTGCTCTGTGATTCTGGGCACTCATCTGTAAACTGGCCAGATTGGACAAGATGCTCTCTGAGGGGCTGTATTCATTCTCTGCCACGTGGTGTGCATGGGGCTGAGGTGTTGATCCCTTTGCCTGTCCACAGGGGGACCCTGCACGGGACGGCACTGGTGAGCACTGGATCGTGGCAAGCTGTGGGGCATGGTGGGATGATACTGGTTCTGAGACATATTTGGCTTCCAGCCCTGGGCTGGCTCCTTTTCAGTGTCTGGCCCTAGGCAAGCGCCTTGCATGGCTGAATCTCAGTTCCCTTCTGATCCTCGGGGTGGGGTCATCATCCCTTTTCTGCCTGCCTCGCTCTATTTAATGTGAGTCAAATAAGCCAATCAATATGAAACTTGTGGATCAGACAGATGTAAAGGTTTGTTTCTTTTGTGAAAATGAAATACGTAAAATGTACAAAATTCAAACATGGCAAAAGGGTGATGAGAGATAAACTTTACTCTCATCCTCACCGTGGTCTCCCACTTCTGCCCCCTAGACACAACCCATCATTAATGTCATGTGTGCTTTTGCTTAGAAAGTTTCTGTATGTCAAATATATATATGAAATGTGACATATATATCATGTATATTCCTCATATATAGATGATATTTAGAGCTTTTAAGAATAGTTGTTTGACAAATGTTTATTTCTTCCTTTGATGTTGGGCTTAGCCATGATTTGCTCAGGTGAATGGGATGTTAGTAGGTGTGAGATGAGCAAAGATTTGAAATATGCTGACTTGGTGGAGCTCTCCTCTCCTGCTTCTGCTATGACCATGAGAGGAATGTGCCCCAGGTAGATGGCTGGTCTTAGAGAAATGAGAGACATGTGAGTGGCACAGCCTCTCTGTAGTCTGGGGAAGTAGAGCTGCCTCAACTGAGTGCACACCTTTGAGCTGGATAATAAATGCTTATGTTTGTATGTCCCTGAGGTTTGGGGTTGTTTGTTATGCAGCAATAACTGGATGATACAATGTATTCATCCACTTAAAAAAAAAATGAAAGGGGAGAGAGAAGCACTGATTTGAGAGAGACATTGATCAGTTGCTCTTTCTCTTTCTTCCTTCCTCTCTCTTAGAAATCAATAAAAACATATTGAATGAGGATTAAAAAAAAAAAAAAAGAAGGAACTATTATTCTCTGTGATAGTATGGATAGACCTGGAGGGTATTATGCTAAGCAAAATAAGCCAATCAGAGAAAGACAAATTCCATATGATCTCACTTATAGGTGGAATCTAATGAACAAAGTAAACTGATGAACAAAATAGAACCACAGGCATGAATACATGGAACAAGCTGATTGACAGAGGTCAGAGGGGAAAGGAGTGAGATGACCGGATAAAAGAAGATGAAGAGAATAGCCAGAGAACATATATGCATAGCCCATGGACACAGACAGCAGAGTGGTGAAGGCCAGGGAAAGGCAGTGTGGGGGCTGGATGGAGGTGGGCAAATAGGGTGAAAATGGGGGACAGTTATAATGGTGTCAACAATTAAAAAAATCAACATATAAAAAAAGAAATAGGAGCATAATTCTGTGTATGCTATTATGCATCTTGCTTTCTTCACATTATATATATTATAAAAACAATACACGTTGGAAACGTCTATACTGGCATATGTACCTGCCTCTCATTCTTTTTAATGGCTGTAGAATCTTTTATTGGGTAGTGTGTTTCTCATTTGATGGACACTTAGGTTGGTCCTGTCATTTCCTATTACCAAAAATACTGTAATGACCCACAATTATATTTGTAGGACAAATAGCCCAGGAGGGAAAATTACTAGATCAAAGGATATGTTCAAAGAAGTTGAACCAATTTACACTCCCTCCAACTGCTATTTCCCACCCTAGGGATTGCACTGTGAGGGAGGCTCTGCACTCCAGCTGTGAGCCTTCTGACTCTCCTCCTGCAGCCCATGGTCTTCAAACCTCATCATGAGGTTTCAAAAAGGCAGTGTTTTCCCCAAGTGGTATATGATTTTAGGTGGTAGCAGAAATGAGTTTAAAAGGTGCATGGACAAGAGACTAATATTGAATCATGGAGAGGGGAAATTACTTCTCAAATCTCTTCCACTCCTCAGACTCCATCAGGGAGGAGGTCCCAGCAGGATGCTGATATACTTCAACACTTCTCTAGCAGTTGTTAATTTCCCTTCTTAATAAAGAGGAAAGAGGTCTTGAGCTTGGAGCCTTTGTGTGGGCAGCAGTACTCAGCTGTCATGGTATTCATTTTTTTTTTTTTTTTTTTTTTAACCAGTTAACTTTATTTTCATGGCTAATACTGGTCTTTCATTTTGGGTGATGAGAGCAAGTTTCCTTTGAAAATAAAAATTTAGCCCTGTCTGATGTGGTGCAGTAGTTGGGAGTGTCTGCCCGAGTGCCAAAGGGTCTCGGGTTCCATTCCCAGTCAAGGGTGTGTATCTGGGCTACAGATTCAATCCTTGGCCCTGGTTGGGGAGCCTGTGGGATGCAACCCATCGATGTGTCTCTCTCACGACGATGTTTCTTTGTCTCTCCCCCTCCCTTTCACTCTCTCTAGAAATTAGTGGGAAAAAATCCTCAGGTGAGGATTAACAGAAAAAATGATAATAAAAATTTATCTCATGAAGAAAAGAGCTAAATTTGAAAAGTCATAAAATATATCATACATACAGGGGTATATGTAACTTACATCATTTAGGAATAATACAACAAAACACATTCCTAAAACAGTATCTGTGATAAAGGGACTTTTCAATCAAAAGGAACACAACCTCCCCCCTTAAACCCCCCCTCCCCAACTCCAGTGCAGGGACCACCTGGGAAGCATTGACCCACTCTGGGGCCCCTGTCCATTGTATCAGCTTCAGAATTTAAAAAATAACCAGGACATGTCAGGCCACCTCCTCTTATACCAAGCCCCATACTGAGTACTCTACAATGGTGTCTCACTTAATTTTCACAGCAACCGTGAGATGCTAGCAGGAAAAAAATATCAGTCATAAACAAAAAGTATGTGGTCAGATTCCTTTTACTTATTTGTCAAGATAGTATGGGGTATTTCACACACCCTTCCTTAGCTTCCTCCAATGCCGACATCTTATGGAACCATAGTACCATTGTTGAAACCAGAAAATTAATGCTGATTCAATGCTATCAACTAATCTACAGATTTTATTTGAATTTTGCCACTTTTCCCACTAATACCCCTTTTCTGGTCCAGGAGCTCATGTGGCATTCAGTAGTCCTATCTATTTAATCTCTTCCAATCTGTGACAATTCTCCTGTCTTTATCTTTCATGATCTTGACCCTTTTGAATAATACTGGTCAGTTTTCTCCCTCCCTCCCTCCCTCCCTGTCTCCCTCCCTCCCTCTTTCCCTTCCTCCCTCCCTTCCTCCTAGCCAGAGGATATTTTCTATTGATTTTTAGAGAGAGTGGAAGAGAGAGGGTAAAGACAGAGAGAAACATAGATGTAAGAGAAACACAGTGATTGGTTGCCTCCTGCACAAGCCCCCACCAGGGCCCTGGGCCAGGGAGAAGCCTGCAGCCAAGGTATTTCCTCTTGACCAGAATTGAACTGGGGATCCTTCAGGCTGTATAGGCCGATGCTCTATCTACTGAGCCAAACCAGCTAGGGCACTCGTCAGTTATTTTATAGAAAGCCTCTCAATTTGGATCTGTCTGATGTTTACTCATGACTACCACAAAAGTGATGTTTTGTCCAACCCATTGTATTACATCAGGAGGTCCCTGATATCTTAGGACATGTGTGCGCCCTAAGTTTGGGAAACTCTTCTGTAGATGCCTGTGGCTTTGGCGATATAGATTCGTGTCTGCCAACAGTTCCCCACTCCCAGCCTCTACGTGAAGGCTGAGGATCCTCTGCCAGTGTCATAACTCATGGCCCAGCACCATGGTGGCCATTATGGAAACCAGCATCCGCATACCCACCCCCTGCTTCTCGCAGATGGTCCTGAATGGTGCCTGGGCTAAGGCTCTGTGTAGCTTTTATCCAGTGCTTACTGAGACATGCTCATGCTGGCTCAGATGGACTGTGCGAGACAGCTCTCTGCATTTGATCTTCCCTTGGATGAAGCTTTTTAGACTAGAAAATAAAGACGTCCCAGGCAGGTGGGAGTCATCCTACCCTTGACAGAGGCATCTCTGCAGTTTTTCCTTTCAGCCCCAAATGAGATTTTCCCAACTGATCTTGCTCACCATCTGTTGCCAAAGTATTGCTTTGTCTGACTTGCTTTCCTTTCATGCTTAGGAAAATGCACTGTGAAATCACAACCTCTCTTCCCTCTGCGATCTTAAGGAACACTTGCTTTTGGCTTCTATCCTACCCAGGCTCTCTCCCTGGAACTCAAGAAAGATGCTGGAGGCTTGGATCTGCTGCTGACTCCTGGGTTGGCTCAGGTCTGATAATGTCTTGAGTAGAAAAACCAATTACTGGAAGCTACAACTGATTAACTAGCTCAGGGGGTCAAATGGTAGGAGGAAATGCCTGACTCACCCTAGGGTCTGTTTCATGAGACAATGGTCCACAGGGCTGCCTCAGATGATTTCAAGGCCTGAAATGGATCCCACCCCTTAACTCACATAGAATATGGCTCCCAATGTCACCTCTGCCTACTTCTGGCTCGTACACCAACTGGTTTCATATGTTCTCAAAGCTGACGGATGAAGATGAGAAATATTAGTTATGATTTTTTTTATCAATATGAATCATTCTCTCATTTTTCTCTCTTGCATGCAAAATCCTGGTTTAGGCACCAGAAATGCATAGGGGACTTTGAGGAGTTTTTATCAGGTAGGGGAAGTCGGGAAATAAACAAATGGGTATAAGAGAATATGATTGAATGCTCTAATAGAGCAATTTGTTAACTCAGCACCTATTTATTGAGTATTCACTGTGTGCGGGGCACTGTGGTTGCTGCTGGGGAGAAAGCAGTGAATGGACTATTGATATGATCCCTGCCTTTTTGGAGCCTGGGGTTCAGAGGGAATTCAAATAACAACACTGAAGAGTGATGAAGTTTAAGACAGGGTGCTATGGGAGTGAGGAAGAGGAGACCTAACCCACCGTGGGGGTGGGGAGTAAATTTCAAATGGGGACTTGAATGTTAGGTAGGAGTTACACAGCTTGAAGAAACAGGTGCAGTGGATATGTTTCAGGTGGGGCAACAGGACCTGATGCTCAGAGATGGGAAGGACAAGGTGAATTTGAGGAACTGTGGGAAGGTCAAATTAGAACCCAGAGTTCAAAGAGAAGAGTAGAGAGAGATGAGACTGGGGAAGGAGGGGTGGAGGGTGCCTTCTAAGCTCAGGGGTTTTGACTCCATTTCTAAGAGAAATGATTACAATGTTCATTTCAGAACAACCAATCTGGTTGCATTCTGCAGTCTGGAAAAAAGAAGGCCAGAGTGGGGGCAGAATCTGCAGAAATCCTGGGAAGAGGTGATGGTAGCTTGGGATCAGGTGGGATGGAGAGAAGGGAATGAGAACAGGTCTTTAGTACCACCCCCAACCCCAGGAATAACAGCATGGGAAATACACTGAGTTTGAGTTCTAATAGGTCATATCCTGTTTTTTATAGACAGACAGGCTTTTTTTCTTTTTTTTTTTTTTTTTCCACATGAGTCATAATTTATTCTTTGGGCAAAACCATGTTGATCAGACTCTGAGTTCTGACCAATGCAGTGTGGGCAGAAATGATGTGAACCTTTCCCATGGTTGGACTCATATTTTTCTTACCTCTTCTATGGTTTCCAACTCTCTTCATCCAGGGAAGAGTGAAAGGTCACATTGCAGACACAGATGAAGAGGGAACTGTTGGGTGTCCATGGGGTGGGTAAGGAGGTAGAGAGAGTCATACAGATTCAGAAATGTATATATACACAGATATGAAAGGCCCTATCAACCAAGGTACCTACATAGGCCCAGGAAAGCACTCGGTAATAATGATAATAATTCATAATGATAAATGTAATAATAACACAATAATAAAAATAAATAAGAAATAAAATTGAAATTCTCCGAGTGTCAAAGATTGAGCTAATATTTCAAGAAACCTCACAACAACTCTGCCAGATAGGTGTTATTATGATTCATTTTTCTCTCTCTCTCTCTTTTTTTTTACAGATGAGAAAATTGAGGCCTACAGAGGGTGAGTAATTTTTGGGGTCACACTGAATTTGAGCCCAATCACCCTGGCTCAGGAGGCTGTTCCTGCCACAACACAAAGAATAGGACAGGATGACAGAGAGCTGGGGATGGGGTCATGCATGTGCCCACATGCTCACATGCACGACAGAAACAGAGAGGGTCTGGATTGTCCTTGTCCCTGAGTGAACACCATTCCATTTTCAGTGGTGACAGGAACAGAGCATTCCTCTTACCAAATCTTCCTCTAATGAAATCCTCAGCTGGCTCAGAACATTTTGTTTCTCTCTAGATAACTTTCTGATGCTATCATTTTTGCATACCGGGTTTATTTCCCCTGCTCCATCTCTCTCTGGCCCATAAAGGAGGCTCGGCTGCTTTGTTTGATGTTCTTTAGATACAAATGGTCCTTCTTTGAATAACAAATAGGATGCACCCTTCAGAGGGATTTATGATTCCCCTCTTGTTCTTCTAGTTTCTAAATGGGATATTTGCCCAGTGGTGCTTCTTCCCCAGTCAACACCAAAACTTCTTCTTCACAAATGGGTTGTCTGCTGAGCAGGTGGGTTTAGTTTTTCAGATTTTGGGCTAGAGGTTATGGTCTCAGAAGCTCCACTCTCCCAGAGTGGAAAGGTCATTAGCCATGAGCAACCCTGTCTTGGTATATGTATGGATGTGGGGAGCACTTCCTGTGGGAAGTGATGGAATTAAGAGTTTGCAGGTTGGATATGAACCTAAAGGTATTCTCTTCCAAACACCCATCAGTTCTGATTGCTATTGTTGCAGAGTGGTGTAATGCAACCTTTCATGATGCTTACATATTCTTTTGGGTTAGGAGTTTAAACAGAACCATCAAGGACAGAGTGTCTCTGCTCCATAGTGTCTGGGATCTCAGTTGAGCAGCCTTGAAGGTGGGTTATGGAGGGAGATTGTCATTCGATGGTTGGGGCAGAAATCATCTTGAGATGTCTTCACTCATCTCTGAGGTTGCTGCTGGCTGTCCCCTAGGCTGTGTGCCAGGGGACCTACACTTGGCTTTCTCATGTTGTTTCTCCATAAAGGCTGGTTTGGAATTGCACATAGGCTGGTGACTGGATTCCTAGAGTAAGCATCCCAAGAGAGCAAGGCAAAGACCACAGCACTTTGTGATCTAGCCTTGAAGGCCACATAATGTTACTGCCATACTCTGTTGGCTGAGGCACTTACAGAGGTTCAAGGGAAAAGAGACATTGATCCTACCATTCAATGGGGAAGTGGAGAGGTTCAAGAAGAGGAGGTGGGGTACCTTAATTGATTTTAGAGAGAAAAGCAGGAGAGAAAGAGAGAGAGAGAGAGAGAGAGAGAGAGAGAGAGAGAGAGAGAGAGAGAGAGAAAATTATTGTCTTTCATAAGTACATTGACTGGGGATTGAACCTGCAACCCAGGTACGTGCCCTGACTGGGAATTGTACCCAAGACCTTTTGGTTTATGAACTGATTCTCCAACAAAATGAGCCACATTGGTCAAGGATGAGCAAGTTTTTTAATTGCTTCATGCTCAGTTTCCTCTACTTGCAATGAAGACATTAATAGTCGCTACTTCGTAGGTTACGTGAAATTAAATAAGATAATGCTTACAAAGTGCTCAGCCCAAGGTCCAGCACATAGTAAATATTCAGTCAACGTTAGCTAACAACACCTACTGCATTATTGCAACAACTACTATTATTTTTGTTGGCTGCTCCTGTGTCTAGTACAGGACCAGGCACAGAGTAGATGCTCAGTAAATAGCATCAAATGAATAAATAAAGGAACAAATAAATGAATGATTTCTACTCCAATGCAGTTCCCTGAAGCAATGAAGATCCATTAAGCCATCTTTAGACACATACACTACTTACAACTAAATAAAAACAAGAAAAATCAACCTCCAGGAATGGTAGAGCACTTCAGTATTGGTTACATCCTCCTCAGTAATTGTTTCTTTTCTCTCCAGTTCTCACTCTGAAAAATGGCCTCTGGTGCTGCTCCTTGCCGGAGTCCTTCACAAATTCTGCAAATGGTAAACAAAGAACTCCACTCAGAGGAGGTGAATAATATGCCAACAAGATTGCATTCCCCATCAATTTTTGTGTCACACTTGATTAATTTTATATGTAGCTTCATTACGTCTCATCCCTCATTTCAGTAGTGTCCTTCAGATGGGACACTGAAGGAAGCAGAGAGGGGAAGCCACGCAGGGGACAAACTGGTGCAAAGAATTCATGAGCGCCCAAAAAAAGGTAGTGACTGAGATTTAACTCTCTCAGAGCCCAGCTTCCGCTCATGGAATGAGCTCATTGCTGGCACAGTGTCGTTTCCCATGCTGGACTCACGGTGCTCCAGCCACTGTGAGATAGCCACTTCAACACTATTAATCCACGGAGTGGCCAGCAAATGCTGACCCACTTAGCTGTGATAGCCAGGCAGGTGATGGTACTGGAGCTGACAGAATCTGGCCCCCAGGCACATGTCTCCAGGCGGGCTGCCTACAGCTCTGTGATCTCTGCGTGGGTTACAGTGCAGCAGAAGGTGACAAAGCCAGCTCATTGGCTAAAAGGATACTTAAAATGGGTCAAGGTAAGATTGAACTCCATCTGGTGAGCCTGAATGCCGTGCCCTTTCCCATCAGGGATGATGACATCCTCCTTCCGTTCCTCCCTCTCCAACCCATGTCCCATCTCACCTTGGGACTCCGAGGAAGTATGTAGCATTTATTTAGTTCAATTCACTAATTACTGATGGAGCTATGTAGCAGACACTTCACTTGTTTGTGTCAAGTCTGTTGCATTGGTCCACCTCTAATTTCAGCTAGAGCTGTACAGATACATGACCATAGCTGGGACTATGAATCTTGGCCCCAACTGTTCCAATTGTAGTCACAGACTGAGCCTCAACTCTCATCACACACTGAGCTCTGATCACAAGAGAACTCAGCGAGAGAATGACTGGGGATGGCTCAACCCAAGTCACCCCCACTTCTGTGGCCACAGGTGGGAGCCATGCCCTCTGGTGGGACATGAGACCTGGAAGCCACATGCTCACATGCTCATGACCTTTATGGAAACTTCACTCTTGGGTTTCTAACTCAGAAAGAGCCACTGCCATTCCCAGCAGAGCCTAATGAGGTTTTCAGAGCTGTGTTTTGTTTCCTTTAGCTCACGGAGGTTATTGAGTTTTGCAGGAAAATTAACTGGCAATTAAATTTCTGAAAAAGTGTTAGAAACTCCTACAAGCTGTGCCTCATTGTTTTTGCAAGATTGGGTACACAATGAAATAATTCCATCTGCAAATTAATTTTCTCTCACTAATGGCTTCTGCTGTAACAGCAATGTCATTCATTTAGTTATCCATTCATCCCTGTACTCAGTGCACATTTACTCTACACCCAATGGGAACCGGGCAGCTGGGAAGAAAAAGGCAGGTCAGATACAGTCTCTGTCTTCCAGGCAGCTCCCGGTCTAGAAGTCAGGCAGAACCTTCTCAGAAACAATGGTCCTGGGGGGCAGACTGTGAGAATCCCATTAAGACCATGGTTGACAAACAGTGGCTCATGAGCCACATTCGGCTCTTTGGCCCCTTGAGTGTGGCTCTTCCACAAAATACCATGGCCTGGGCGAGTCTATTTTGAAGGAGTGGAGTTAGAAGAAGTTTAAGTTTAAAAAATTTGGCTCTCCAAAGGAATTTCAATCGTACTGTTGATATTTGACTCTGTTGACTATTGAGCATTAGGAGGAGATGAATAGTGCTTCGGACTTCCAGATGGGGGAGAAGTAACTCCTGACTCTGTTCTGTGCACCAAGAAGAGAAAGAAGGCTGGAGGTGACAGGAACCAGCCCTTCTTGCGCACACACTGTAGGCCATACCATGATAGTGGGTGCTTTGAATCAGGGATCTCATTCAGTCCTAGAGCAGTCCTGTGAGGGAGGAAAAGCCATTACTCCCAGTTACAGATGAGGAAACTAACGCTCAGACTGGTTGGATGATGCGCTTGAGATTCTGTAGCTGATAGACGTCAGAGTCTACGTTGGAACTCAGAATGGTCTGATAAAAATGTTCTCATTTGACATGCTACTTCTCTAAGAACAACTCTTTTGTGATGTGATTTGCAGCCTTCCTGCGTCCCCAGCAAAATGAAGGCACCGAGGAACGTCTATATGGCAGCTATTCCAGGACTGAAGTGACAGCAAAGTGCTCTGCAGGAGGAAGCTGCTGGGGCCGGAGGACAGGTGGCTAATCTGTCAGCGTTTGTGCCTACTTGGCACTTTCCATACATTTGTGTATTAATCCCCACTTACTCTCTATGAGGTAGGCATGATTGTCTGCAATTTTCTAAGGAAATGGAGGCTGTGAGAAATGCAATTTCTAAGGTCTAACAACCGTGTAGCTTGATTCAAGCTCAGGGCTGCCAGACACTGGAGCCTGACTCTTCATCTCACTGCGCTGCTGCTGTCCTGTGGTGTGTATATCCAGCCTCAGAGTGTGGCAGGCTGCCACGAAGCGCACGTGTAGATGGTTCTCAGAAGTTTCTATGTTGGGGCATAAAGAAGATGGTTAAGCACAAAGTCGTCCTGAGAGTTGACCCCTAATCCTGGTTCTTTATCCCTGTGTCTTGCTGCATTCTTAGACAAAGCCAAGCATTTGCCCGAGTTCTTTGTATATTTGCTGTGCAGAAGCACTTAGTTTGATGTAGTCCCACTTGTTTATTTGAGCTTTTGTTGCCTGTGCTTTTCATGTCTTTCCCAGTACACCATTGCCAAGGCCAACATGAAGGATCTTTCTACCCTCTGCTTTCTTCTTTTGGATAGCATTAAGGGAAAAAAAGTAAGTTTCTAAAAATCCACTTTATTGAGGTATTATTGACATATTAAAAACTGTACATATTTAATGTATACAGCTTGATGAGTTTGGGGATAAGTATACACTGTTTTATCCATTACCACCATTAAGGCCAAAAACATATCTATCACTTCTCATAGTTTTCTTTCACCCACTTTACTATTAGTATTATTATTATTTAAAAAATGTAAGTTTGAGGAGATATACTGAAAAGCTAAAATGGTCAGTAGGAGAGTTAATTAAATATGTAAATTCCAAACTTGGTAGAAACATAAAACAAAGCTGGTTTGATCAATCTAACAAAGCCAGAAAGTGTGTGCCCTAGCTAGTTTGGCTCAGTGGATAGAGCATTGGCCCATGGACTAAAGGGTTGTGGGTTTGATTCTGGTTAAGGGCACATGCCTGGGCTGCAGGCTCTATCTCCACAGGGGTCGTGCAGGAGGCTGCCGATCAATGATTCTCATCATTAATGTTCTATCTCTCTCTCCCTCTCTCTTCCTCTTTGAAATCAATAAAAATATTAAACACACACACACACACACATACACACACACACACACACACACACACACACAGAATAAGAACATCTGGAAAACAAGATCACTTGGCAGGAGGGACTCCAGGTAACCATAACAATGTGCTAAATCAACTTATTAAAAGATAGAGACTCTAAACCAGATATATGTTATTTACATGAGAAATATTTAAAATGACACAGGAATAAGGAAAACAAAGATGAAAAATATAAACAAATATTAGCAAGTAAATCTGGAACAGTGATAATAATATCAGGCAGAATGGAATTTAATGGAAAAAGTATGATACAGGGCAAATTGAAGCAATGTTTAAAGATAAAAGAAATAATCCATCAAAGAGTGATCACCATTATGAGGTATGTTATGCCAACAATATAGATTTGAAATATAAAGCAAATCCAGATAGAAATACAAGGAGGATCCCTAACCAGTTTGGCTCAGTGGATAGAGCACTGGCTTGTGGACTCAAGGATCCCAGGTTCAATTCCAGTCAAGGTTATGTACCTTGGTTGTGGGCACATCCCCAGTAGGGGGTATGTAGGAGGTAACTAATCAATGTTTTTCTCTCATCGATGTTTCTAACTCTCTATCCCTCTCCCTTCCTCTCTGTAAAAAAAAAAAAACAAAAACCAAAACAAAAAAAATATTTTTTAAAAAATCAATAAATTTTTTAAAAAAAATCAATAAAATTTTTTAAAAAGAAATGCACAGAGGAATGCACAAAGCCACAATTATATATAAAGCTAAAAGAAAAAAGCAAGGAAAAATGGACAAAGCCTCATACTTTACTCATACATTGACATAGCAGATGGATAAAAAGTCGGTCATAGGGAATTCAAATAGAAAATTGGAAGTTTGGTTTTGTTAGTGTTGTGCCTAACAGAGAATATAGTTGTCTTTTCAATTACATTACTTGTAATTATGTTTTATATTAAAAACAACCCCAATGGGCTCACAAAAGACATCTCAATAAATTCTCAAAGGCAGAAACAGGCCATTTTCATATAGGCCAATCTATTTTCTATGCAAAATGCAATAGAATTAGATATTAACAACAAAAATATAACCAAAGAATCTTCTATACTTAAAAGTTTTGGAAAACCACACACACATTTTGAACTCTTTTTGGGTGAAAGAAGAAATCAGAACGGAAACTAAAATAGCTTTATGTATCAATAAAAAGAATATTGCAGAGCAAAATGGGTGAGTTATAGACAAAATGGTTTCCTTAGGAAAATTTTTAGCCATAAGTGCTTTTATGGGAATGAAAGAGAGCTTAAATCAGATTAATCTTTCAGCCCAAGAAGCTAGACAAACTACAAATCCAAAATTAAACTTGATTCCCTATTTAAAAAAAAAAATCCTCAAACTATAAATAGTAGAAAAAATGTCACTCATTTGGAAGAGGATATTTTTACAAGCTCTACAAAATATCATATCTATATTTCTGAGATTTCTAATAAGCCAAGAACCGGAGGTGGATGTGGCCTATTTATTGCCTCCACTACCTAATATATATGAGTCTCCTGAGTGGTTCCCAGTCTAGGTTGTCTATGGGAGTCTTAAAGTAACACCAGTGCTAAGATTGTGTTCCAGTACACCTGAACCAGACTTTGAAATTCCTATAATCCATATCCATATCCATATCCATATCCATATCCATATCCATATCCATATCCATATCCTATATCTGTGTCCGTTTCTGGATCAACCAACACATACAAGTTCTGGAAGCATAGCCACCAAACTGGGAACAGTGGTCCCTTTAGGGAAAGGGTTTTGAATTAGGGGGTCATAGTCAAAGGAAGCTCGCTTTACTTTATCAGTAATGATAGAAATGACAAATGATTGTTTGTACCCAGATCGTTATTTTTGCTTCCTGTTATACTTGGGAAGGCAGAAGAACGTAAAAAGGTAACCAGGTTCTCCTGGGAGCAGAGGCTGCAGAGTTCCATTAGGTTAGGTTTGACATGGCTTCTGGGGTGGGAGGTGGTTGACCTGATGCCCAGCTCCACCCCTGGGCAGTCAGGTATGTTCGCTGAGACTCTCCCTTCACATCTGCAGGGCTAGATGACGATACCCACCAGAGACTTGCTGAGATCTCGTCAGACAATTCATGGACAAATGCTTTGTAAATCCTATTGGTGCACACAAATTATGCTTATACCTATGGCTGTATCTATTACATTGTAATTGTATGATAATATACCACCATGTAATTATGTCATAATGTGCCACACCTTTCAGTGAAAGCAGAAATAGAGGATAAAGAAATAGTAACAAATTTAATGTAGAAGTACCCAGTAGAGTGTTTGAGCCCACACTGAACGTAACAGAGTTGAGTTTCAAAAACAGGTCACCTACGGGTAGAACTTTTCCCAGGAGATGGCTTTTACTTAGCCCTTTTCAGGCTCATTATGACATCATACATCTTCCCTGAATGGTTTTCCCTTTTCTTTATTCACCCTTTGACCTATGCCCTTATTTCCACAATGGAATGTCTTAGGTTGCCAGTAAATTGTCATTCATTTAGTACAAACACTAAGATATTGATGAGTTGAATTAGGCCTAGGACCGGCCCACCTCACCTGAAAAAGAAGTGGAGTAGTTATTTTACAGGGTTGTCATAGTGTGTAGGGGAAATATGAATGTTTAACGTGTGTAATAAATGAACCTTTTTGCGTTGAACATAATATCATTATCTTTACTATGAAGCTGATATTTTAACTTATTATCTGGGACTAATACCCATCTGTGAGCTCCCAGATATCTTGAAAAGAAGTAGGGATCAGAGTCTGTGTTTGTTGAGTGGAAACTAGTGCACACAATGAGTATGTAATTAAGGGAGCATGAGAGAGTTGAAAGTAGACTTAGTCCCCACATATTCGACTGCATGCGCTGGCCAGTAATTAAGCTATGTGCCTGGCAGCAAAGAACATCCATGTCGAAAATGTATTAATCAATACTTACTCAATTTTAAAAATTGCTATTGTCTTGCTCTTAGTATTCACAACAGAATAATACAATAAATTAAATGCATCTCCAATTATTCAAAGCTGCTCCCACACAATTATTACACCTAAATATTGTGCTTTAATGAACTGTACTTAATTTCTACACAAACAAGTGCCTGTCTATGCCACATCTTCCTCCCAGGGGTCTGAGACAGTCTGTACGGCACTGTAGGCAACACATGGCTTCACATTCTCCCTCCAAAGCCCCTTCTGCTCTCCTCCTCCTGTCCTACTAGGCCAGGCTCAGTAATGCCCTGATTTACATAAGGTCCTGGGAGGTGAGGCGGAGCAGGGAGGGATTGCTGCTCCTGCTTGCCACATTGGGAGATCTTTGTCCAGGCGAGGATGAATGCAAATCTGGAAGTGGGGAACTCCTGTCAATAGGGAAGGAACAGTTTCAGGACCCACCTCTCCCTAGGGATCCAAATTCAGGAATGGGAAGAAAGTAAGGAGGGAAAATTGGCACAGTTCAAAGTCAGTACATTTTCAGCGTTCACCTGTCTGTCCCAGGCACTGGGCACATGCCTGTCGGACACACTTGGCTCACGTTCCACACGGCCCAGTGGTCCCACTGGTTTCTGACTTATTCTCATAATCCAGAGCTGAAAAACTCTCTGATGGCTGTGAAACCTCCTTTTTTCCTTGGGGTTTCACACTGGGAGGGAGGCTTGGAGAGGGGCCATGATCTTAACACAGACTTGGGACCCCCTTAGCCCACCTTCTGTTAGGTCTAACATACAATTGTTGTTATACAGGGTTACAGTTAAGATATCTTTTTTTTTTTTAATGACACATCATCTTCCAATATACTATTTATTTAATTGCTTATGGTTATTACTTGTCTCTCCTACTAGAATATGAGTGCCTTAGGACCAGCATGTTGATCATTTGTTCACTAATGAATCCCAGTAGCTGTTTATCTAAAATCTGTTGGAAAAATGGGATGAATCACTGAATTCCTCCCTATGTTCACTGCACATGCTCACCACTCAGACATCCATCCTACCCCAAGTGTCTGCCTTAGGCGGGACAGGTTAGGTCATGGTGCAGAAAAAGGAACTATGAAATCTCAGTTAATATAACAAAGGTTAATTTCTCATTCGTGTTATACATCCAACTGTGGTTGGCAGGAGTGGAGTCAGAGCCACATGGTCACTCAGGGACCCAAAGTGATGAAGTTCTGCCACCGGGAAGCTGGCTGGTCACTCCAGCAACACGAGAGACAGCTAGAAGTTTCTACCTTGGCTCTTCCATGCATTGGCTCAGATGAGGCACATGTCCCTGCTGCCCACAGCCTATTTGTGATGGTCCTGCTTCATTACAAAAGTAGCTGGAGGTGGGGGAATATGAGGGAGCATCACTGGCTTTACCCACTCTAGTCCCTCCATACTCACTCATATATACTCACACCCACTCACACCCATGTCTGCCCATAGACACATGAGCAGTTCCTACCCACCCATAAATTCTCCCATAACTTGCTCACCCAAGACTAACTCCTGCCTCAGTTACACCCCTCCTCTACCACACACTGTACCCATGGTGTCTGCTCATAGCCAACCCTATCGAATTGCCCAGACTCCATTCTTCGTGGGGTTTTTTTTTTTTGAACCAAAGTGCTCTGGGGGAGTATTGGATACCATCTTTGGGGATACAGGGACTCATTTGCATGTCAAAGATGTTATAGATTCCCACACATTAGCAGCAATATTTGTAGTAATTCTTGATTAAGCAAACACTTAATGTTAAAGAAGCCACCATAAATTCAGGGATGCTTAAGCATTTATGCCCAGTAGGAGCATCATTGCGCATTGATAGGTAAGCATACAATTTCCTGAGGTTGCAGACAATGGTTGGAGCACACAATTGTGGTAAAATATTGCCACAGCCTCCAAGCTGGAAGTGACTACGTGCTAATGAGCAAGTGAGCCAAGTCCATGAGGCGTCTACTTCCTCTCTCCCTGGTTGACTGGTGAGGCTGACCTCAGGGCAGGAGTCCAGTGTGGGCTCCAGTAGTGACTGGACATTGTTTGTAAGCCCCTGTCCATAGCCGCACTTCAATGTAACCACCTTGAGTGTCCTCTCCTATGGACAAACCCCATTTGCAATATAGATCTCTGCTTGCAACTAATAGAAACTGATATCTAGAACATGCAAGCCATCACCTCCCCTGCTGTGCCCCCTCACCACCAGGGTTTCATTTCACTTGTGAGGGTTTGTGGAGGTGTTAATGTGATGCCACAAGTTTTCTGAAAATGAAAGACTCATTTCGGGAGCTCGGGCAGATGCAAGAAGAGATTCCATGAGGCGTCCTGACTCCTATGTCTGAGGCTGGTTTCTCTTAGTCCATCCTCTACCCTTTCTCCTCCCAGACCACCTGTCTCATCAGCCTCAAGGCCTTCCAGTCAGAGGTGTCTCCTACAAGCTCCCAAACCCTCGGCCTGCCCAAGGTTGTTCTGTCCTTCAAGGGTGCCATCCCTTCTCATGTGCAGTGAGTTTGGCCTGTACACTCATCTTTAGAGTCGAGATTTCCTCATAGACTCTGTGCAGCCCACACGGTGAGTAGGGAGTTAACTCTTTTTAGTGAATCCTGAGGATGGCTGCAAGGGTCATGCCAACAGGCCAGGTTCCTCTGAAGTTGGTCTTCTGGATAAGGTACGAGCAACTACCCTGGGCACTGCTGTCTGCACCCCACGTCCCCACATCCACTGCAGTGACAGGTGGTCTCTCCATTCCCTGTCCCTCTCATGTTGTCGTTTTTCTTGTGTGCTTCTGTATCCCACCAGCCTCGGGTCACCTCTTCATCTTGGAAATGAAGATCCTGTCTCCTTCTTTTCCTTCTTGGAGAAGGTCGGCTTGTTCCCAGGTCTCTAACAAATCCCTCCCTAGTTTTCATGTGTAGCTATGTATGGAAGTGTTCTTTTTCCTCTTTTATTTTCCTTGTCTTTAACTGGAATTTATTGGCTAGAGCAGTTTTAGGTTCACAACAAAAATGGAGCAGAAAACAGAGGGTGTCCCCACACAAACACAGCAAGACTATTTTTATTACATAACTAATCACATCTACATAATCTCTATGAATTTGAGGGCAGGGGTGGTCTGCAGGCTGAGTACCATCTTGAGACCAGAAGTTCATCCTATGGGACACCAGCACCTTTACCCCCATATCATGGCTTCTTGGGGGCAGATCCAAAGCCCCTGCCTGCGCTGAGCTCTTGATCATTCCATGGTCTTCCTGAACATTCTGTCCCTTTTCTCCCCTGAGTTGCCTCTCTGGGATCACATCACCTCACTGGGCATTTCCACAATTTCTCAGAGTGCAGAGGGCAAGGCTGTGTCTGAACCACAACTTACTCCAGGGTTGAGCCAACTGGAACGGTTCCTTTGCGAGGCAGAACAGTATAAACAGAAAATCCTCATGCACAAAGTTTCTGGGTTATTCCTGGACATAAGGCACTTCCACTGCCATTCTTCTCTCGTTGGGCTCCATTGCCTTCTTTCCTTCTCTCTGGCTTCACTCCCCAGCTCCTTCCCCATTTCCCCAGCTAGTTCACACAGAGCCTGTTGGCCATGTCTCCATGGTGTCCAGGGCTTCCAGACTGCACACAGAGGGCCTCCTTTTTAAAACCCAAATGCACGGAGGTGTGTTGTTGTACCAAGTCTCTGTTTTATGAGAACTCACAGTCTGTGCTGCGTCTTTCTGCCCCCTTGCCTGTGATATTTTCGGTCACAGAGTCACCGAAAGTTGGGCTGAGTGGGACCTCAGAGTCCATGTAGTAAACTCTTCATTGGATGCTCAAATTCTTTCCCCAGTCACTGAAAAATGAGGCCCTACTCGCACCCCTGTAGCCTGTAGGCCCTTGTGGTGTGAACCTTACCTGGAATGGACTGAGTGATGTCTTGGTGGGAAAACAGGGGGTGATGAGGCTGGGCCATGGGAGGACTCTTCTAGGGATTGATATGATTCCATGAGTAGCCTTAAAGAGTGGACTCTGCCTGACCATGACATTGACCACAGACAAAGCTGCTGCAGCCACAGGCTAAGCCCTGACCCTGGCCCCTCTGCCTGCTGGCTCTCACCTCAGGTGGCAGCTTGTCCTGACACAGAGCCCCTTCCCATTCCAGGGCCTGTACCCCACCGCTGGCAGCATTGGCAGCAGCCCTGAAGCTGGCAGATGGTACCTGTCTGCCTCAGCAGGGTTTCCGTTCTATCTGCAGTCCCTCTCTCCCTCTGGGATACCGCCAATGTTCCCAAGAGGGGCTGTGAAATTCCTAGATCATTCTCAAAGTCAGATCAATTTTCATACATTTTCATGTAGAAATAGTAAGTGCTAGACAGCACTGCATGGGGAAAGCTGGTAGCAGAAGGAAGTCAGGACATGAAGCCAGCTACCAGGTCCCACTGGGAGAACAGGTGGGAGAAGCAGGCACCCGGATCCGGTTGAGGGGCCCCACCACCCTTCACCACACCTCCCATATGGGGACAGGGCCTGTGCTTTGTCCCTAGAAGGCAGGGCCTGTGCTTTGTCCCTGCTGGAGCGTATTGCACGCAGGAAATCCCAGGGACCTGAGGAGATGAGCTGGCTCCTCCCTGCCTGGCCCTCCTTCCCTTTCCCCCAGCACTGGGCGGCTGGGGATGATTTTCAGGCTGTCACTGTCTGTCTGAGTGGATTATCTGGAGGAAGGCAATGAGTCATTCCTGATCTGATCTGAGGACCAGTCTCAGCTTAGAGTCCCTTGAGTTACAGTCACCTAAAATCTCCCATGCTCTTAAGAGATGGAAGAACAGGAACTGGGTGAAGAGATAGAAGGGACAGGACAGGAGATATAGAGATAGAGATAGAAATAGAGATGGAGATGGAGATGGAGATGGAGATAGAGATAGAGATAGAGATAGAGATAGAGATAGAGATAGAGATAGAGATAGAATCATAGACATAGACATAGACATATATATAGAGAGAGTATTTAGGTATATTCTGTGTGTTTTCTCTCTCTTGAGCCTGGAGGGACTAATTTCTTTTACCTGTTTTCCCACAAATTCCTTACTAATTCCTTTTACCTGTCAGAATCTTCATCAAGGTATAGAACCAATGAGGTTTTTCCCTTCAAATCTTTCTTGATTCCTCTTTCCCCTCTCTGCCCACCCCAGCTCCAGCAGTAACTCACCTGCTGCTAAATCATGGGATAGATGGCATCTCCCCCCTTAGGACCATTTCCTGCCAATTTCCTACGCCCCCTCTATATTTTAGTGAGTGACTCATAGTAGAGGTCCAACAACAGTTGCATTAGCAGGACCATTGGCAGTCCTGCCTAAATCAGCCCCGCTCAGCCACCAGGGCACAGCTTCTCGTCGTCCCTTTCCTACCAATTCCTTATGCTACCAAGTGTTCACTACCTGAGTCTACCCAGTTCTACATCCCATGGGGTTGCTCATTAGTAAGAAAAAGGGGCTTGGCCTTTTTCCTTCCACCGTGGGAAATCCAGTGTCCTGGTCCCAGATCTCTGGAGTTTTCCAAAGTCTTGCATTTTTCCTGTCCTGACACTCGATCTCACTCTCACTCCTATTCAAGTCAGACCAAATTTGGTTCCCCCAAAGCCCAGGGACCCAGGAACGGAGTGTCACAGCATCATCTTATGAAAGGTTTAGGAGGGGATGGAGGTGCATTCTTAAATTGCAAACTTGAATAGCAAATTACTTAAGTTTGAATATTAGATGTTTCTGAGCTTTGTGGGGGAAGTTTATTTAAAATTTTTTAATGCTTTTCATTTTGAAAGAATTTCAGAATTACAAAATATTGCAAAAGCAGTACAAATAGTTCCATGAACTGTTTACCCAGACATCATACACAATCACAGAACAATGACGAAAATCAGGTAATTAGCATTAATGCAGTGTTATTACTTGTACTATAGACTTTATTCAAATTTTTCCATTGTTCATTAATGTCTTTGGTGTGGCCCAGGGTCCGATCCGGATTCACAGGCTGCATTTCACTGTCATGTCTCCTTGGTCTCTATTAACTAGTCTCCGTTAGTTTTTGACGAAGAGGGCTGCTGAACTGCTTTGTACAGTGTCCCTTGATGTGAATTTATCTGATGTTTCATGATTAGCTCAGGTTATGTATTTTGGGCAAGAATATCACAGAAGTGATATTGTGTCTTCTTGGTGCTTCCACTCAGGAGGCTGTGACGTTGAGATGTCCCATCAGATATCAACTTTAATCCTTGGCTAAGGAGGCATCTAGGGTTTCTCTTGTGAATGGTGATTTTCCATCTGGTCCTTAGTAAATACCCTTTGGGAGGATACTTTGTGGCTATGTAAACATAGTGCTTCTCATACCTCTCAGGGAACTTGTGGTGAGGTGTATATAAAACACAGCTAATGTTGCCTCCACTTTCTTCTGTTCCTGTCTCTACAGCATGGGGCATGCTTGCCTGTACACTGTCTGAAAGGAGATGTTGGCCGTTGGGATGTAGGCTTCTCCAACTTAGAATCCCAGGGATTTCCTGCGAGGAAACAAATCCCCTTTGCCAGAGAAGATGAACAGCTCAGCCATTTGCTAAAATAAATATTAGTCCAGCACTGTCCGGGGAAAGCAAGCTGCTCCAAGAACTATTTGTGTTTGCATCCTTCAAGGAGCTGATGAACGTGCCTCCAAGGACCAACATCTTGAGGGGTGGGTGCAAAGAGGGGCAGCTGCTCCAGGAGCTCCCCTCCTGGCTGCTCATTCCCCTACTGGTGTCGTTTACCTGGCATCGGGGCATTTATCCATCTCTCCATGTGTTTGAGACTGGCACTCTGGCTACCTGGACCACCCACACCTGGGCCTGGAGCTGGCTTCCCAGGCCAGACGAGTTACAGATTCAGACAGATCCTGAGAGTTTCCAGGGGGAGTTGACCCCTGCTTACAGATGTTTGTGGCACACATGCTCACGTAGGGCCATCAACATTGGCACCGTGGACATCTTGGGCCTGGTAGCTTTTTGTGCATTGTAGGATACTTGACAGCATCCCTGGCCTCTACCCAGCTGATGCCAGTAGCATACCTCCCCCAGGGGTGACAACCAGAAAAGCCTGCAGAAGAAAGCTATCACCTTTGATTGAGAACCACTGTTCTCACTAAAGTCAGGATCTCTGGAGTTAGGTGTGGCTTGGTTCAAACCCTGGCCATCTCACCCACCAGCTGTGAAATCTGGTTAGTTAACCTAACCTCTCAGAGCCTAGACTTGCACATCTGTAAAATGGGAAACATCATAGCACCTGTTTCATAGGATGCTGTGAGAGAGTGAAGTGAGATTATTTACAGGAGGTATCTGGCACCAGTCTCCCTCATCCAGGGGAGCCTGCTTCTAGCAGATTGTAAACTCCACCAGGGCAGGATCATGCCTCATTGCTCATCTCTGTGTCTCCAGCACCCTCCAGGGCCTGGCACATACTCGGTGCTCAGGAAATGGATGGTGTTCCTGGGGCTGTCCTGGACCTCACGGGGCTTTCATGTTACTGCTACTTCTCACTTTTGGCAAACCTCTTCAGTCCCTGTGCTCCCCGGGGTTTTATATAGGAATCCTAAGCTGCAGTTTCCTCCCTTACCTTCTCCACGACTCCCTGAAGGGAGGCCCCGGAAAGCCTGTGTTTGCCCTGCCTCATTTAATCACCCCGAGTCAGGGTGCATGATAGCAACCTCAGGAGCATCCCTCTCCAAATCCCCATCGCTGAGTCCCAATGCATCCTATGGATGATTGGTGAAGCATAGATGATTGGCATATCTTGGGTCCAATGAATAATCAAATCCTTTCCTGCTCAACCTTACTAGGTTTCCTTGGATGACCCCTACTCATCAACGACATGCACGGGTGGACTTTGTATTGCTTCTTTCACCTAGAGGCTAGTTTAGAAGCATACTATGCCCCCCAAATTATGCCTATTAAAGGAAAAAAGGCATTTCACCTCAGTCACATGAATTTTTACCTGTGCCAGAATCCTGTGGGGACTCCGGAGGACAAGACAGGCTTCTCCCTGAAGGACTGACAGTTACATAGATGAGTCAAGACTAATAAGTTGAAAAAAGACATGTAAGTTCTAAATTGATTACAAGAAGCTGTACACGGAGGTGGAGAAGCTACTCAGGAGCTCAGTGGTGACTCTCTAATCCCGCCTCCCCACTCGCTTCCTCTACCACCTTCATCATCTCTGACCTGAGCTGTTCCAATTGGTCTCCCTGCTTCCATTTCCGTGGAATCTGCCTCCAGAGAGTGGCCAGGGTGATTTTTCTCAAATGCTAATGTGATTATATCACAGCACGACCAGAATCTGTTTGAGCTTTATCTTGGTGTTATCTGTAATCATGGAACATTGGAAACAATTGGGGAACAGTTCAATAAATGCTGGCATAAATGAGGAAATGTTGTATAGCCATGGAAGCTCATGTTTTTAAAGACTAATTAGAGATATAAAAATATACTCATAATGTTATGAGGACAAATATGAATTCAAAACTGCAGCACAATACAGAGTTAGTAACTATATATGTATATAATTGCATGAAATTGCGAGGTTGGAATTATATAGCTGGGGAAATGTAACAACGGCTATTTCTGGTTAGTAAGATACAAAAGATTTTTTTTTTCTAGATATAAGCTTTATGAGGTTAGAGATAATCTATCTTGAGTACGATTTTCATAATTGCTGAATTTTATCCAGAAACATTGTCTTTGATTGTGTTTCTTTAGAAGCAGATGCAGAGACAAAGAGTGAGTGCAAGTAGTTTATCTGGGAGGTGGTGTCAGCTGGGGTTGGGAGGGGATGCAGGGTGTGGAGGGAGGGAGGCCACCTGAGTGTGTTATCTGGCAGGTTACACAGAGGGCAATGGTGGTGTGATCTTGCCAGGCAGCTCTGGGAGGCTGTGCAGAGCATGCTTTTAAAGCAGGGCATCAGAGCAAGGAAGCTTCAGATTTAGCCCTCAGGTCCCACTCTCCATACTGAGGGCAGGGCCTGGGGGAGCTGAGCCCTCAGGAAGGCAAGTGCTGAGGGATGGACAGGGCCTGACTAGTTTTACAAACAAGGTGACTGAGAACTCATAAAGAAATGTTTTTAAATTATTAACATGCGGCTAGTAATGACCTCTCTGAGCCTCAGCTAACTCATTTCAGAAGTGGGGATAGTAATACCTGCCTGACCTTTCTCTATGGCTCATTGGCTAGTGTGTGTGTGTGTGTGTGTGTGTGTGTGTGTGTGTATGTCGGACTGACTGTTTATGTCCTCCTGAAATTCACATGTTGAAGCCCTAACCCCCAATGTGACTGCATTTGGAGATGGAGCCCCTCTCCCCAACTTTAAGCATTTTGCCTGGCCAGTGTCTCTTTCCCCCCATCTATGGCTTGGGGTTGAGAGGATCAGGATAGCCCCAGTTTCCAGGCCAAGATGAGCCAATGTTCTCAGGAATCCACCCCAGTTTGCCTGAAATTCTCCCAGTTTTACCACTAAAATCCCATGTCCTGGGAACCCCTAGGTCCCAGGAAGGTTTGTCACTGTACTGGGAGGGCAGGATGCATGTGGTGCCCTCTCACTTCCAGGCTGATTGCACCAAGGGAGAACGCACTAGAAACTGTGTTGACCATTCTGAGCAAAACATAACCTTCCTGAGCATCGAGAGCATCGGTTTGGATGCCCCAGGGGATGTCCTCCTCCTGGAAAGAATGAATCCCTGGAGTCACCTTGGGAAGACCCCAATGGGAGTGGCATGGGGAGGGCCCATCATCTAAGTACCGCCATTGTGATCAGATGGCTGCTCTGCTACTCTGATCGGTGATTTGATGAAGAGCATGGAAGGGGGGGAGGGGGGAGACAAGAGCCCTGTTGGAAGTCTGTGCTCAGGGCTACAGGGTTAGAGGAGGGTGTGTTCCCCATTATGAGTGACACAACCTGCTGCTGTCATTCCTGGGTGATGACTCCAAGGAGGGTCACAGCATGTCTGAAGGACGAGTAGCTGTCATTTGGTTTGAGCCTTGGCCCCAAAGTTTCTTAAGAGGTTCTGCATACAGTCAAAAGCTACAAGGTCAATCTCAAACTCCTCTGTCATTGCATCTGGAGTCAGAGAGAGAAGATGCAGCAAGAGTTGAGAAACATGTAGGAGATCTGCTGGGGAGCATGGGAAAGGAGGCAAGGAGGTGCAGGAAATCAGAGGGAGAAAGAGACGGAGCCTCAGCCCCTCACTGCAGGCACAGGACAACTCGATTCTGATCCTGGACATAGACTCACCTCTCCCTGGCTGCACACTGACCTCTAACCTTGACCACACCTCACACACTGACTGAACTCTGTTTTGTTTTTTTTAAATATATTTTTATTGATTTCAGAGAGGAAGGGAAAGGGAGAAAGAGAGAGCTAGAAACATCAGTGAGTGAGAATCACTAATTGGCTGTCTTCTGTACGTCCCACTCTGGGGATCAAGCCTGCAACCTGGGCATGTGCCCTGACTGGGAATTGAACTGTGACCTCTTGATTCACACGTCAACGCTCAACCTGAGCCATGCCGGTAGGTTTGAGCTCTGTAGGTTAATACTGAGTCTCTGACTGTACACTGACTCTTGATCCCTGACCTTTAGGCAGCTACCAGGAGGGTTGTCTGAGGCTCTTGCCTACAAATCTCTCTTGGTTAAGAGCACGCAGTGCAGCTCCGTGTTTGTGCACCAGTGGCTGTCAATGCCCCAATTACCAGCAATTCGAGAACACCTGAAGCATATTAATTCCGCCAAGTGCGCATTCATCTGGTTAGCCCGGACCCCCGAGTGCCCACTGCTGCTATTAGCTCTGCAGAACCAGGTAATGTCTGGGCTGGACAATGGTGGGAAGTTGAAAAGCAGTGTCAGCTTCTTCTGCTCTTAATCAGGCTGGACATTTTCCACAAAGTCACTGATCATTATCAACGAACTTATAATTTTATGTTGCAGAATTAGAGACTGAGGATGAAAGAGAAAACTGAGGGGTTGCAGTGGAAGCCCAGCCTCCATAGGTCTGGGCTTTTTGTTAATCTCCATAATTTATTCCATGACGACCTTTTCCTACCACTTCACTGAGACTTTTTGAATTGCAGCACCTACTTTTCATTTGGCTGTTTCTCTTCACTGTCAGCAGAGGCCAGCTCTCCTGGCTGGTAGGGAGTGAGCTGGGGCCAGTTTGGGCCCTAAGACTTCGTTTGAAGAGGACTCCCAGGGGCTGGACTGGGAACTCTCTTCTCTCTGTGTTGGTCCCTCTTGGTCCTAAGCGAGCCCAGCGTTGCATCTGAGTCCACTGCTGGGTGGCTGTACCCAGTGGGGCCAGAGCTCATGGGGCTCCATCAGAACCATACCAGATTGCCAGGGCCTCAACCCTACCAGGCTCCCAATGCTCAGTTAGGACCCTGAAGCCCATGCCGTCTGTGGGGCAGAGCTGGTAGTTTTACCTGCATACCTGCCACTTTCTTCTGCCACAGCATCTTATCCTGCCCCTCAGTCTGGTGGTGAGGGTGACACATTCTCCCACATTCAGGGACAGGCTTGGGGCTCAGCCCCTGTGGGTCATGGTCTGCACCCCACTGTGACCACCACCAGTGGCCCAGGAATGAGGAGGGCATCCAAGTAAGCTCACTATTAATGGGGTGAGAGCAAGGGGAGTCAGACACTGTTAAGCATGGTCATCCGGGAACTTGAGCCTGTTTGCTTTACCAGGAAGCCACAGCTTCCCCCTACCCATAGGAACCACCAGTCTGAAACCCCCAGATCACTGGGGGAAGAGATGAACAAAGTCGGGGGGGGGGGGAGGGTAAGCACATGTGCCATTGAAGGAAAAATGGCACAGGGGGAGGTGCTTGACTACAGAGGCCTGTCAGTCTAACCTGGGAAAGGGATCCCTGGCTAGGAGGGTGTACCCATCAGAAGCCCTTGGAAGCTTGGGAAGCTGATTAGTTATTTTGAAAAAGCTCCTGGCGAAAACCCCAGGGGAACAAAGAGCTCTCTCTATCTCTCTATTCAATCTCTCCCCTCCTCCCCCACCACACACACTGGCCTATTTGTTTTCATTCTTGCCTGGTAACATGCAACTATGTGGGCTCCAAAGAACAAAGCTTTAACATGAAACAGAAACTCTGGACCTTTGTTTTGGTCTTGCTGAAGACACAGTTGGACTTTTTCCATGGTGGGGTGGATGAGTCAGGACATTGGGAATTCAGGAGGGGAACTCCTTTGATTTTGCGTCATGAATAAACTTTTCCACACCACAATCTCCCATGCGTGGGTACATGGAATTCTTTCCTCACGATCTTTGAAGAGCTTAATATCCACTGACAACAATTTCAAATAAAATGAATCATATGACATGTGACCTTTTGTGTCTGGCTTCTTTACACAGCATAATGTTTTGGAAGTTGATTCGTGTTGTAGTGTATGTTAACACTTTGATTATTTTTTGTGGCAGAATAATATTCCATCATATATGCATACTACATTTTGTTAATCAATTCATCCATTGAAAGAGACTTGGGCCCATCTTTGGTTGTTATGAGCAGTGTTGCTAGAGCATCTGTGTATAAGGATCTCTTTGAGTCCCTGTTTTCAGTTATTTTGGGGCATATACCTAGGAGCGGAATTGCTTGGTCAAACACTAATTCTGTGTTTTGAGGAGCCACCTTGGCTGTGGTTCTTTTTTTTTTTTAATTAAAAATATTTTATTGATTTTTTTACAGTGAGGAAGGGAGAGGGATAGAGAGTTAGGAACATAGATGAGAAACATCAATTAGCTGCCTCCTATACACTCCCTACTGGGGATGTGCCTGAAACCAAGGTACATGCCCTTGACCAGAATTGAACCTGGGACCTTTCAGTCTGCAGGCTGATGCTCTGTCCACTGAACCAAACCGGTTAAGGTTTGGCTGTGGTTCTTAATGCTGTTTAGACCCACTGCGCCCTTTCACTTCTCTGTGCCTTCCCACAGGCCGTTCCTCCTGCATGCTAGGTTTGTTCTCCCTCCTTCAGCTGACAAGCAGGGTGTTCTTTGCACACAGGAATCTTGTCTCGTGTCAGGTTCACCTCCCTAGTGCTGCAGTCAGGTGCTTGTAAATTTTTTTTCACGAGAATGAGCAAACGGGGGCCCATGTGTGGGGCACAGGGTTGAGATTCCTGGGGTGTTCAACACAGAGAGGCTGGGAGGCTGTGGCTGGGCTTTTGGGGACCCGGGGTGGCCTAGAGCAGTGCTAACATTTATTTTCTTCCTCACGGTGTGTGGTGGCCGGCTGTCAATTCCTTGCTGGCCTCGTCATGCTTCATTAGGATTGCTTTTGTTGCTATTGGTTTCCACTGTTGCTAGGTTGTCTTTTGTTCATATATATCTCACTATCCCCCCGCCTCCCGGGCAAGTAATCAGCACCCAATTAATTCTGAATTTCTCATTGTTTGCTCCAGCTGTCGGGCCCCTTGCACTAGCAAAGAATTATTGTTCAATGTTTTCTCTGTAATGAACTGTGAGAGTCTTTTGGGTCTTTCTTGGTTTTGAGGAGAAGAGCAAGTGAGAGAGACTGAGACAGACAGAGATACATGGAGAGACAGAGAGAGAGACAAGAGGGGGACAAACAGACACAGAGGAAGGAAGAGAGATACAGAGAGAAAGGCAGAGGCACGAACAAACATAGAGACAAAACAATTTGGAAACAGACATACGTACATGAAAGTCATAGTCAGAGATGGGCATACAGAGATGTACAGAGAGAAACACACACACACACACACACACACACACACACACAGAGTGAGAGAGAAAGAGAGAATCACCCAACGTACACAGACCCAGAAAACACAAGTTACACAGGAAGAGGGGAGACACATAGAAGCAGTGATAGAGAGACAAAGAGTGACGGAAAGAAATAGTGACTGAATGTTGGGAATAACAATGACAAGAACTGACCTCACCGAGTGCCCACTACGTGTCTGATGCAGTAACAGGAGCACCTCGGGCATTGCCTCCTGTAACACACACAGCCTCCCTGGGACCCAGGCACCATGAGCATCCCCATTCTCCAGGCAGGGAACCCGAGGCTCAGAACTGTTAGCTAACACATGTCGGGCCACACAGCGGGCAAAGGCAGAATGACGTTTGGAACTTAGGTTTCTATGCCTCCAAAGCCCAAGCTCTTAACCCATATACTCCAATGCTCCCCAGAAGACCTGCATTCCAACATCAGTTCTGCTGCTTAACAACTGTGCAGCCACAGGCACACCCCTTTCCCGCTTCGGCCAGACTCCTGGGAGCTGCTGTGCCGCTGGCCGATTCCAGGGTCCCAGACTCTCCCAGATTGTGTTCCTGGGAGTTCCCATGCCTCCTGTTTTCCTCTGGGTAGCTCCTGTGTATTATTAGGAAACCCACTGCCACCCCCTCTCCTTCTTTTTGCAAGACTTCTGTTATGTCAGCTTGCAGGTTGCCTTGAGCAGAGAGAGGTGGGAGGTTCGTTCCCGGAACCAGGAGTTCGTTGGCCTGGGGAAGAAGAGGGCAGTTTGGGGGGAAGACATGTAGGGAGGATGAGAGAGCTCCAGATGTAAGAACAAGGGCCTAATGGAGCCCACACTCAGCAGGACGCACCATCTACTCCGGGGCACAGTGGGTGTCGAGAAGGAGAAATGGACTCCTTTCTGCTTCTGTATCTTGGGCCCTGGTGGGTGTGGCTTTGCTTCCACCACCCAACATCGCTATCTAATGTACAATCTATTTTACTTAATCATCTGCCTTGTCCGCCTCTCTCTGTAGAAGAGGAACTCCATGAGGTCATGGATTTTTGTCTGGATATCTTTTCTACCTACGGAGCCTTCGGGGTCTGATGTATAAGAACTACTTCATAAATGCCTGTGGTACGGATGCACACAGGTGCACTGAGTCTCAGCCCCTCTGTTCCCAGAGTTTGCTCTCCTCTGGCTGAGGCTGAGGGGGGGTGGGGGGGGAGAAGAGGCTCTGGAAGCTGGAGGACCCACATGGTCTCCTTTAAGACAAACACGACAGAAGCCGGCTATAGCATTTCACTTGTGTTTTAGAAAGGTGGCTCTGGCAGGTGTGCTAAGGGCCAGGTTCTGAGAGCCAGGCAAGCTGTCAGCCAGCACTGGAGGCTTCAGGACCTGCAAATATGCTGTCAAATGGGAAAATGCTGTGAACTTAAATAACAAAAACAAAACAAAACAAAACAAAAAACTGTCAAGTCCACCAACTTGCTTTTTTTAAGTTAAAGATCTTGCTTGCTTGACTGGTTTTTCCAAACTCCCAGAGCTCTCGGGAAAGTCAGTCAATATGGCATTATTGTCATTTGGGGAACAGTAAACCTTTGAAAGATGCCTTTTGAGCACTGGATTTACGGAAACCGCTTGAACTGTGGTGAGTTTTTGAAGAGCACTTAGACACAGAGCATTTTGATTTTCTCAATAATTTCTGCAGGATCATTAGAAATGGGAATTCAGGAGCCGGGGTGGATTTTTCCCGGAGGCCGCATGTTCGTTGAGAAGTGTGATTTATCTTGAGTTCGGTAAGGACTCATGGAGAAGACAAAGGTGTCCGCTCAGCAGTGCTCAGGCAGCTCATTCCTGGGGCTGCGGGGCTGCCCATATCCAAATGTCAAAAGGTCTGGGCAACAGCCTGTCTCAAAGGGGGACAGGCTGTGTTCCGCTTGCCACTGTGGGGAGGGAGGACATGGGTCTTTCACACCCGAGGATGGGACACTCCCACCCTCTACCTCTCTCCATTGCCTAAAGTCAAATCCGACCAGAGGACCTTTGAGCACCCACTAATCCCATAATATTTGGGGATTTGGGGTTCAACTGCAAACTCATTTAGACCTTTCTTGTCAGATACTGGCTTTGAGAAACTGGAAGAAGGTGGGGTTGACCAATGTCAGGTTTTGGGATGGGACAGGCTAGGGTGGAATAGGAAGGAATGGAAAGAGAACCAATTTGTTTGTCCCCCCACTTTTTTCTTCTCCTAAAAAGGCTGGGAAGGGCATCTCCAAGGGCCTGGCCAGATTGGTTCAGTGGTTGAGAGTTGACCTATAAACCAGGAAGTCATGGTTCAATTCCAGTCATGGCACATGCCCCAGTTGTGGGCTCGATTCCCAGTGGGGCTGTGCAGCAGGCAGCCAATTAATGATTCTCTTTCATCATTGATGTTTCTATCTCTCTCTCCCTTTCCCTTTCTCTCTGAAGTCAATAAAGACATACTAGTATTAAAAAAGAAAAAGAAAAAGAAAAGACTATGCCAGATATAGCTCTAAGCACTTTCCATATATTAATTTCCTAATTTCTCATAACAATCCTATGAGCTAAGTACTATTGTTAGCATCCTCCTATCCTACAGATGAGGAAACTGAAGTTCAAATATTAAGTCCCGTGCTTAAGATCACCTAGCTAGAAAATGGCACCACTGAGGTTTGAACCCAGATAATGTGGCTCCAGAGTCCGTATGCTTAACAATAATCAAGCCTTCCTGAGGATATTGCTATGTATTGGACCTACTCTGTGTCAACCTCTTTATTTCAATGAATCCTCACAGAAACCCAATCAGGTCTCATTTCTCTCACATGAGAGATGAGGACATCCAGACTCAGAAGCCTGAAAGAGTGTGGATTATCTGACCAGAGTTAAGAAGGAAGAGTTGGGGGAAGGAGAGAGTGGAACGAAAAAGAGTATCAGCATCTGTTAAACACCTATTATGTGCTAAAACACCTACTAGGTGCTCTTCTTAGCTCAGTCACTTAATGCCCACAACTTTCTTTCGAGTTAGGAAATACTAGCCTTGTAAGATCTTTGAAACTGAGGCCCAAAGTCTAAACCGTCAATTGGTTGGGGAACGAAGACTGGATGAGTCCAGTCTGTGTTTGCTGTTTCCCATTTATGCTGCTTTTGCTTTGGATTCGAACCTGTGAGCCACAGGCAACTACCGAAGCACTCTGATCAGGGCAACATGGTCAGAAATGAGTCCTAACAAGACGCTTCTGGCCTGGGGTGGCTGATGAATGGGAAGCCGAGTGTCGGGAGGCAGACTTGGTAAAAACTGAGGCCTGGCGGGAGGGTGGAGGGCAGGAAAGGAAGGACAGCGCTTTAGTCATATGCACATATTATGTAATTCATTCTTGAAAACCACAGTTGGAGGTATAAATTATTGTTGCCAATGCATAGATAATAAGCATATCAAAGCAACTAACCTGGCCAAAGTCATGGGACCTAGTTCACAGCAGGATCTGAACTCAGATCCATCTGCCCCAGAGCTCCTGTGCACTCCTCTAACCATACGGGGAGCTCTCCCCTGGGCCTGCCAGAGGGCAGCTGGGTGCTGGGGGAAGGGGAGGTGGAGGAGCTGCCGAGGTTTAAGCCCTGGTGGTGGAGGCGTCCCAGTGGAAACACTAAGCCGGCAGCGGGACACTCCAGACTTTGCGGTCTTGGTGCCTGGAGTGAGAGTTGACACTGAAGTTGACATTGAGGACTCTCAACCACATGTGGGGCTGTGGGGTGAGAGTCCTCAGTGTCAACCTGATCTCTGAAACAAAGGGAGTGAAGAGTGAGGAAGGGAAGAGAGGACAGAGATGCTGTGAGGACCGCAGGGAGGCTTGTCAACGGGAGGAGGAAGGAGATGTGCAGAGGGGACTGAGGGTGGAGGCTAGTGAGGTGCAGGTGCATGAGGTGGAGGAGAGGCAGGGAGAAGGCCATAGGATGTCAGGTTAGAATGAGAGAAGAAGGCGATTGCAGTCAAAAGCTGCAGAGAGTGGAGGAGGGGGTGGTAGAGCGGACTCCTCCCGCTTGCCCATGGCTGGCTGGGGTCTGTGACCTTGGAGAGCTGGTGAGGATGGCAGACTGTGGCATGTGCACACCCCTGGGCGGGGCTGCACCAGCCCCTCCAGGAGGGTCCTCCTTATCAGAATGCAATAGACAATGTCTTTATGGGCGAGTTATTTTTGCCGTTCCCCACGTGGTCGTGCCTGGTAATCACAGGGTAAAAGGAATTAAGAAAGCATGATTTCTCCCCGGCAGAGCCTGACTGTTTTACATCTCCACCTCACACTGGCAGCCAGGCTTTCTGCCTGCACAGGTGCCGCTCTGATTTCAGTCATGTAGGAAAGGAATTTGAAACACTTTCAAAGTGATTAAAGAGAGGAAGCTTTTGCAAATCTGGGCTAAATGCAATAATCGCATTAACTGTTTGTGGCCAGGGGGTTGCAGGAGGGGGGTCCTTGGGAAAGCTGGGCAGTGGGGCTGGACTTGAACCATGGCAACTCCTGGATCAGTACTTGATTAACTGGGGATTGTATGACCCCTAAACCTGACCACCACATTCTCTCATGCTCCCCTCCTTGTCTGACTAGCTAACAAGGCACCTGGGTGAGGCCAGGAGGTGTGGGCTGGGCAAAAGGAGAGGTCAGAGGGCAGGAATGGTCTTCATGACTCTGGTGGGGCTCTGGCAACTATTTCCCCTGGTGCTTGCTGCTCTTCTAGCTGCCCCCTCTTGCCCCCAGTGCTTTGAAGAGCTTTTGGAACCCTGGCACCATCAAGCTTTGCTGGACAATGTGCAGAACAAAAGGCCCCAAAGCAATGGCTTATCCACCACCTTTTGTTTTTTCTCATAGTTGGTCATGGGTCTGCAGGTTGACTGTGATCTGCTAACACAGAGGGTGCCTTGTTAGTGGGTCAGCTCCAGGGTGTGAGTGTGATTCCTGGCGCCTCCAGAGTCTTCCTGGGGCCCAGGTCCAGGTTCAGTGGGCACCTGGGCCTGTTCTTTCCTCGGCGATAGCAGAAGGGCAAAGGAGGAAGTCTAGCCGAGCAAGTGCATTTGTGGTCCCTGCGAGTCACTGGCTGGCTCAACGTTGAGGGAGGGGTCTGACCGTCGAGTCTGTTCACCATGAGCCCATAGCCACGGGCTACTGTGCCATCTATTACAAAGGAGTGAGTACTTGGGACCTATTTATAATCCAGTGTATCTCCTTCATGCCACTTCTGTCGTCTCTCCTATCAGCCTCTCTCTGGTGGGCAATTATGGCACGCCCTTGGCCTCTGATACCTGCTAATCTTCCTTCTCACAGACTGTCATTGGGGTCCCATTGTTCCTACAGGCAGCTCTCATGGGGCAAGTCCCTTTAAGACCACCCTGAGCCATTTACTTTGGCTCTCTGCATTGCCACCACTGGCCACTTTAGCCAACCTTTTCCCCTTGAGATTATTTAGACACGAGTCAGACAGCAGTCCACTGTGTCCCCAAGTTACACAGGGATGTGAAGCAGATAGTATGGAAGTCCTTTTCATTAGCTGCCCTCCCCCTCTCCCTCTCCCTAGAGATTCCTTGGTTCCCAGGTCTGGCCAGGGTTTCATCTGAGCAAGAAGAATCAATGGCCACGTTCAGGGAAATTGGGGTTTTCCTGCAGCCACAGTCATTTTTCTCCTTCCTGGTCAAGCGTGTCCCCGGTGCTGCCTGCTTTTGGCTGGACACTGCATTTGTGCTCAGAGATGAGACGTTTCCTGTCAGCTCTGCTGTGCACCGCTGAGCCGGGCGAGCGCGAACTGCTCATTACGGCCGTCTATTATCTCCGATTCCCTTCAGCGGCTCAGGATGGTTTATCCTCCCATGGAAGAATGGAATCTTGGCATCCCCCAGCCTCGGGTGCAGAGGCCTGGGTCACACGGGCACCATAGGATCAGGGCGACAAGTCCTGGCTGGTGGTTGGATGTGTGGTGTCCCCCCACGTCCCACACGGGATCAGTCTGGGCAATGGCAGGGGTGAGTGTGAACACTGATTACATCTGCAGACACCCGCCAGAGGAAATGAAGTGTGACTGTGTAATGTTAGGCAAATTTAAAGGATTGTTACTTCCACTGGGCCAGATTGCTGCTTCCCAGCCTACAAGAGTAACCTCGGAGGTCAGATCCAAATTGTCTGTTTTATGCTTCTGTGAACCCAAGTACACTGCGCGGACGCTCTGGGCTGGAGCAGCAGGTCCCGCGCGTGCCAGCAGCTGTGCCTCCTTAAGGTTCCCACCATTGAGCCCCCTCCAGCGGAGGCCTGGTGTGGCCCAGCCGAGCAATGCTCATCTTTCATCTGGGACAGGAGAGGCTGGTCCCCCACGGGACAGGAGGAGGCTTCCCCCCTGCTTCTGAGGTTGGAACATTTTCCAAATGTCCATGTAATAGGGGTGTGATTTTTGGACAGTTGCATGGCTCATCAGGCTCTGCGGCTTCAGCAGGGAACAGTCTGCTAATGGCCTCACCTTGCCCGAAGCAGCCACTCATCCTTCAGGCTTCAGGAGAACTAATCCTCACCGAAGGATGCGTCCTCCTCTGGGCCGCCACGGTGTGTGCTCACCTGTTGGCTGCAAAACGAATTACTTGTGTATTTATCTGTTTCTCCTTCCAAGCTGTGAACAGCTCCAGGCCTGGCTCCGGTCTCTCTCGGGGAGCCCTGACAGCCAGCTGAAGGGGCAGAGATGAGAGGAGAGGAAAGGAAACATCGCTTTTCCCCTCAGCACCCAGGGCCCAACCTGAATTCCAGGTGCGGCTGAGATGCAGCCTTGTTGCAGGGTTTTGTGGCGATGCCAGATGGCTGGGTGCTTGGCAACGGCTTCCAGGTGATTAATTGGACATTGTTTTTCCCCGTCTAGGGTGCCGTAGCCTCAGCCCATCTCATCATGGCTTCCCCAGCCTGGTGGCGAGGCAGAGGGCTGGCAGAACTGACTGGCAGCTGATTGCCTTGAGTAGGCACCATGGTTTGCTGGATGGATTATTCTGGCAGCAAAACAAACAAACAAAAACCTGTCAAGTCATCCAAATGATGGGCTGACTCTTTAAAAAATCGTTTTGACTCCTTCCGGAAGTTCATCGTGGGGGCCTGGGTGGCACATACCTGAGGAGAGCTGGGTGTGGGCTCAGGGAAGGAGGAGCAAGTCACCCCGTGGTGGTTCGAGAGATGGTCAGAGGTAGGAGTTCTAGCATCAGTTCTATGTTGCTTCATGACCGTGAGCACTTCCTTGTCCCTCCTGGACCAGTATCTCTGTCTGTGGAGTGTAGCCGTGAAGGATATGGACTCTGAGGCCAAATGACCCAGGCTCAGAGTCCAGCTGGCTGTTCCCTAACAGTCAGATCTTTCTAAAGTTCCTTTTTTTTTTCTTCTGCAAAATGGGGCCAATATTAAATCTACTTCATGGGATTATAGTGAGGAATAAAGAGTTAATCTATCAATATGTAACGTGCTTAGAACAGTGTGGGTACCTAGTGAGAGCTATGTAGCTGTCCACTGTAGGTGTCTTCATCACCGTCATGTTCACCATCATCAGCAGACCAGGTCATTAGTGCCAAATGGGGGTC
This sequence comes from Pipistrellus kuhlii, assembly GCF_014108245.1. NCBI lineage: Eukaryota > Metazoa > Chordata > Mammalia > Chiroptera > Vespertilionidae > Pipistrellus > Pipistrellus kuhlii. The sequence continues at coordinate 10,893,328 of NW_023425522.1, forward strand.
TCAGGACTGGGGCTGCGAGGGACATCTTCACCAGCTCGTCAAAGTAAGAACCGGATGTTCATGTGATATGTGTGTAATTTTTGGAAGGTTAGCTTTTTTAAAACATACAATGCCCTTCTTACTCTTTTAGTGCTGCATGTCATTCTTAAATGAAATATTAATAATTAGAGATGTTAAAAATGTCCAGTCTGGCCAAACAAGAAGCTGGTAGCCACATGGAGGGTCTTGGACACCGCTTAGTCCAGTTTACTTATTCTCTGTGTGAAGAGAGGGCCAGTGACTTGGTCATGGTCATGAGACAAAGCCTTAACCCACCGAAGACTTGAGGGGTAGACTTGGTCCTTGCTTAGGTTTAAAGGGGCTGCCTTCAAAGGAAGGAAGGAGGAGACTATGAGAACCAAGTGAAATTCTCTCCCACGCATCAGCATGATAGAAAGTGTCGCCAGGAGAAATTGTAAAATTTGATCAACTCCACTGAACTTCAACTGAGCACCGGTTGAGGCCATGCTGCTTTATAACAAACACTGTCTGACCCTCGCTGCCGACTGCCGGTCCCTCACTGCTGGCGTTGGTCATGCACTTATGGAGCTCCAGTCAGGGTGCTGAGCACTTCACAGGGATCATCTCACACTCTTCTCTGAAGTAGGAGGTATGGAGAGCATTTAAGATCTTGCTTCCCAACAACGTGTTGTAAGTTTGGCTCAAATAAACTCAAATAAAAAATTTTAAAAAGGAGGAGGTATGCATAATTAGTCCCATTTTACAGAGGAAGAAACTGAGACTTGGAGAAGTGCACGGACATGCTCAGGTCAGAGGCAAAGCTGAGATAGACCCAGATTTGGCTCCAAGGTCTGGTTTTCAACCCCAACTGATGCTGCCATGACAGGCACTGGGCTGGCTCTTGGGCTGCATCCCAAGCCGGTGATTGTGTGTGCGTTCATGCGTGTGCTGACTCATTCATGCTCACCCCCAGGAGCTCCGCGGGGGAACAGAGAGTGAGTGCCTTTTACTCCTCTCTTCTTCCCAGCACTCAGCACAGTGCCCCACACAGGGTAATTACTCACTGAATACTCATTGATTGAATGAATGAGCAAAAATGAATGAATGTGTTGAGAATCACCTAGGGAAGCTGGTTAAACATAATCAGAATCCACCCCCTACCTCACCTCACCCCAAGATTCTAACACAGAAACTTGGAAGGTGACATACAAATCTGCCTTTTAAGCAGGTGCTTGGGGAATTCTGGTGCCCATGACCCACAGACTGTCCTCTGAGCAACCCAGTGATAGGGCAGTGGACTTTTCTGACCATCGTTAGTACTTCATTCTGTGGACAATGGGGAGCCACTGAAGGTCTTTGAGGAGCAGGAGGGAAGGCACCCAGAGCTGTGCTTTACACAAATTGCCTGAAGCCTGTGCTTCTCTCCTTATCTTGGGGTGTTTCCTCTCTCCCACCCCCACCTTTTTGTGTCAACAAGACTGAATCTGGACTGGACCGATGCATGACAAATCCTCAGGCTGCAGCCAGAGCCGCGGTTCCCTTCCAGCCTTCTGCTGCCTCTCTGACAGCAGGCGGGCCATTAGGGGCTCCCTGCCCTTCTGAAATGGCTTGTTAGTGCATTTAAGCCCTTTGTAGGAGGCTCTCCTCTGCCGTAATTGGGCCTTCACTCGGTTGCGCTTCCTGGCCACGGAGCTCGTTAGCTGTCAGGCAAGGCTGGGGATTTGTGGAATAGCCGGTGAGGCTCATTTCTCACAGTTAACCATGTGAACACCCCATGAAGGGGCCCCCACAACTCAGGAGTGTGCTGGATTGTGAGGAGGAGAGAGGAATTTGAGTCCAGGAACGGGGCACATGACAGCATGGAGGTCTCACTCCTGGGGTGTCTATGGAGCTCAGTGAGGTTCCCACATATTTGCTGAGGTCTGTGCTTCAGTGTTGGGTTTGCCGCCATCTCAGTTACCACTTCTTCTAGTGCCTGCCTGCGTTTTAGACGGAGGCTCACTGAGTAGTATGTAGCATGGGGCAGGGGGGTGTCCCCACCAGAGGGCAGCTGGAGGTTGTGTGGATTAGCACCCAGCTCTTCTGCTGCCCGGGGAGAAAGCCTGCACTTCCACGCTCTGGGCTCCCTGGCAGAGCGGACATGTGGACCCTTGTGCCTATCTAGGCTTCTAGATGTCAAATTTTAGGAGAGGATTTCATGTGTTTCCTTTCTGATTCTTGGCTGAAGTGCCTCTAGGCCCCACAAAGCTGCCTTGGACAAAAAGAATGAGAGGAATTTTTGTCAAAAGAGAATAGAAAGGAATTTGCAAGAAGGAGAGAAAGCAGAACATTTGCAAGAAGGAGAGAAAGCAGGACATTCTGCATACTCAGGTTTGCCAGTGTCCCTGCAGACTTAAGCTAGAACGGATGGATAGGGATTGTGACTCTGGGTGGGCACACAGACTCAGGGGAGGGTGAGGTGGACCAGGAGAGTAGGTATTTGCTCATATTTTTTATTCTTTGTGTCCACCACTGCACCCAGCCCTATACTGGTCTAGATCCATGCTCTGCCCTTCTCTGTCCTGTCAGGTGCCTCAGGATGCTGACCCATATGGAGGATACCACCCAAGGGTTCTTTGTCCAGGGAGATGCCAATAGAAGATTGGAGAACATTTGGAGAGAGAGAAGATGGGGTATGCCTTCCTAAGACGCTCCCTGCTTTGGGCAATATTTCTGGAAGTTGCTGGATGTCCTATCTGGTGGACCTTTCCAATGGCTCCAGCCCTCATTGGGCTACAGTAATCTATTTCCTCCCTCCACCCCTTTAGGCTCATGGGTGATGACGCCTTCCACTGTTGCTAGACTTTAGTGCCTTATGTTCCTAGCCACGACACTGGGAAGTCCCTTCGGCTGGTCCTCTTCCTTTGCATTACCTATCTCAGCTGCTTTCTGTGACCACTGAGGCCTGGCTGAGCCTGGGCCCCTGTTCCCTGGGCCTCCTCATCTTGGCTATGGCTTTGTTCCTCACATGGTGAACTGGGCCAGACTTGCTCTGACCTTAAGGAAATTCTTGGCACAATGAAGGGTTTGGGCGGAGGCTGTATGGGGACAGAGAGGCTGACGGAGGAGAGCTGGGGGGAGAAGCCATGGGCCAGTCCTCAGGTCCAGGCCCAGTGGATCTCCAGAGCACTTATCAAGAGGGGGCTGTGTGGTGCCCTGTTTTTGGCAAGCCTGGCTGTCATAACTGAAGATTCTTTTGAAGGAGAAAGGCTCAGATCAAAGCAACCTCCTGGGAAAGGCAAAATTGGTACTTACAATGCCAGGGTGACATTTACCGTAAGAAACTCAGAGGCCCATTGAAGAATTTTGATGTGGGAACCATTTCTCTTGGGGCCAAAAGCACAATACAAGCAATTAAAGCTGAAATGGAGAAATGGTAGGTTTGTGAGGCCTGTAAAGTGGTTTTCCTGTGGGGTGGCATGGAAGGGAAGACCACTGGGGAGCAAACATGAATGAAAATTCTGGGAAGAGGTTCATGTGGAGTCAAAATGAATGAAAGATCCAGAAAGTTCATGTGCCAGAGGATGGGAGGTATGTCACATTTGAGGTGTGACAGCATCTATTTGAGGAGGAAGCCAGGAATGAAGGAATCTCTCTCTCCCTCCTCCTACCCACCCCCTTAACTAGTATGGCCAGGCACAGGGGCACCTGATCCAGCTGCAGACATTGATGCTGCAGGTTGCATGGGGAGATCCAGCTCAGAATCTGATGAGCATGACAAACTTGGTCTTGATTTTGTCCACTTGGACTGGAGCTCCTAAAAGGAGGCACTGCATTCTTTAGCATTTTTTCTTATGCCTGATGAACACAATGTCAACCATATTCAAGAGGAAAATGTGTAGTCCTCTAAATACATTCCAGACTTAATTGTTAAAAGAAAATCTTTTATGTTACCTACTTACCAAATTTTTGTTTGTTAGCTGTGTGGAAGACCTAGAATAGATTGGGCTTGATGACAGCAAATTCGGATGGTTGTTGCTTTATAGAATAAGTTCTATTTTAGCCAAGTTTGTGGCAAAACAAATTTCTGTAAAGTGAATCCTCCTTCCCCATTATCTTCTATTATTATGTCAGAGATTTATTATTATGAGGATTTAATGACTGTTCACTGTGTGGACATTCAGAGAGGGTAACAATGTGATGAGTGCTGGGTACTGATGGATGCTCCACAGATATCTTTGGATTCTTGGGCCTGTGTCTTCTAACTGGAGAGCAAGACACCCACTCCTTCTAACACAGGTGTGGATCTTTTTCTGGGATGTGGGGTACACTTCACTAGTGAGGATAAGAAGAGACACTTAGGGAAGGGCAATGGCATTATCCTGATGGATTCCAGATTTCCAGATTATAGGGCTTCTTTCTCACAAGGACCCTAGCCAAACCCTACTTGAAAAATGCCTTCACAGCACAACTGATACAAAATCTATTAGCATAGGAATTACCTTCTGAGTACTGTCATTAACTCACATCACATTCCCTTTTCTCTAATAATGCAACACATAATTTTTGAGTGGCTATTATATCCTATTGTACTAAGTGCTGGGGTTATAACAGAGAACAATAAAGACATCTACCCTCAGGGAATCTATGTTCTGGAAACACACATGGAAATGACTGAATAGATATATAATGGCAGGTAATAAGTGCAGTGAAGGAAAGTGAAGCAAGAGTCACAGAAATTGTTGCTATTTTAGACTCAGTGGTCAGAGAAGTCTCATCTGAGGAGGTGACTTTTGAGGAGGGACCATGAAGCAAGTCATGAGAACACCTGAGAGAACATTTGGGGCCAAGGAAACAGCAAGAACGAGGGGCCTGCGTGGTGTGTTTGAGGAAGGACAGGAAGGCAGTGCGGTTGGAGTGGAGTGGGAGGCAACCAACTCGGGGAGACTACATCTCTTTCCTCCCCTTTTGACATTGAATGCTTTAAATCCTAATTATTAACATTCCCCCAAGCCCCTTTTCTAGGAATTCCTTGATTCTGAAGATGTGCTTACTTCTGGGCACATACAGGGTGGGCAAAAAGTAGATTTACATTTGTGAGTACACAAAACTCAGAGTTTATTTTTGTATTATTATTGTTTAATTGTATTATTTCCCATATGAACAATTGTAAACCTACTTTTTCCCCACCCTGTATGTGGGCTAATAGAGCTGGGCTGCAATACCGCCTGTCACCAGGAGTTGCTGCTAGTGCACCCAATGCCTTTAGTTCACTCATTCCCTCCACTTCAAAGCCACAGACATTTATTGAGCGTGCCTGGGTCCAGACACTGCCTTGGTTGCTGGGCTACAACAGTAGGTTAGACACAGTCTGGTGGAATTGAAACTCAAGGTCCCTGTGAAGTGACTCTTGCAATGATTGACCTCGGGCTTTGATGGACCAGACCAGGCTGATGCTCATTCTACATTTGTTATGCTCTTGAGGACAATGCATATCCTGTTCCCAATCTCCCTCCTTCCTCAGCCTGAACCTCAGACCACCTCTCAGGTAAGTCACGGCTTTTCTGCAACCTCAGCTACATGGCATCACTTTCTGGGCTGAGATCACCCTTCTGGAAAAAAGAAAAGCTCCCTTGCATTTTTTTCTGAAGAGCAGTGGAAAAGAACAATCCTTCCCACTTCCAAACCACCCTCCCAGTCCCCACCTCAGGATTCTCACAACCTTGAGAATTGGGTATTATTGTCCCTATTTTACAGTTGAGGAGGCTACAGCTCAGAGAGGCAAAGTGATGGCTCCAAAAGTATTATATTGGTTGCTAAGCTACTGCCTTTCACCTCCTGTCCTTCTGAACTCTGCAAAGCTGGGCCTGAGATTCTGCAAACCACATTTCACTGGGCCAATTGGTTTCCTACAGGGTTTTGCCAATAGGCGGCACTAGAGGGATATCAGAGGCAGAATTAGGGAGAAGAGACAGGAGCCTTTTTATTTTGCTTGCTGCTCCTGTAAGTGGCCTGGCCTGAGATCGCAGCCTCTTGAGACACTTGCTGCTTTTCTGGGGTAGTCACCTCTTGGCCCACCTGGTACAGGTGCTGAAGGTCCCCAAGGCTGGTTCTGCAGGCTCCGGGATCTCCTCCAAAGCATTGGGGGAGGGGGCGTTTCCTCTCCTCCCACAGCTGCCTGGAAGTGCAGCAAATCCACTTGTTCTCTTAATTTGTGAAACCTCCTCAACTTGTGTGTGAAGAGCTCCTTGGAAACACCCTTCTCATTACAATGTTAAATTAAAATTTAGTAGACAAGGCTCACAGTAGAATAAACTTTCAATTAAAACATACACACTGAGATGGTGAAGGGAGACTGGAGAGAACTTGCAGGCATCTTCGCTGCGGATGTGCTCAGGGTTTCATTTCCCTGTGACATCTCCTCGGAATTACACTGCTAATTGATCACATTGTGTCTGTCTGTTAGTTAAACTTTCAATAAAACGAAGATTAATGGAAGGTGTAATCCTCCCGGGCAGAACAAATATTCCCATTGCTCATGTCAGGTACAGGAATGGAAACGCTCTGCTAACAGCTTTTTGCATTCAATCTGGGAGCATGAAGTTAATCATGAAAAATGCAGTGATTCTTTAATTGCTTGAGTGGAATTTTTTCTGCCTGCCCCATTTCTCACCCAAAATAGCCGCCCTTGTCAGAGACGGGAGCGCAGTGGCGGGGAAGCAGAGCGAGGCGGCAGAGGCTGGGGCTCCGGGAGGGGCTGGCCAGGGTGGCGGGTGTCTGTGTCTCGGGGTGGCAGCGTGGCCGTCACCCGGAACTGGAGCTGGGCAAGGATAAAACCCAGGTATGCTGAGGGAGAAGGGCACCCCCTAGCAAAGTGTGATTTTGGCAAGAACGTGTGGTGCGTCATGGGGAAAGAGCTTGTCTGCAGGACTCCTGGGTGGGGAATAACAGATGCTGGACCCACGAGGCCACGTGGCCAGAGGCCTGCCAGGCCTCTTTCAGGTTGGGAGGAGGACAGTGCAGGAGCTACGCACACTCCAGTTCCACCTCCTAACCAGTGACCTTGGACAGTTACTTAAATTCTGCTGGCTTCAGTTACCCTGCCTACTGGTGTTATAGTAATAGTAATAAGGATAAATATAATATTGAATAAGTATTAAAGTGTGGAATTGAAGTGTGATATCTGAAAGTATGGAATGGAATGTAAACAAACTGATAAGCACCCTTGAGTGACCCGTATGTAGAAAATAGATAAAGTGACCTGTACCCTATATGTAAGACAGAATAGCAAGGCTCCTGGGACCTGCTGATAAGACACACTGAAGACTCCTCTGAGCACTGAAGACACATAAAAAGAGGAAGCTCCACAGCAGATCAGAGACGTCCTTTCTGCTCCTCCACAGAGGGTCTCTCTCCACTTCCCCTGCCTGCACCAGTGAAAGCTCTGCCCGAGTCAGAGCCTTGAGCTCTGAGCCTCGGACCGTGAGCTGTTGTGAGAGGCCTTACCTCAAGCCAAGCTGCAAAGTCCTCTGTGAACTGTGTGTGTGTGTGTGTGTCTGTCAGTGAGGATCCCTGGGTGGCCTGCCTAGGATTCTGGAACCCACCAGGACTCTGATAAATAAACCGTGTGTGATTCATGCATTGCATGGTTGTCTCCTGTGTAATTTATGCTTGGTGGATTATTAATTAAGTTCCTAGGGTTATACGTGTCAGATTTCTGGCTGAGGCACCCTAGCTCACCTGCGCATACATCCCTTAGGGAATTATTGGGACAACGGGTGGGAGTGATAATAATCACTGTCTCCAAGGGTTGCAGTGATAGGGGTGGTGATGTATGTAAAACATGCAGAACTGGGCCCAGCCCATCTCACGTGCTACTCGAGCATTGGCTGCTATTAATGTGCTCTGAGCTGAGGCTTCTGTCTTGTCCACAGCATCTCTGCCAAGTTCAGTGTCATTTAAGCACATGCCTTGGACTTAGAGGATAGGCTCTTAATTCCCAGATCTCCTGTTTAACATCTTCAAGCTTCAATCTCCTTCGTTGTAAATTGGAGGAGGGCAGTCCTGCCTCCCAGAGTTGCTGTAGAGATAAAATATGTGTAGAGTGTTTATTCCGGTACTCATCATGCAGACAGCACTCAACAAGTGGTAGCTGTTATAATGATGAGAAGTGCTTCAATCCAGGCTCTGCAGAATGCACCAGCCCCCTTCCTTTTAAGGCAGACACAAGTATGGGCAATCCAGACTAGGATTTAGAGGTAATAAATCTCTCAGTAGCTGCCATTCCGACTTGGAATCTTTGAGCCAGGTCTGGTCGATGGGGCCACACAACCAAAGCCTATTCATTCTGACCAATGACAGCCTTTCCGAACCTCCAAGCTGGTGCTCTGGTTCCTTATCTCCCCTTCTCCAGGAGGGCACCCTCAGCTCCTCCATGTGTTTTCCAATGCAGTGGAGTCTGGTCTTCGATTTGCCTTAGGCCATCCTCATTTGGTCAAGTCCAGTTTATCCATGTGCCTGCGAGGGTGTGGGGACTCAGTACCTCAGATGAGTCTGGAGTGTGTAAAGGAGAGGGACACAACCACACCCCATAATTTGGACACCATGCTTCTATTGATGTGGCCCAGGTGGCGTGGATTCCTTGACAGCTATATCACACTGCTGGTCCAATGAAATTGAAGTTAACTATTTTATTTGTTGTTGTTGATCCTTACCCAAGGATATTTCTCCATTGATTTTTAGAGAGAGTGGAAGGGATGGGGAGAGACACAGAGAGAGTGTGTCAATGTGAGAGAGAGACATCGATTGATTGCCTCCCACACGCTCTATCCACTGAGCCTAACCAGCTAGGGCTAAAGTAACTTTCTCTTTCTACCGTAGGTGTTTTCTATACATGCTGATGCAAAGTCATGTACTTTGCATGCTGTGCTAATACAGCCAGGTTTTCTGGACTCAAATGTTGGCCTTTACTTTGTTCTTCATAGACTTTCCTTATGATCTACTGTGCTCAGTCAGGGCTCCTGCCCTCTCTTCCCCAACCCAACCCCAAACTTGCCAGTGTTGCTTGGGCTCCTAATTCTCATGTCCCTCATGTGAACATAACGCTTTTCAAATACTTCAAAAGCAAAACAGGAATGGGAAGGGAAGTGGAGGCCACCCAGGTGGCTTCCAAGAATCAGGTGTAAGGGCTGTGTTTCTGGTGTGAGGCCTTGTGGAATGACCAAGGGGAACTCTGGTGTCCTCTCTGTGTCTTCCCTCCCAGGGGAGAACTGCTCTAACTATAAAAATGTAGTCCCTTTAATTGAGCTGCGACCCACTGAAATGGCCTATAAGCAGCCTCTTTCCTGTGGGAAGCTAGGCTCTTTCCAAATGTCCGGGTTGGGGCTTTTCTGCTGAGGTAAGCAATGGAGACCCACTGAAGCTGAGCCAAGAGGAGAGGGGATTTCCAGAGAGGATGGCCATGGACCCCTGCTCTCTCACTCCTGCTCTCACTCTCTCAGCAGTGTGCTTCCCTTCAGTTTGGTTCCTTTTCTTTGCAGACTTACTCTACTGTGCTCACTCACGGCTCCTGCAGCCCCCACTCCTCCATCCCCGGACTTCACCCTACGGGGCTCTTCAGCCCAGCACTGCAGGCACGGCGGCTGCAGCCTCCCCTACACGTGCCAGCACTCCTTGGGGTCCTTCCCTCAAGTTCTTGAGGTGGAATCTGATTAGCAAGTGCCTAAGCCCACCTTCTCCAGGAGACAGCACCGGAGGCAAAAGCTTCTGTGTTCTCAGGAAGTGCAACCTCAGGAAGCAGGAGTGAGGAGAAGGGGAGGGAGTAAGTGGAACATGAGGGGCATAAGCTACAGCTCCCAACAGGTTGATCTCTCTCTTGGGACAGGAGGTGATCCTCAGAGGGGGTCGTATGGAACCACAGCAAATTATGAATGGGCTAACAATCAGCTTGTGAATTTCCTGAGAACTAAAGAATTGGCTCTTGAGAGCCAGAATGAGTTGCTGTTGTGTGCAACTGTGTAGTAAATCAATCAATTAACAAAGGAAGAGCTTAGCACACCAGGAAGAGAGCTTGAAATACTAGTAAAGTGAAACATTGCAGATCTTTCCTTTCCTTCTTCAATATGACCTTCCCTTCAGTTCTAAACAGCCCATCCTCTGTGCACAATGCCTCAGAGAAAGGATGAGTGTGGGGGAAAGGAAATCGTTGTGAGTTCCCTTCCTGGACTTTATGTTCTAAAATAATGCTATTAGAGGGAACAGAAAGTGCTTTTGGACATTGAGACCCAAATGTTTAAGTCTAGGAGGCTGAGAGAAGTAGCCACCATCTGGTCTCAGAAACAGAATAAATTCCAAACACTGGGGGAAGAAAAAAAAAGAAAAAGAAAAAACAACAACAACAACAACAAAAAAACACACCCAAAATTGGCCTGGCCCACATGGCTCAGTAGTTGAGCATCGACCCATGAACCAGAAAGTTTGTGGGGTTGATCCCCAGTGCGGGGTGTGTAGGAGGCAGCCGATCAATGATTCTCTCTCATCATTAATGTTGTTTTTTTTGTTTTTTTTCTCTCTCCCTCTCCCTTCTTCTCTGAAGTCAATAAAAATATATTTAAACAACAACGAATTCCCCCGGCACCAAATGGTGGAGAAAAGGGTAAAGCATCATTGCCTGTGTGTCCCAGGGGGAATCCTGGTCCCTACCCCCCGGGATCTGGGAGCAGAGAGCGGACCCTGTTCTCTGGGTGCCCCAGGGAAGCACAGGGAAAGAAGACCCAGTTAGGGTCATTCCTGCCTCTGAGTGGCTGAATGGCTCCTGGGTTTCCAGACATGCCACAGAGCTATGGGGAGAGCTGGAAGGCCCAAAAAAGTGGGATGCATGGGATGTGGGGCTTGTGAGGAGCAGAGAGGATGGGGGGGCATCTCAGGGTGTTTGTGTGGCTGGCTGACTGAGCTCACCTGACTGCCTTGGACTGCACAGGAACATGGCCATGACCCAGGGAGAGATAGGGGCCCCTTACTTAGCAGAATGGTTCACACCACTCTGGCAGAAAGAGCTTGAAATAAAGTAAAACAACAAACATTAAGTTACTACATATTTCTTCACACTTAAATTTGTGGACTGTGATTGAAGTTCCTGCCCTTTTTTTCTAGACCAGCAGCCAGCAAACTTTTTCCTTAAAGAGGCAGAGTAAATGTTTTAGGCTTTGAGGGCCTCATCATGGTGACACATGTTTTTCTTTTATCTTTTCCCTCCCATCAACCCTTTAAAAATGTAAAGCTTTCTAGAGCTGGGTGCGTTGTGTGTGTGTGTGTGTGTGTGTGTGTGTGTGTGTGTGTGTTGGAGGGAGGGAATAGTCAATGGGGACATCTGTAATACTTTCAACAATAAAGATAAATTTAAAAATAAAGTAAAAATGTAACGCTTTCTTAGCTCACAGATTTGAGGGCCCCAGGTTCCCACTCTTACGTTGCCAGCAGCCACCTGTTCACCCTTCCCCGGAAACTCTGCTCCTGTCCATAGGGCCACACGGAAATGCTGTCCAGAGTGATTTCCAAAGCCGGGGAGATTGCCCAGATGAGACATGGTTAGTACAAGACACAAGACGCGCTGGCTTACCAGGAGGATGGCCCTGCTCTCTGGCAACAGGCCACTGGATGATGCTTGTGCCTGGTTGCATCCTTGGCACAGCCAAAGGCTGCTGCTTCTTCTACCTTTGGTCAAAACAGGAGCCCATTTTCCTCATCCCCAGGGGACCAGGCCCTCTCCCTCGTTCTGCTCATCTGCTCAGCGCCTACTTTCTACCCCAGTCCTGACCAGCGGGGTGATGATTCATGATAGGGCTGGGCTCTGGCTGGATGAGGGGGTACCCCTGGTCTCTCCTAAATGGACTCCCAGGCAGCAGGTCTCAGAAGTCCTCGGTAAGAAAACAGCCATTGAGTGACGTTTCCCCTTTTTCCTTTATTCTCTTTCATTGTGAAGAGCAACCCATGGGCTCAGACAGAGACAGACCACCCAGTGTTGCTGTCTGGGCTGTTGAGTCCCTGTGATGCTGACATGGGACCCTGCTCTCCCCATTACACACTCAGATAACCTCCTCCAAGGAGGAGGTCCCAGGGCAGGACACACACTGCTTCTAGGGCAGGGGTCTTCAAACTTCTCTCATTATGAGAATCACCTGGTGGAGGTATTAAAACACAGATTCCTGATAGCACTTCTTATAGTTGGGATCTGGGAATCTGTGTTTTAACAACTCCACCAGGTGATTCTCATAATGAGAGAAGTTTGAAGACCCCTGTTCTAGGGGGAGGTGTCAGGCCAGGCCTCTCTGCTCCAGCGCCAGGCAGGGCTGTCCTGCTCATTGACCACTGAGGGGTGGGGACACCTCCTCAGTCTGTGGTAAGGTTCTGGGGCCCAGGACACCAGGCTGTCCCAGGATGCCCGTGAGGTTTAAGTAGTTGCATCCAGCCTCAGACAGAACCCCGACTCCAGCCTTGATCTGAACTTGGACTCCGGCCGTTGAAGGGGTCCTGATTTATACCGTGACAGAGAGCTCTGAACCACACTCCCGTGTGCTGCAATAAGTGTGCATGTCACGCATGGCTGTGTGCGATCTGTGGCCCCCCTCCTTGAGAACAGAGACAGGTTAGGGGGGTTGTCTCTATATGTGAAAGGCAAGGTATTGGAAAGGCTAATAATTTTTTCTTCTCAAGATGGGAGGTGAGCAGACCTGGCATTTTGATTTTATTTTCAGGAAAGTTTCTGCAGAGGAGAGAAGTGAAGGGAAAAAACAGCCCCTTTAATTTTGAAACCTTTGAATCCCAGGCAACTTGACTAATTACCAGTCGGCAGCAGCCAGTGAGTTCACCACCCTGTGGACTACCACCTGTGGGCTTAAGCCCAGGTCTGACTCTGCATGGAGCTCGGAGCTCGGTGGCCATGAGGGGCCCTGCTTGGGCATATCGTCTGTGAAGGTGGGCAGTGCAGTGTAGGCATCGCTAAGATCGTCTGCCGGGTGCTCTGAGGGGCTGCCAGGTGCTGGTTGAGCGGTCAGTGAAGGCTGCAGGGTGTGATCCCCGAGGTGACCTGGCCCCAGGTGAATAAGCATATTTGGCATCAGCGAGCCCTGTTTGTCCACAGCTTCTCTGGGCGCTATGGACTTGTGGACTCTGGAGCTCGCTGTGCTGGTGGAGGCGTGGGGACATTTACACTGAGCAGTTGGTCCTTACCACCCTCTGTTGACCCAGCTTCCTAGCTCTCCCACTGGCAGCTGCCTTGCAGGAGCTTACACGCCCTTGTAAATGTATCCTGTAGTGAAGAGCACGGCCCCCAGGATTCTCTGCTGATGGTATTTTCCCCTCAAGTGATTTTTCTAAAATAGGTTTGAACATGTCACTTTCTGAATGAATCCAAGCTAGATTTAGAATAAATCAGCTCTCTTTATCATTGCTCTCCGTGCCACCTTGTCCTCCATCCCAACACGCACAAGCGCACACATGCACATTCAAGCATATATACACACATACACACTCACACAATACACATACATTCACACACACATATATTCAGACATATACACACTCACACACTTGCCCCTCACCACACACATATTCATAATACACACTCATGCACTTAGACCCATTCACACACCCACACACATATCACACATACACACACTCATGCACTCACTCATGGGCATACACACACACACACACACACACACACACGAACTCTATGTGCTTTAACATAGGAATGCTCTTGTTTAGCTCCTTCTGTTCAGGCTCTTCCCTCTGGTTGAAGCACCTTCCTCTGGTCTGCTGGTCTACCCGTCCCATTGCAGCAGTGAACAGTTTCCTCCCAGGCCATTCGCCATGAAGCTTCCAGGCCTCTGCATGGGCTGTCCCTGTCCTGGGAGTCACTGGCCTCGTTCCCTTCTCTCCCAGGCTTCCCTCTCTTCACTGGTCATCGGGGTAACACCCGCTTCTCTCTCAGGCCCAGCTCCAGTGCCTGGGACTTGGGACTTTGCCTGCCACCTCCCTACCAAGCTACCCAATATTCTCTTTCTCCTCCACTCATACTTCTGGATGCAGCTCCAAGATAGACACTTCTTAAAAGTTAAGAATTCAACTCACTGATTTTCCCCCTGTTACCAGAAAAAGACACTTTTGACTCAGCATCCTCTTTTTGGTACTCTCCTATCAAGTAAAAATGCCAGTACTTCAGGATAGTAGAACAAGAACTGTTTCCTTTGATATTTGAGGTGGCACATTCTGAGATGGCCATGAACAGGAGTGCAGAGGACTAAAGTATGGCCCACCTATGTAATGGAATAGTATTCAGCTTAACAAAGAGTGAGTTAGATTTTATGAAATGGCTATAATAGATTGTTAAGGATAGCACTTTACTGAATAGGGTGGGTAGTATAATAACATTTTTGTAAACAAAGCAAACTAAGCAAAACATCTACCCTATTTTTATGTGCATGCATATGGGCACAGGGAAAAGTGTGCAAAGGTGCAAGGCAAACTGTTAACATCAGTAACATTGATGGAGGAGGTGCAAAATTGATGGACAGGGGGAAAGATTATAGACTTTTTTTTTTTTTTAAATGCAGGTCTGCATTTTTGGTTTATTGCAATCAACATGTAGAGAAGTAACAAAATCTAATAAAGGGGAACATTTTGCCATCATTATAAAGACTTAAATTCTCATATAGGTACGAGTCCTCTCCATTCTTGGGAATCTAGACATAGAAGGGCACAAATCCCCACTTGGTCTTCTCAGCAGCAACTGTTCTCCAATATCCATCGTGCTATAAACTTTCTATGCAATTCAGTTCATCTTACTTATTTCACTTGGTCTCTGTGCTTGAACGTTGTTCTGTACCCTGTTCTTTTTTTGTTTGTTTTAATATATTTTATTGATTTTTTTACAGAGAGGAAGGGAGAGAGATAGAGAGTTAGAAACATCGATGAGAGAGAAACATCGATCAGCTGCCTCCTACACCACCCTACTGGGTATGTGTCTACATACCCTTGACTGGAATCAAACCTGGGACCTTTCAGCCTGCAGGCTGACCCTCTATCCATTGAACCAAACCGGTTTCAGCTGTACCCTGTTCTTTTACATGGTGCCCAGCACTCCCCTGATTTAATCAGTCCTTTGTGGCCATTCAAGTTGTCTCTAATCATCTTCTATTGTATTATCACTGAATATTTCTGCATGAATGTCCCTGCAAAAATCTGTGAACATACCTATCAGATGAATTTCTAGAAGCAGCACTGCATGTCACATTTAAAAATTTGAGCCTGGCCAGCATGGCCCAGTGGTTGAGCATTGACTATGAACTAGGAGGTCATGGTTCAATTCCCGGTCAGGGCACAGGGCTGGGTTGTAGGCTCGATCCCCAGTGTGCAGTGTGCAAGAGGCAGCCAATCAATTATTCTCTCACATCATTGATGTATCTCTTTCTCTCTCTGCCTCTCCCTTCCTCTCTGAAATCAATAAAATAAATTTTTTAACAAAAATGGAAAGGCATCAACAACTTTCCTTCTAACGAGGTTGAGCTAACTCATGCTCACCACCAGTAGTGAATGAGAGACCATGTTTCTTTACACTCTTGCCAAAACTTGCATTATCAAAGTCTTCGAACTTTGGCAGTTTTAAAGATGAAAATATTGTCTTGCTTACAATTTAAAATTATGAGTGAGTCAGACACATTTTTACATATTTATAGGCCATATGGATTTGTTTTTCCCTATAGACTGCCTCAGTGTCTTTTGCCCAGCTTTTGATTCTTTTATTTATTTGTAAATACTTGGTTTGTTTCACCTATGCTGTCAAATTTATTTGTACACAATTGTTCATTGTATTCTCTTATTATTTTTTGATGTCTGTATGTTAATTTGTGTCTTCTCTAATTTTGTTAGTGATGCTAGAGATTTGTCAATTTTACTGAGTTTTTTTGTAGAATCAGCTCTTTGTTTTATTGTTTTTCTCCCTTGTTTTTCTGTTTTCAATTAATTGATTTCAGTTTTTATATTTATTACTTCCTTCCTACTACATGATTTGGGTTTCTTTTACTATTCATTTTCTTGATTCAGGATGGAGACTTAGAATATGGATTTGAGACATTCTCTCCCATTTAGTTATATAGCTTTCCCTCTTAGCCCTCCTTGAACTGTGTCCCACAAAATTTGATATTTTCTTCTTTGCTTAGATCAGTGTATATTTTTATTCTCCCCCCTACACCCCAGGTTTCTTTAACCATGAGTTACTTAGAAGTGTGTTGTTCAGCTTCCTAGTATTTAGAGAATTCCTGTTATTGTGTTATTGATTTCTAGTTTGATTTCATTATAGTCAGAGAACACTCTCTATGTGGTTTCAATTCTTTTACATTTGTTGAGGTTTGCTTCATGACCCAGAATATAGGCTATCTGGTACATGTTCTGGGGGGGCCTTGAAAGATACATTTTGTTGTTTGAGGTTGAGTGTTTTATAAATTTTGATTAGATCCTATTGGTTGATGTTCTATAGTTATCTTGATTTTTTCCTGTCTAGGTGTTCTATCAATTGTTGAAGAATAGTGTTCAAATCTCCAAATACTTGTACTTGTCTGTTTCTTCTTTCAGTTTAGTAGTATTTGCTTCACATGTTTTGAAGCTCTTATGTGTGGTGCTTACATAATTGTCATTGATCTTTTCATCATTACATAATGTTCCTTTATCTCACAATTTTCTTTGCTCTGAAGTCACTTTACATGATATTATAGAGTCACTCTTGCTTTTTATTGATTAATGTTTGCATAATATATCTTTTTTTTACCCTTTCATTTCACCTGCCTATATTGTTAAGTTTGAAGTGAGTTTCTTGTAGACAGCTTAGGGTTAAGTCATGTGTTAAAATCTACTTTGCCAATCTCTGTCTTATAATTGGTGTACTTAGACTATTTACAATACATTTGATGTAATTGGTACCTTAGGGCTTAAGTCTGTCACTTTATGTTTTCTCTGTTTTTCATTTCTCTGTTCTTCTATTTTCCCATGGGTTACCTGACACTTTTTTAGAATTCCACTTTTATTTCTCTATAGTGTTTTGAGTCTATCTCTTTGTATAGTTTTATTGTAGTTCTGTAGGTATTACATTATAGATACATTATATAGGGTATCCCCACAAATGTATACACACACTTTGAAAAATTTAATGGCAGTGTTTGTTAAAATACATTTTCATTTCCAAAATTGAGATATCAGCTATTCAAGTGTATATACACTTTTGGGACACCCTTACAAATACTTCTTATTGCAGCAAATTATGTTATTGTTTTCACAATTGTTGAGCAATGCTTGTATTGCTCGAGTCAATCCTAATTGTATATGCTGAAGTTTTCTTTTAATACACTGACTAAATTTAATTTGCTAACATTTTATTTAGAATCACTGCATCTGTATTCATAAATGAATTTATTCATAGATGCTTTGGGTGCGTGTGTGCAGGCAGACGTAGTATGTTCGCGTGCTGTCGTTTTCCGGATTTTGTTTACCTCCTTGAATGGTTTGAGAGGCTTCTCATTTTTTTCTTATGCTGCAGAACAGTTTAAAGGGCACAGTGCATTCATTCCTTGACATTCCCTCTATATCCACTGGCCTTCGTGCCCTTTTTGAGGGTGGTTTTTCAAAGATCTAATCAGTTTCTTCTTGGCTTCCTGATCTCAGATTCTTAATTCACATGAGTCAAGTTTGAAAATTTTATTTTCTAAGAAAATCATCATCTCGAATGTATTGACAACATGGTGTCTAGTACACTCTATTCATCTTCAATGTTCTTTATATCTCTACTCATTTTTTCAAAATAATGAGTATTTGTGTTTTCTCCTTTTTATTCTCTGCGGGCTTGCCTGATGTTTGCCCATTTTATGAGAATTTAAAAATAATCAGCTTTTAGTTTGTTCAGTTCCATAGAATTTTTCTTCATAATTCATTCTTTTATTTTTGCTTTAAATTGCAAAGATTAAATCTTTCATTTTGCCTTTAAAAAAAATCCTGTGGCTTATCATCTAACATTAAATTGAAAGCTGGTTTGTTTCCATTTTTTTCTTGTTTTATAATAAATGTATTTTGGGTAATCTGTGTTTCTCTGAGTTGGGCTTAGGTACTCATCCCACGGGTTTTATATATAGTGAACTTCCTGTCTTATCATTAAATTTTCTAGAAGAAAGGATTTTTATTTACCTTTGAACAGTGCTTTTGAATTTTTTGTGATTAGTTTTTAATATTCCTGTTTTGTTAAATATTTCTTGTTTTATTATATTGCAGTCAGAAAATATACCCTGTTATTGGAATTTACCAAAGTTTCCTTTGTGGTCTAGTCCTGGTCCATCTTTATAAGTGTACAATGCTTTGTTTGTAGGGTATGAAGTCTCATACATATCTATCAAATCCTCTTTGTTAATTACAATTACAATTGAGTTCTCTGCATTTTTTGACATACTTTATGATATATTGATAATTTATGAGCCATACTAGATGCCCCTTGCAGGAAGATTCCTGCAATAGGGCATCCTGCTGCGGTCTCTGCTACCCTGCCTGCTTCCCTTCCTTCTCCACAATCCCGCTGGCTTCTCTCCCTTCTCCCTGCCCCGCCTGCTTCCCTGCCTTCTCCATCGCCCCGCTTGCTTGCTTGCTTCTCCTTAGCTTCACTCCCTTCTTCAGCACTTGGCTTCTTTCTACATTGTCTTCAGTCTTCATGCTGGTCTGTATATGCAAATTAACTGCCATCTTGGTTGGGTTAATTTGCATACTCGCCCTGATTTGCTGGTGGGCGTGGCTTGTGGGTGTAGAGAAGGTATGGTCAATTTGCATGTTTCTCTTTTATTAGAAAGGATGTTACTCCACCCCATTATGCTAGAAGTTTTGACTTGTTTTTCTGAAGAAATTTTTCTCTTTACATAGTACGACTTTTGGCATATGAGGTCATAACTGTTACCTTTTATCAGTGGTATTCTTCCTTATTTTCCAATGTAGCCATGCATTTATCCTTCTCTTTTTCTTCTGTCATTTAAATGAGCTTGGACAGGGAGGAGAGGTACATGTGCATACTCAACTGTCCAACTTAAGACTGGATTAGCTGGTTTTTTAAAAAGAACAATAAAGGCAAATCACAGTTTGTCTTCTGAGTTTCTTCAAGAGAAGACGGATGCTGCAGTTTGGCGGTGAGCCAGTGTTCAGAGAGCTTCGGTCTATGATCACACACTGGAAGAGTGTTCGGGGTGCTCTTTGTGGGAGAGAGTAGGAGATTTATGTGACCAAATGCTTCGTTGCCATCAGACTAAAATGATGTTGCCCGAGGGTTTTTTGTGTTTTTTTTTTGGGGGGGGGGGGGGATTACACATCTTTTTCTACATCCCCTCCCCTCCCCTACAATCCATTGTCTATATTTATGCAGGTGGGCTCTTCCTATAAACTCCAGATCATGTTGTTCTCCGCCCCAAATGCTTGTATGGCTCCCTAGGACCCGCAGAACAAAGCTTCACATTCTTGGCGGGGCATTCAAGGTGGAGCTGTCCTTAGCTTCATCTCACACTATTCCTCTTCCTTGTCCCCTTGACCTTCTTGTCCCTCTTTCTCAGACATTCTATGCTTTGAAGGTGTCATGCACTCCCTGCCTTGGCATCTGCCCTGTTCTGCTGCCCGGGAGTGCTTCCTCTCCCCCACCCCTGCTTGGTTGATGTCCTACTCATCTTTCTAGGCCAGATATCATGTTCATGTTTCTCTGAAACTTGTAGACATAGGCTATTAGTGGTCCCCTTTTCTGGAGATCTTTGCTGTACCTGTTCTTCTGAGGCCAGGAGAGCTTGTGATCTGCTCTCCCATTGGCCTGTGATTACTCTAGACAGGAATGTGCCTCATTCACCTCTATGTTCCCAGGGTCTCAAATACAGTCCACCACATGCAAAAGGCTAGAAGATATGTGGCTGAGTCCATCAGGTTCCAGGGCAGGGAAGGGAAGGGGCATCCAGTAAGAGCTAAGATCATGGGCACAGGGAATACTAGCTGATTACAAACGAAAATTTCCAGTTCTGAGCTGAAACTAAGAACAGCTAGCTCCTCTTTGCTTCAGATGAAAGGGTCTTGACATGGAAATCAGACTGGCCAGCTTTACTTCCCTCCTGTCCACGTCCAGCAAGAGGCAAGGCAGGGATTCACAACCCAGTGGTGAGTAAATATTCCCAAACTCTCAGTTATCCTGGGAGACCCACCGGTACCTGGGAAAGGCAGGGGAGGGGGGGGCACTGGCAGCTGCAGGTCACTCAGCAAGCACAGTTACTTCTCCAGCCAGGTGGGACAGCCTGAAGGTCATGGCTAGGTCATGGCCAGGTCACAGTGCCAGCCAATCTGCCCCAGAGAGCTGGACGGACCCTAACTCTTCCTAAGAACAGCCCAGCAGCCAGTGGCGGGGCTGTTTTGCAGTAAGGAGCCCAGCAGTCCTTTTCAGTTGTATTTATTTCATATTTCAGGCAGAGTCTTTGCTTCTAGCTTCAAGCAGCTGCATTATCATCAAGTTATATCATCTGCTTTATATTGAAGGCCGGTACATTTCATCTAACTTGGAAGACAGTCTGCTAGCAAATGGAAAATACCTGGCTGCAGAGTAATGAAGGCAGGACACCTGGATCCCTAAAAGAGGATTTTTTTTTCCCTGTAGATTTTCACCAAGGGCTCCATCACTTCCTACCCCTGTGACCTAAGCAACTTCATCATAAGCTGGTCCTCTCTTCTGTAAGATGAAGACAGTACCAGTGTTGACTGAAGATGAAACGTAATGGTGCAGGTAAAGCACCCAGCACAGTGCTTGGCACATAGTAAGCACTCGGCAAATATCAGTTCTTTCTGCTAATAACTTGGCTCCATGATGAGCAGGGAGGCGGTGATCATGTGGTGGCAGCTGGGGGCCGGGACCAGTGCAGAAAGCAGCTACTTGAAATTCCTTCAGCAGCCCGGCTTGTTGATGGAGTGTTAAATGAGGGCCCATTAATTCATTGTGAAAACAAGCTTTCAGAAGAGGGCCTGGAATTTGCAGCTTCTTCTCCAGAATTAATGCTTCATGGCATCACTTGATTTTTAAGAATAATAAATGCTAACTCAGTGGCCGAGAAAACCCACGGCTGCATTCACAGGTGGCCACGCTGGGTGGTGGCCTGTGCTGCCTGCTCCCTGGCTGGAAGCTGCTGCCTGCTTTCCCGACAGGGACTCAGCCCAGGGCCGTGTTCCCAGCACACACTGCGAGTATGAATTGGGCACAACTGCGTGACCGGTGGTGGAGACAAGATAGCAAGAGTGGTGCCTGACTGAGCCGGGTCTGTGCCGTCTCAGGAAACATACCCAGCAGCTTCATGAAGCTGCCCAGGGAGCTGCCAGGATTCCAGGAGGGAAACCTATAAAAGAGCCTGCTGATCTGGGGGGCGAAGGGCTCCCTCACTTGATCACCTTTCCAATCGCTCTCTCCTAAGATAGTTTCATTTCCTTCAGAAAACTCGCCCCAACTGGTTTGGCTCAGTGGATAGAGCGTCCGTTTGCAGACTGAAGGGTCCCTGGTTCGATTCCAGTCAGGGGCATGTACCTTGGTTGCGGGCACATGTCCAGTGAGGGGTGTGCATGAGGCAGCTGATCGATGTTTCTCTCTCATCAATGTTTCTAACTCTCTATTCCTCTCCCTTCCTCTTTGTAAAGTAAATAAATAAATAAATAAAAATCAATAAGATATATTAAAGAAAAAGAAGACCTGTTTCTCTGGCAAATAAAAAATGCTCTGACTATTGTTAGATGGGAGGGAAGCAGGTGTCTTGAAAAGCAGTGTTTTGAGAGTTAAGCCTGGGCAATAACTTTTTCTAAACCAATGCTTCTCACCCTTGGATGCTCCTTTGGATCACCTGGGGAGCTTTTAAAAATCCTGATGCCTAGGTAGCAGCCCACAACCCAGACCCCTGGAAGGATGTCCCAGGTCCTTGTATAATTTTATTTAAAGCCCCTCTCTCCTCCTGGTGATTCTAAAATTAGCCAGATTCTAATATGTCCCAGGCCCCGCTGCCCTCGCCATCCCTGGGGCAATGGACTTGACCTCCTTGTCCTGGAAGGTAGAAGGGCTCCAGGCCCAGGAGGACCAAGGTGTGCTCTGGCCCTGGAAGGAGGTGCTGCCAACGCCTGGGCCTCACACCTGCCTCTCCGGGGACCATGGAAGCACAGCAGGAGAGTGAGCACTGGAGAAAGAGTGCTCCTAGATTTCAGCTGGGAAACCACCCAGGAGGGCTTCCTGGAAAAGGGGAGCATTCAGATCAGTCCCAGAAGGGTGAGCAAGGTCTATAGGGAATAGAACAGCCTAACTGAAGCAGAGGAAGCAGCATGAGCACAGACCAGAAGTATCATCACCTAAACTCCATCGGTGGCTCTTAAATGAACTAAACAAGGCCTTTAGCCTTAAGTGGATCGAATGCCTAGGCAGCGTGTGTAAGCAAACCAGAACCTAAGCCTGTCATGCCTCAAAATGAAGAAATCGAAACTTAAGGGCAATCGATCACAAATAACTAACTAGGCTCTCCCAAACACGGCCATTGCCGAAGCTCTCTAGCCAATCAAATATTTTCTTGTCTGGCTTCCACATTTTCTTTATAAAAACTTTGTCCCTTGGCGCCTGGCAGTAGAGAGTTCCTAGCCACTTCTCGTTTGATGTTGCCTAATTCGAATAGATTTTTGTTCAAATAAACTCTTAACATTTAAATATGCTCCGTTTATCTTTTAACATGGTGGTCCTCCACATTCAGAAGCAACGATGGATATGAAGCAGGAGGTGGCGGTTCGGAAAGCTTTGACTTCCCCTGAATCTGTGGCTGCTGATGGGCTGGCCACTCAGCTTCCCCCAGGCTGCAGGGTCCTAGAGATGGGGCTGCCTGGGGAGGCTGCAGCGCCTGGCCCCTGCTTTCCTGGGTCTGGTGACCCTTTCCTCCCATGATTCTCTGCTATACCCCCTCAACTGTCCATGCTCAGAGAAGGGCCTACATAGCCCCTGGCTCTTGGACACAGAAACCCCACTCTTGGCCATAACCAGTGGACCAGTTAGAAGGCACGTTGTAACCTTGTCTCCAGAACCTGTTCTGACTTTGGCAGCCAGTCAGCTACCAAAAAATAGATACTAACAGTGGTGGTGCCCTCAGAGGCAAAACCAACTAGATATGAATAGGGAGAGCAGCCCAGCTCCAGTGACTAGGCTGCCGGCACTGACTTTTCCCAAGACTCCTGCGGGAAGCGGCAGGCAGGCTGCGGGCAGGGCATTGCCCTCAGGACTGTGTCTGCAGCCCGGGTGTCTCCGTCAGGCAGCTGAACAGCAAGCGTTTACCTCTGTGTCCAACTAGAGCCAGGAGGACACACACTGCAGCTAATCATGCCCGAGAAGAAGAATGGGGATTTGGAGGGTCTGTGTCTGATCTGTCATAGGCGAGCAAGGGAGATCACTTGCAAGTTTTATTGTGTCACATGGGAAAAGGTAGATCTTTGTAGTTAGCTCTTTGTTTTCTCCCAAATGGGGCTGGGTTAGGGTTAGGGTTCTCACCTCCAGGTCTTTCTACTCAGCCCAGAACTTGCTCTTGACGTTCTTCTGACTATCTCCACCACATCCTTCTTGTCCCAGCTCAACGTCACCATCTCGGGAAGCACTCCTTGTCCTTCCCAGGCTGTGTGAGGAGCACCCGCAGCCCCCTCCTGCCAGTTGTGTTCAGTGGTGCTGCCAGTTGTGTTCAGTGGTGCTCATCACATCGGATTGCAAACATCCGCTCTCTATCTCCCCATGAGAGCCTGGCCCTCCTCAGTGGCAGGGTCTGGGTCTTTCTTCATGTGTCCCCAGCACGCAGTGGAGCAAGTGGCGCAGGAAGTGCAGGGTGAGACATTGTCACATAAGCCAGGGTCAGTTGCTCTGCTCCCCTAGTATTCCCTGGCATGGAGAGCGGGTGGGCGCATCAATTTAAAGGTTCTACCCGGATGGCTGTTGTTACTTTTGGAAATTCCCCTCCCAGTGCCTCACTTCCCATCCCACCTCCCAGCCTCTTCATCATCTAGCCTTTGGCTTCAATGCTTGCGAGACCATCTAGGATAATTAAGAGAGAGACGTTTTATGTTGTTTATGGGGCTTTGATCAGAGATTTTAATTAACCTACCTTGCTTTAAGCCTTTTAAAGTTCATTCCCGGGGGCTGACCATTTGAAAATGGAATTAATGCTCTGGGCAGAGTGGGGGAAGGGCAATGCCCAACAAGGAGGGTCTAGTGATTATCTCATTAACTCTTTCTAAGAAGGATAGATTTCAGCTTAACATAAAGGATTTGTCTCAGTCTGAAGGAGGTGCTTGGAGTGGTGGTGAGAACCCTGTCACTGGAGGCATGCTAGCAGATCTTAGCTCCTGGGAGGCTTCTCAAAGCCAGGAGTCAGTCATGGCATCACTGATCAGACTAGGTCATCTTCAGGGACTTGCCAGCCTGGCACTCAACCTCTTCCTCCCCAAGCCATGCAGTGCAGGACCTCAGCTTGCCTCACAGAGACACACAAATGGGGCTCTGGTTTGAGGCCATCCTGAAATCCCGAGGCATAGATTAAAAGCTGCAATGCCATGGAGCCCAAAACCTGCAAAATCACCCTTGCAACCAACCAGCCTCCATCAAGCTGCAGCAGAGCGAATGTTCTCTTGTACAGATACCAGCTCAAAGATCCTAGGATCCTAGGAATTGACTGTCCCTCAGACAGTGGTTCTCAACCTTTTTAATGCTATGGCCCTTTAATACAGTTCCTCATGTTGTGGTGACCCTCAACCATAAAATTATTTCCGTTGCTACTTCATAACTCTAATGGCGGTTATGATAACCTGCTAGCGGTTATGATAACCTGTAATGGTGATTATGAGAATCGCTGCTGTAGAGCCCAAGACCATCAGAAAACACAGATATTTACATTATGATTCATAACAGTAGCAAAATTACAGTTATGAAGTAGCAACGGAAATAATTTTATGGTTGAGGGTCACCACAACATGAGGAACTGTATTAAAGGGCCACGGCATTACAAATGTTGAGAACCACTGCTCTAGAGGCAGTTGTCCTGCAGGTGGGGTCCTCGGCAAGTATACCCAAGGCACCCCTCAAAACAGCCCTCCTGGAGCACGGGCCCTGCTCTTCTTTGGTGCCAGCTTCTCATCACAGGCCCACCTGAGTCGCTTGAGTTTTTAGGTGTGTGTGTATATGAACTTGACTTTCACATATATATTTAACACATGAAACAGTGGCATTTCTATTCCTCCTCCAGAAATCTCTTACCAGAGAGCAGAAATCAAGATTCCAATTGTTTGCTCATGAGCCTTGGAGGGTGACCCATTTAGGTGGCCTCGACTTTGAGAGAAACCCCTGTATTTCTCAATTATGTTCAAATGCCTTCAATTATTCAGAGAGGAGAAAAGAGCAAACATTCCTCCCCCACCCTCCCACCCCTCCACACACTTTTTTCTTTTTGAGAGCAACCTTTCTTTAGGAAGCCATTTCTGGGAGAGACGGCCCATGACCTCAGCCTAAATCCTGACTAATGAAGTCCTGACCTCAAACACATACTAACTCTCGCCTTTGATCTTTCGCTGGCATAGCCCCAGCTAGAAGCCCAGCGCAGCCAGCTGACTCTCACATCCAGGAGCACGAGGCAGGGAATGTGGTGGCCCTGGGCAGGGTCCTCCCCCCACCGCCAGAGACCTGGGTGAGACTCACATGCCCCCTTGGTGGTCCCTAATGGGGCCAGAGAGGAGGCTCAGGAATCAGGGGCCATGAGTGGCTTTCCAGCCCCTGCCCCAGCTTCACACTTAAGGCTGATTATGGTGCATTGTGCTTCTCTCCTGCCCTAAGCGCCTTCTCCAGATCATTGCCTCTCTGATGAACTCCTCAAACAAAGTGCAGCCCTTATGTGGAGCTGCATGGGCGACCCCAGAGGCCTTCCCAGGCCGCTCCCAGGCCTTCCCTGAGTACTTGACGATGGAGTGTCTGCAGCACCAAGAGGCTGATACCCAAACCTGGACAGAAAGCAGCTATTTTTTGTGCCTTGGGGATGCTGGGTCTGCTTGTTCTTAGAAGATGGCTTCAGTGACATTTGACATACTGACTTAGAGTTACTGGCCAGGTGGCTCAGCTGGTTGGAGTGTTGTCACATACACCGAAAGGTTGTGGGTTTGATTCCCGGTCAGGCACATACCCAGGTTATGAGTTCAATCCAGCTGGAGTGCGTATGGAAGGCAAACAACTAATATTCCTCTCTCTCTCTCCCTCTTTCTTCCTTCATCTCTCTAAAATCATTAAAAATTAAAAAAAAATCCTCATCTGAGCTCAGGATTAATAATTTACAAAAAGGGTTTTTGATGTATTGGGTTAAATCTGTCAGTAGGTAAAAGTGGTTCTCCCTTCCAAAGACAAGATAGAGGTAGAATTTATCTTACCACCACCACCACCACCACATTCCATCATCATCATCACTCCCCAGGGGAAAATCGTTACCTGAATTATTTCATTTGGTCTTTAAATACCAGGAGTAACTTTGTGTACCCGAGTGTCACTACTAACAGGAGAAGCCATGCCACTCCACTGAGTACACAGCCAGGAAAGCAGATTCCTCCATGAACTTGTAGTTTCCCATGTCTGGCCTTTATAGCATGTGAAATTCATATAATTTCCCTTGTTTCCTTGGCTATAAGGAAATCCAGAATTTCTTTCAATTGCTATAGCTTCCCTTAGCTGGGGGTTTCCTAATATACCTTTCCTCTACCACATGCTTTTATTTCTTGGTTCCCAATTAGTGTTTTTTTTTTTTAACTCTTGCTTTTCTGACATTTGAGTCTGCAGTACAAGAATGTGCTTAAACAAACCGATATGTTGAATATTAGTCTAAGTCCAGTCTAAAGTTGGGGTTCTTGTCCACTCTGATGGAGTAAGCACCTGACAGAACTGACCCTCCTTCAGATGATAACCCAGAATCTAGATAAAATATTAAAATCCGAAGGCCATGAGGAGTGACCAAAAGCAGGTTGATTTTGTAAGGTATTTGAGACTCGGAAGCAATGGAAGCCATGATATGGCACAGCTTACAAAAACTCTGAGAGAAAGCATCATCTTTGCAGCCTGAAGACCTAGAAGATAGAGCCAGGGCAGTGAAGGGAATTCTGGAAAGGAGGGAGTCAGAGAGGGGACCCCAAATTCTGGGGATAAGCTCTGCCCAAGTCTCCAGCTGATCTCGCCCAAGTTGGCATGGTTCAGACTCCAAGTGGCTTGCAGCTAAGGCCAAACACTGGAATGGAATTTGAGCTGCTGTCCACTGCATATGAGGCTTTGTAGTTTGAGTCTAACTGATATTGGACAAAGTGGTGGGTCCGCTTCCTCACAGATTGCTGCTGGGGGTGGGCTTCTTAGGATACCCCGAGAAAAAGAATCTTCTGAGACTCGCACAGAAGGAGTGATTTTTATTTGCATGGAATTAAATGTCTGTGTTTCTAGAGTCCCATTTCTCTTAGTCCAGTCAGAGCAGATGTGTAGCTGGCCAAGCCAGTGTCCAGAGTTTCCTTTCTGTGTTGGAGCCTGGTCCAGTACAACATCAGGCTAGTGCAGACCATTGGTCCCTGTGTGTGTGGGTCCGCATGGCCATGGGCCACATGGGCAAATGCCAGGAAGCCAAGTGTGAGCCATGAGCCAAGCCAAGAGGAGCCAAGAGCACAAGGGACGGAGCTCCTTTGTTTAGGGAATTAAGTATCCCAAATTCCTACTCACTGGAAGTGGCCATGCCCATTCTGGTCAATGACCTTTGTTCCCCGGTGTGACTGACAGGCAAGTATCTTTCCTGTCACTCCAACTTTCCTGCATGCATCTGTCTTCCCTTTGTCCAGTCCCCTCCCTCCAGTGATTTGCAGGAAATATGCCTATAACATATGGCCTTTCCTTTGCTCCTTTCCTGTTATGAATAAATAGCTAATTACAACAGTATCATAACCAAGGTATATGCCTGTTGAACAAAGGAATGAATTCTTCAGAGTAATATAAACAATCCAGAGTCTCTGCAACATAAACCACAATATTTAGATGCAATGCAAAGTTCCTTGACATTTGAAAAACAAGGAAAATGGAACAATCCTCAAGGGAAAAGACAATCCAGGTAGCCAAATCCAGATGACTTAGGAGTTGGAATTACCAAACACAGGCATTTAAGCAGCTATTGTAGTAATGGGAAACATGCTGAAAATGAATGAAAACACAACAACAACAGAGAATCTCAGCAGGATGTAGAAGCTATAAAAAAGAACCAGCCGAAGCTGGTTTGGCTCAGTGGTAGAGCATCGGTCTGCGGACTGAAAGGTCCCAGGTTCGATTCCGGTCAGGGGCATGTACATTGGTTGCGGGCACATCCCCGGTAGGGGGTGCGCAGGAGGCAGCTGGTCGATGTTTCTCTCTCATCGACGTTTCTGGCTCTCTGTCTCTCTCCCTTCCTCTCTGTAAAAAATCAATAAAATATATTAAAAAAAAAAAAAAAGAACCAAATGCAAATTCTAGAACCAAAAAGTAAATATCTAAAATTAAAACCTCATTGTGTAGACTGAACAGTACAGTGGAGGTAGCAAGAGTCAGTGAAATTGAAGACTGACCAATAGAAATGGCTAATTCTAGTGACTGGAGAGAACACAGGCTGGAAAACAAACAAACAAACAAACAAACAAACAAACCCCAGCTGGGGCAGATATAATAGTTCCTGTTCACTGTTGGCCCATAGTCTCCGATATGCAAATACTTGGAGTCCCAGAAGCTAAAAAGAAGAAAATGGAACAAATAAACACTTGAATAAATAGTGGCCAAGCCTCCCCAAATTTGGTGTAAGGACATATATTTACAGATTCAGTCATTTCAGGACATTCAATGCAGAATAAATAAGGAAAAAAACAACAACAACAAAAAAAAACCCACACATGCGTAGGCATATAAGAATTTAACTGCCAAAGTGATGTGTCAACCAGAAGGGATTTTACCACAAAGGAATATATTTTTTATTCAATGAATATTTATGGGCATTGTTTGGGGGAGGTACGGGTTGACCTTAACCTCCCTAGTGCTTGGAGCAAAGGGAGGTATGGAGTTGGCCCAAGATTGAGTGTTGTTCAGTAAGACCAAATGCATATGAAGAATACAAGCAGAGTAAAACTGGAGTCCAGGACATAGAAATAACCCAAGAGCACCAGACAGCCTTGAAGTGAGCATTTCAGAAAAAGATCAAAGACTTTTGGGGAAACAGACTGCGGTCCCATGGGGAAATGACTTTACCAAAGACTCGGGAGATAAGGACCAGGGGATGGGGGCATGTTCTAGTGCAGTGGTCGGCAAACTCATTAGTCAACAGATCCAAATAACAGTACGATGATTGAAATTTCGTTCGAGATCCACATTTTTTAAACTTAAAATTCTTTTAATGCCATTTATTCAAAATAGACTTGCCCAGGCCATGATATTTTGTGGAAGAGCCACACTTAAGGGGCCAAAGAGCCACATGTGGCTCAAGTGCCGCAGTTTGCCGACCACGGTTCTAGTGTTAATCACAAGTGATTTTTTTTTTTTTTCCTTTTAAAGGCTTGACTTTATCTAGAGAGAAAGATGGCCCCTGGACAGGGAGGCCTCTGGGAACCTTAACACAGATGATTACTAAGAGTGGGTGTCCTGGACTTGTTGTTACCTGTTAAGATAAAGAGTGGATGTCTGGTTCTGCAGAACTTGGGCAAAGCCTGCGCATGTATGTGTGTGCATATGCATGCCTGCACATTCCCAAGTGTGCACGCATGTGCAGGTGTGCATTTGTGCATGCATGTGTGTGTGCATACATGCACAGGCATTGTGCTGGTGGGAATGTGAGCAGCCATCTTAGCTGCTTCGTTCATCAGCTGATTGTTTTTTGAGCACCGAGGCTGTGCAGATACTGGTGACACAGTGATGAACAAGACAGACAAGGCCCCAGCCCAGTCTGGTGGGAAGACATGGGAAACATACAAGGAAACATCTGTTTGAATTGTGGGAGCTTCCCAGTTTGGCCCTACAACAAGTATGTGGGTGCTGGTTGTTGGGAGCTGCTCTCAAGAAGCAAACATAGAAGGCAGGGACACTGAGACGAGAGGAGAAAGCCAACAACTGCAGGCATCTGGGGCTCAGTCCAGAGGGGCCACTGAGAAACAGCGATGTTCCACTTAGAGACAGGAGCTGGGGGTATCCACTCCCATCTGTCTCCCATGGGCTGGAGCCTGGCTCCAAGGGTACTAACTTCTCCATGTCCCTTGGTTGGGTCATGCCTGGTGGCTCTGGGCACCTTCTCCGGGGGCAGAGAAGCCCTTAGGTGAAGAAGCAGAGAGACCCAGGCCCTTCTAGAAGGAGTGAGCAGGAACTGTCTGCCCCAGCTGCAGACGCAACCTCAGAATGAACCAGATCCCACACCCAGCCAGCCACTGGGAGGGCTTTGGAGGTTCTTCTAAATGCAAGGGGAGTCAGGGGAGCTTTTAAGAAGAGGAGTGAAATGTGCTTAATTCGTAATGTGCAGGAGAGGAGGGAACCCCTGGAGAAGGTGAGGGAGAACAGAGGCCAGGGCACTGGCCTCTGTGAGGAGCCAGACACAACCTCATGGAGACAGGAGTGAGGGCCCTGCTGTGGGCACCTGGCCGGTTTGGCACTTGGAAAAGGAGAAAGTTCTGTGGATGGTTGTCTTTTATTTCTCCATGAAGAATGAGGTGCCCTCATGGGCCAGGATGGGGGTGGAGGGGGTTGAAGGGGAGAAAATGTAGAGAACAACTCTGCAGGGCTCCCCACCGCCTTCCCTCTCCTGTTGGGACTTTGTCGGAAGCATGCAACCAATCAGTTTATTGAGAGTGGCTTTCTTCAGCAATGTTTACCTGCCCTGGTGCTGGTGGATGGAAGGAAGATAAATGGGTTCGGCCAGGCTGGGGTTTTGGCAGGAGAGCACAGCCCAGGGAGGGGGTCAAGGTGCTGGGGTCCCCACAAGGGAGACATGATCTGCAAGAGGGGAGAGTCAGGGTGGTGGTGTCTGTATTACAAGGTGAACTTGGCTTTGATGTGGGTTGAGTTAACCTACAACTGAAAATCCATTTATTTCCACTCCATCCTCTCCCGCCCCCCTCCCTTTCCTCATTAGAAGAGCAGTGAACACCATGTGGATCGGCCCAGAATACCTTTCTGAATGCACGAGCCTATTTTTAACATCAAAATGTTTTCTGAACTTCCAGGTGAGTTGTTTAATATCCACTGATTCGGAGGATATCTAATAAGAAGCGATACTTTGGGGACACTTATTTATATAATTACATATTTCATGGGCATTATGTTAATATGCTCTCATTTATACAAGATTTAAACAGTACAGAGCAAACCACAGTAAATTAAAGTTTCCAGACCCAAGTTAAGACTGGTTGCTTAGTAATGAGGATCAAGTGCTGATGGCCAAGGGAGAGAGCCATTCCAAATGGCCTGGGACTTACATCGAGCAGGACACAGGCCTCTTTCTCCTCTCAGGCTGCGGAGCTGGATGCAGGGTGCTGTTTGACGTGGTCATTAAAGCAATTCTATTGCTCTTGGAGCTGGGTTCATCTGCTCCTGAGCAGAGTGGGACACGTGGCCTGAGTAATTTGGAGCCACCATCAGACATGACTCATTAATCACACATACCAAGTCATATCTCGGAGAACTAGAGGATAACAAATCGATCGGGGCTATTAATTGGATGTTCTGAGCACCAGGGCCTCCTCCTTGACAAGGAGCCCATTCACCTCTGGGGTGTCAGCTCCCCGAGGCTCACGGCCCCTCCCTTCCTCAAACCTCTCCGAAAGGGACTCCGGCCAGCATGCCTTCAAGATGCTGAACACACAGTTTGCTTCTGTCTCGGTTTGGGCAAAACATTGCTTTCATCCTTGAAAGTCACCCTTCCTTTGCTCATAACTCATCTCCCTTCCCTGCCGATAACCTATGTCAACACCTTGATGTCCGTTCTTCTAAAGTCTTTCTTGTCCTGTGTGTGTGTGTGTGTGTGTGTGTGTGTGTGTGTGTGTGTAACATAAATGGTATCATATTATATAAAATCGTTTTCAATTTGATTTTACTTGATGATGGGGAGGAACCACTGAGGTCCATGCCCTTGACTGGAATCAAACCCGGGACCTTCAGTCCACAAGCTGACGTTCTATCCACTGAGCCAAACCAGCTAGGGTGGAAATGTACATTTCAATGTGGGTTGATGATGCCTGATGGCTTTCAAATGGCCTCTCAAGTTCACACTGCTTCCAGCAGGTACCTGAAAGTACCCGTTCCCCCTTATTCTTGCTAATATTTTTTACCATCAATCTTTTTTTATTTTTGGCACAATAATGAGTGTGAAATCACACCTCATTATTGTTTTAATTTCCATTTCCCTGGTAGTAGAAGCTGTGCATTTTCTCCTACAATTATTGGCATTTGTATTTTTCTTCTGTGAATTTCCTATTCGTATAATTTGTCCAATTTTTATTGTGTTGTGTGTCTTTTTTATTGATTTGTATAAGGTCTTGATATACACTGGCTATTAATTCTTTGTGTGTTAAATGTGTTCATATAATGTCTCCTAATTTGCTGCTTGTAATTTAACTTTGTAATTGTGTCATTTTTCAACAAAGTGTTTTAAAATTTTATGAGATTAAATGTGTTAATCTTTTATTATGTGACTTCTGAGTTTTGTGCTTCGTTTTAGAAAAGTCTTTTCAACAACAAATTACAACAATTACTTTATAGTTTTATTCCAACTCTTTTATAGTTTCTTTTTTTTTAAATTTAGCTTTTTATTCTAACTGAAATTTATTTTTTGTATGGTACAAGTTATCCATCTAACTTAAAATTTTTCAAATGGATATACAATTTTCTTTAAACTATTTCTTGAATAGTTCCTTCTGTCTTAGGGATTCAAAATGCTGTCTTTATAGGAAATAATATTTTATCATCCATAATAAGTGCATGTATTAAATTATTTCAAGTAGAACACTTTGAATAGTTTCTACTTCCTATGTTATCGTTTTCATTATAGAGAAAATTGCCATGAATATACAAAACCATTTCATTCCTATAATTTATTTGTTCATCTGTCTGTCTCAGTCAGTTTGTGATGCTAGTGCAGAATACCATAGACTGGATAGTTTAAAAATAGAAATTCACTTCTCACAGCTCTGAAGCTGGGAAATCTGAGATAAGGATGCCAGCATGGTTGGGTTCTAGTGCAGACCCTCTTTCTGGTTCACAGATTGGCTGTCTTCTTGCTGTGTCCTCACAAGGAGGAAAGCAGAGAGAGAGGAAGCAAGTTCTTCTTATAAGGGCACTAATCCCATTGTGAGGGCTTCACCCTCATGACCTAATTACCCCCCAAACACCCCATCTCCAAGTACCATCCCACACCGCAAATTAAGGTTGCAACATATGAATATTGTGGTGGAGGCACACATTTTAGACCATAGCACTATTCCTACACCCACAACACATCTTGTAAATAAATGTGGCTTTAATATTTTTTCTCACCTCTTTGTACAAATCTCCCCTCATTTTAGTTTTCAGAATCTTCCTAGATCTATTCATACATGCATGATTTCACTTCTATTCTTCTGTTGGGTTGGAAGTTATATACTGCCCTACTAATCTTTAATAATCTCTCTGGGTTACAACATGATCCATTGATTTGTCAAAGGCAAGTAGGGATTGGTACTGTTACTTCCTGCTGTACCATGAAGGCCTCAGAACAGCTTTATCCATTTACTGTTGTCTTGACCCTAGGATTTTTAGATGGTTCTTTATCAAATCTGCTCTGACATGTTGTGTTATTTTGCCAGTTTATTTCTATTAGGTTCTGCCAGGTGTGAGCAAGCTTAAATCACCTTAATCCAATTTCAGGGTTTGGAATATTCTGGAACACCTGGGACTTGAAACTGAGAGGCAGTCTGTGTGAGGTCTGGTCACCCTTACTCTCAAATGGAGCTCGGGACGGGTGGTTCACTAAAGTCCCTGCCCAAGGCCTGAATGCCAGCTTCTGTCCCCTTGCCTGAAGTTTTCAGACGTGCTCCTTAGCTTATCAATCACCTCTTCTGTCTTTGTAATTGAGGTGACCTCCCACACCACTTTCATCTCTTCAGATTTTTGTCTTCTTTCAGTTCTTGGTGTGCAAATTTCTCACTCTCTTGTTAACTCTTGGATGCATTTAGAAAGTTGCTATTAAACATTGATGGAAAGTTTGGTTTAAATAAAAATGGTTTGCTATTATTGGAAGCAGAAGTTCTCAAATTTCCTCTTTTATTTGCACCTTAAAAGCAATTTTTCAAGTTCTATCAAATTCCTATTGGAATTTTACCTGGGATTTCTTTCTATGTATAGATCCACTGGAGGAGAATATGCGTATTTACAATTCTAAATGTTTGCATTTGGGAATTCCTTTTATGCCTTAGAAAAACTTTATATGTTTGTTAATAGATAAGTTGCCTATTTATTTGTAAATGAATTTCAAAATAATTTATGGATTTAATAGTTAATGAGAATGGGATGTTCTACCCCATAGCTTGGCAATCTTTGTCTGTAAAAAGTTAGACAGAAAATACTTTAGGCTTTATAGTGATATGGTCTCTGTTTAAATAATAAATATTGCCTTTGTAGTGTGAAAGCAGCCACAGACAATATGTAAAAAAAAGAAAAAAAGAAAGAAAGAAAAAAAATTGGCATAGTGTAGTTACAATAAAACATTATTTATAAAAACAGGCTGTGGGCTCAGTTTGGCCTGTGTGCCAACTTCTGTTCTATTCCATTACACCTAAAATATTGTTTATTTCTGTGCATTTTAAAACTATTGTTTTAAAATCTTTCATCTTATCACTATCAAACTTAAATTCTCTAGTTAGTTCTAATGCCTTCTCATTTGATAGCCTGAATTTTCCAGAGAAATGATTATATGGTTTGCAAATGCTGACAAATTCCCCTCTTCCTTCCCAATAATTCCACTCCGAATTTAATTCCTGTCACACTGACTAGAATCTCAAGTACAATGTGCTTAATTATGGTAAAAGCAATCATCTTTGAATTTTAAATTTATATTTTGAACAAAATATTTAAGATGTTTTCATCATTGATTGTGATGTTTTCCATAGGTTACTGACAAATGGGTTTTGTATGACTAGGCAAGTTTTCTTCCATTCTGAGCTTACTGAAGGCTTTACGAAGGTTGAATGAATGCATAGGTGAAGATGATCAAAAGGAACAAACTTTCAGTTATAAAATTAATAAGTCCCAGGGGTGTAATGTACAGCATAGTGACTATAATTAACACTACTATATTGCATATTTGAAAGTTGCTAAGGAAGTAGGTCTTAAAAGCTGTCATCACAAGATAAAAATGTAACTTTATGGTGATGAATGTTAACTACTGGTAGACTTACTGTAGTGATCATTTCATAATATATACATACTAGAGATCTGGTGCACAACTTTGTGCACCAATGGGGTCCATTGGCCTGGTCTGTGGGGACTGGGCTGAAACCAGCTCTCTGACATCCCCTGAGGGGTCCCGGATTGTGAGAGGGCACAGGTGAGGCTGAGGGACCCTACCAGTGCACGACTGGGGCCAGTTAGGGGCCGAAACAGGGCTCCAGGGTGTTTCTGGCCCATCTCGTCCAGTGCCGATGGATTGTACCCCAGCAGCAAGCTAACCTACTGGTTGGAGCATCTGCCCCCTGGTGGTCAGTGCAAGTCATAGAAACTGGTCGAAAGATCGAACAAATGGACAGACACAGCACATTAGGCTTTTATTATATAGCATATTGCATTATTATTTTGCATACCTGAAACTGAGTTTAGGTATATCAAAAAAAGAATGTTAAATTTGACCAAATGCTTTTCCACCCTCAATTGAATTGAAATAATTTTATGTCTTTATTCATTTACTTAATAGATGTGGTGACTTATAATGACAGATTTCCTAATATTAAATTGTTCCTCCAATTCTGGGAAAAAATTTTCTTTATAATAATGTAACCCTCTTATAATGCATTGATGTATTTGATATGCTAACGTACTCTTTAAAATTTTGCATTTAAACACTTAAATAAGAATGGCTTACAGAATTTTGGGGAAGTTATATTTATTCAGTTTGGGTATGATGGTTATGCTAAACCTTAAGAAACAAACTGGGGTGATTTCTGTTTACTCTGTTATATTTGGTATAGTTAGGTATTTTTTGTTTGTTCGAGTTTTTGCTGTAACTGGCTCCCAAATACACCTGGGGAGATACCTTTTGGGGAGGTGATTGTTAACTATTATTTCAATCTCTTCCACAGTTAGTTCCTTCAGAATTTCTATCTCTGCTTGAGTACATTTAGGTGATTTTCCTAGAAAATTATTTATTTTATCTAGATTTTTAAATTTATTGACTAAAATGATTAGTGTTTTCTTATAGTTTTAAAAGTCTTTCCCCAGATCTGTAACTAGTTTCTCATTTAAAATACTATTTATTTTACCCTTTCCCTTATTTCTTCATTGCAACTGGAAATTTATACATTTTATTGGTATTTTAATGACAGTTTTGATTTTACTGGTTAAGTCTACAATGTCCAGTTTTGATTTTGCTTTCACATATTATGCTATTATGATGCCCAGAAAGAAGATTTCTTTTAGTCTATTATCTTTGAAAATTTTATTTTGATGGTCAACATTTAAATTCAAGCCATTTAATTAATTTTAAAGAGGTATTTTATTACTATTTGAAAGATTCTTTGGAGTACCATTGAACTCGAGTTTGTAGAGTTTGATTCCTGCCTTTCGTAGTGTTGGTTTTCATATCTACTTGGTGAATTTTTGCTGTTTGCTCGCTTTCAGAAATACATACCGGTTGTGTTTCACCTGGCCTGCTGCAGTGCTTATGAAGGAGTGGTGGGAAAACAGCAGGAGGGAAAGATTAGCTGGGAGTGTGTTTTCCTGGGTGTATAGATTCCCAATTCCCTGGTGCTCTGGATCATCTCACCGAATACTCTGGACACAGCTTTACAATCTTGACTTCATTTCTTTTTGCCTTGGGAGAGGGGTGGGGCTGACCAGTCTGGCTGCCCTGGGTCCTGCTCTCCAGATAAGCCCTCTCTCAGTGGCAGGGTAAC
This sequence comes from Pipistrellus kuhlii, assembly GCF_014108245.1. Lineage (NCBI taxonomy): Eukaryota > Metazoa > Chordata > Mammalia > Chiroptera > Vespertilionidae > Pipistrellus > Pipistrellus kuhlii. Next base: position 10,930,546 of record NW_023425522.1, read on the forward strand.
ACTCTCTTCCGTCAAACACCTTTGAGTTTGAAATTCCCTGGAACAGCTTCTTCCTTTAAAATGGTCTTTTTCTTCAGCAGTTTTCCTCTGATTTAGATTCTTGTCAGAGCAAATCCGATTTATTTTCTTTTAAATTTCCTCACCATTTCTGAAATACTAGTATCGCTTTCTATTGTTTTCCTGGGCTACTATAGATTTTTTTTTTTTAATCTTTAGATTCATTTTGGAGAACTGTATATAGCAATCTTCACTAGTAGTACAGATGCAATTGTACTTTTAAATAAATTCATCTTTTATTGACCTCAAGCATCCATAAACATTTGAAAAATACTTGTATCTCTATATAAAAGAGTTATTTGAGATATATCTTATTTACCACACAGATGAGTGTTTCTATGCACAGAGAATATTTATTACCTCTGTGAATTCAAGGCTTGCCAATGGTCTGTGGTCCGCAGATTGAGAGCCATGCGCCAGACAGATAGGACAAATGGTGCGGCCACAGATCGGAATGCTAAAATAGGTAAATATGGAAATGAATATAATCCATTTGTCACCATAATGTTCTCTTCTGAGATTTATCAATTTAAAAAATTAGCTTTTGGATATTAGTGTCAATGATATAAATTCCCATATGGGTGGCAGTAAAAGTGATGCTGCATTTCATTAAACATAAGGAGAAAGACATTTGCTGAATTTGGGTTTGGTTGTTAGCCTGTTTGTGTAACTACAGGCTAACAACCAAATACGTTGGGGTCTACAGAATCATCTCCAGGTCTGATTTGCTAGGAAGACTTACAAGAGTCAGCGGAGAGGGGTATTCACGGCTGCAGTTTATCTCAGCAAAAGCACACCGAGAGAGGTCAGCCAAGGAGGAGTCCCGTGGGCCAAGCGGGGAGGAAACCAGGCTCAGGCTTCCCACAGTCACCTCCGGGCGGGGTCACACAGGATGCGTTCCTTCCTCCCGCAACGGCTCGTGGCAACACGCGTGGAATGTCTGCGGCAAAGTTCACAAGAGAGTCAGCGCCCACGGTTTTGGTTGGAAGAGCCCTCAGCGGAGCAAGTACCGACGCTCCGGCCTCCCAGAAGGAAGCAGGTGCTCATCGTAAGCCGAATTGTTGGTGCCAACGACCTGGGCACAGGGATCCACTCTTGTGGTTCCGGGGGCGTTTTAAACGAGTGTAAGGAGCTGTTCACCTGTCAGGTTGCCAGATGCCAGCCGAGGGCCCACTTTGCAGGCCTTTCCAAAGACAGCAGTCTCAGCCCTGCTACGCGAGATTCCTAACGTTGGCTTTCTAATAGAAGCGATGAAACAAATACTATGTTTCTAAACCTGAAAGATGGGTTGTTGTTGTTTATTTTCTCCCCTTCTTTTTCCTACTCACAAGGCAAGGAGATGTCCGTCAGTAGCCTAGGGGATTCCTGGGATATATTTTTGACAGACATTTATTAAGCGTGTACAAGGTGCCAGGCACTCTGGCTAAAATGGGATGCAAAGACCATGTGACTCACAAACCCAAGACCAGAGCCCTTTGCTGAGATGCCCCACGGCCAGCCCTGCTTGTTGTCCTGCCCCTGGATTTGCCCTTTGTTGACCTTGGCGATCTGAGGCTCAGAACCATGTGATCTCAGGAAGGACACAGGGCTCTGCGCGGGTGAGATTCCTCTGCCAGGAGCAGCAGGCTTATTTCCCCTGACAATTTCTCATGTTTCCTTTGGTTTTAGTTCACTCTCTGGGAAAGATTTTACCCCGCTGTCTTTTGTTTATTTTATTTTATTATTTTTCTCTTTGCTGAGGTGCTGGTGGGAATATTAAGCGGCAGGAAAGGAATGTGCACGGGAGCCCTGAGGAAAGCGAGGTCTGGGAAGAGCCCCTTTGTACTGGTTTGTCTCCAGCACCATCACTGGAGGCCGCACATGCTGCTCTGAGGTGATACACCGCCTCTCCGCCAGTGAACTGGAGCCTGACAGCCGTGCCATCAAGAAACAAATATAGCCCTAGCTGGTTTGGCTCAGTGGATAGAGTGTTGGTCTGAGGACTCAAGGGTCCCAGGTTTGATTCCGGTCAAGGGCATGTACTTTGGTTGTGGGCACATCCCCAGTAGTGGGTGTGCAGAAGGCAGCTGATTGATGTTTCTAACTCTCGCTCTCATTTTCTTTCTGTAAAAAAAATCAATAATATATATATATTTTTTTCTTTTTTTTTTTTTGTTTAAAGAAACAAATATAGCCCTGATCAGAGGGCTCAGTTAGTTGAGCTTTGTCCTGTGCACCAAGAGGTCACCAGTTCCGTTCCCCGGTCAGGGCACAGGCCCAGGTTGTGGGCTCGATCCCCAGTCAGTGCATTTGGGAGGCAGCTGATGGATGTTTCTCTCTCACTCCCTTCCTCTCTCTCTCAAATAAATAACAACATATTAAAAAGAAACAAATCTATGAGCTGTCCTGGGTCCCAAGTTTCTTATTAAGGGAATGGACTTTGGAGGGCCCTGGGTGGAGGAGAGGTCAGCCCTCGGAGTTCCCAGTGCCGTCACTGACGTCTGGAAAGGGGTTTTCAGTGGGGGATGCTGATGCAGCCCAGCCACTGACTTCATGGAGGAAGGTCAAGTTGCAACTAAAGAGCAAAAGGAGTCACTAGAGCCAGGACAAGGAAAGCTCAACAAAGAAGCAGCACAGCGCTTGGTGAGAAGGAGAATAACAGGAAGTGCTTGCAGAACTCAGTCTGTGTCTTGCTGCTGGACATTTTGTATTAAGAGTGAGGGAACCTCTTTGGTGATCCTGGGTGAGGGGTAGGATTCCACACCCCTTGATGCCCTTTCCTGGGACAGGCTGGTGGATTTCTTTCCAAGTGCACAGTTCTGTTGTGTCTGCTTAACGCTGCTGGTAGGAAAAGTCCAGGCCTGGCCATCAGGGGAAGATGCAGGGCATGTGGGCCAGACATCAAAGACAGCCAGCCCGTTCAGAGACTCTCGCTGTGGTCTTTATACATTATAGGTTTCACTTGGGCATTTTGGTTTATTTCCGAATTGCTTCAGCCCTGTTATTGGCCACAGGAAATGATACCCTAAGGGATTTTAAAATTATATTTTTTCTCGATTTCAGAAAAAAGGGGAGAGGTAGAGAGATAGAAACATCAGTGATGAGAGAGAATCATTGATCAGTTGCCTCCTGCACGCATTGCCTCCCACTGGACTGGGGATCGAGCTCGCAACCTGGGCATGTGCCCTGACAGGAATCAAACCCTGACTTCCTGGTTCATAGGTCAATGCTCAATCACTGAACCAAGCCTGTCTGGCTGCTCTAAGGGATTTTTAATGAACTTTTGGTTTGAGGAAGTCTTGGTTGAAAGAGGCAGCCTGAGGGGGAGGGTGGGGAAGGGAGGTTGGGAGGCCTCCAGGTGTTGCTGCTGGCTTCTCTTGTGGGTGGGACTACCTCCAACTTGTCAGGATCTTGGAGGACCACAAATTATTTTTCTATATTCTAAGAGTGATCCAAAAGTTACCAGGAAGCCCAGCAATAAAATCAGAGTTCTATCATTAGAAGGTTTCTTAGAGAAATTCCACCCAAACTAGGAACTTCTTCTCCATCATCCCCAAGAGATGGCCAATGAACCTCTGCTTATACAGCCTGAGTGATGGAGAGCTCGTTACCACCTAAATTCTAGATATCTTGACAGCGATGAGATTGGTTTCCATCAGGGGCTGCCAATCTGATACCACAGAGTTTACAGAATGTGTCATCCATGCATCTGCATCTCCTCCTCTCAAGGTTAAATGGCCCCAGAGCCAACAACTGCTCATTTAAACACATGCCTTTCAGCTCACTCCCCATCGTGGAGGGTCCTTGTTGCACTCTATTCTCAGTCACCACCTGATTCACACACAATGAGCAGTTGGGAGCTTCTCCTGGATTCTGCAATGCCTTTGGAAAGCCTGTTCGCTCACAGGTATATGCCAGGGAGGGAGAGCGCGTGTTTCAGACCCTCGGGGTCTGTGCAGGAGCATCTGCATCAGGTAAGCCGTTCAGAAAGGTTTGGGCTGGCTCTGAACCTCCGGGCGAGGACACAGGCCCCATTTACTATCATCTCTTTCCAGAGCCCTTCTTAGGGGATGTCAGAGCAAGCTTAGCCCCAGAGATAATCTGCTCCAACCTTTCTTTCCCTTTTACACATGGAATAACCAAGTCCCTGACAGGGGAACAAGCGTGGCCAACGTCGCCTGTGGAAGGAAATACTGGAGTCCAGCTCTCATGGTTCTCAAGTTCAGGGAGACTCCAAGAGAGACCGCATTTCATCTGAAAGAGAAATGCTGACGCTCCCTATGTGTCTTTGGTCCCTGTGGTCCTCAGAGTGCTTTATCCCTGGAAATTACCTGTTCTTCCCATTGTCTGCGGTTTCCCGGATGCTCCCGTGTTTGTGTCCTGAACTCAGGGGGCACTGCCTCCAGCCTTGAGCACCTTCCCACCCCCATCTCTGGAACGCAACACCTTCCTCACTCGTGACCCCCAGCGCTTATCGCCACGAAGACACCGTGAAAAGAAAATCTGTTAATATTCAAGCAAGTCTGCTAAACAAGCAAGTCTTTCAGGGTGACTATTTATTGCTATTTATGATGACAGATTATCTTTCTGATTTCTCCCAGCACATGTGTCCAGAGGAAATTAGATACAGCACTTTCCTCAGGCAGGGCCAGGAGAGAATGTTTCTATAAATACTTAACAACTTGCCAAGGGAGATTACAAATATTGGCGCGTCCTTCACAATGTCATGTTGGTTATTGAGGCTGCTATAAGGAATCAGGATGGTTTATTTTCTTCCTGATCTAAGGGAATGCTACATTTTCTGAGGTCAGAGGAGGTGCTTCTGAAGACAGGACCTCCAGGACCAGACCCAAGGCCAGGATCCCTGCGTCCCCCAGTGCTTGTCTTTCCATGGGGGTGTTAAGAGTGTGGGCTTTGCACTGGCTGGTTTGGTTCAGTGGTTAGAACTAGCCCAAAGACTGAAGGGTTTGATTCATGGTCAAGGACATGTACCTTGGTTGATGGTTCCATCCCTGACCCGGGTTGGGGTGCATGCAGGAGGCAATCAACTGATGTGTCTCTCTCACATCTTTCCCTTCTCTTTCTCTCCCTCTCCTCCCTCCCTTCCACTCTCTCTAAAAATCACTGGGCAAAGTATCCTTAGGTGAAAATTAAAAAAAAAAAAAAATGAGTGTGGGCTTTGGGGCCAGCAGTCTGGTTCCACTGTCTCCACTACTTCCTGGCTCAGGACCATGGACCAGTGCCTTAGCCTCTCAGATCCTCGGCTTTCTCTTCTGAATGATGATGGTATTATGACTCATCTCTTGGTGTTGCAAATATTGAATGAGGTGACATGTGAAAACCCCCTTAGATATGGTGAGTGATCTGGAAATACAGATTGTGTTCTCTCCTCTTCCCAGGCCCCTGAGAAGACCTCACTCACCTGCACATGTGGACTGCACCAAGCCCCCTGATGCCTAGGTGACATTTGACATTAAGATGCACAATACTATAAACACAGTTAATAAAAGGAACGCATCTCCATCTCTTACAATGTCTCAACAATTGTTCTGAGGGCTTCACAGGGACTCAGTCATTTAATCCTCACAGCAATTTTATAAGGGAGACATTAGTAGCATCCCTCTTTCACAAAGGGGGAAACTGAGGCAGAATAATAGGCTCCAGGCCACACAGGTGGAAGGAACGGAGCTGAGATTTGGCCTTGGGCAGTCAACATCCAACTATGGGAGCTCCAAAGGAGGGCTGGCTCCCTCTCCTTTCTGGCAAATTCTCTCCTCAGTGTCTCTAAGAATGTTCTCTTTGTTCTGAGTTTTACCATCAAGGATCTATGAATAGCGTTGTTTATTTATCCTGCTTAACACTTGGTAGAATTTTCAGATCTGGGGCCTCTTGGTTTATTGAAGTTCTGTGAAATTCTCCATGGTTATCTCTTCAAGGCCCACTTCTCTGTTATCTCTGTGTGTCTTCCCGGAACTCCTATCAGACCTAGAGTCAAGCTTTTGGAGTCTCCTTTGATGCATCTCAATTTTCCTTTCATATTTTTAAATCTCTTATCTCCTCTTGGCTATGTTCTGTTTGATCTTTTTGGTCTCACTTCTTCGCTCTTCAGTTGCGTTCAGCACTCTGGTCTGTAACTCGATTGAGTTTTAAAATTTCATTAACTCCCTACTTCATTTCTAAGATCTCTAATTGGTTCCTTTGCACAGCCACTTCCTTTTCATTTCATCGTTTCAGTTCTTGTGTCATGGTTGCAGCTCCCTTCTTGACTCCTCTCCGTCTATTACCACGCTTGTTACAGCCCCCGTCCTTCTGGAGGGCTCTCTGATCTTCTTCCCCTCAAATGGAAGTATTTCTTGTGTGGAGTCTGCTAGTCCTGGGTGGCGGCGATTTTCCTCAGCTCTGTGCCTCAGCTCTGTGCCTCCCGGTTTTGTGTTCGCCTGCTGGGTCCTGAGTGAGGCTGGCCTCCGCCCCGTCCCGAAGTCCTGTCCTCTTGGTGACCAGGTGCAGGGCTCTCAGTGCCGTCCCAGATGAGAGGAGGCAGGTTTGTGATCCGGGGCCTCACCTGGGAGGTGTGCTCTGGCCTGCAACCCGGGGCAGGCGGCATGGTCTTAGCCCCACTCCCTGCCACTCTGCTCCTTGCATTCTCATGTTTCTTCCAGGAGCTTGGCTTTGAAAGCTACAAGGATATCTCATTCTTGTGTTTGAGACTGTATGTGAGTTTTTCTCAAGACAAGGCATTTGCAGCAGAAAGTAGGGGTTTTAACATCATCTTAGTCCACCATCTTGAACCAGAAACTCTCTCACAATTATTTTTGTTAAAATGAGGTCATTAATATTTGTAAAGAGTTTATATATATATATAGCATTGTCTGTAAAGCATAATGATCCTTTATAATAAAAGGGTAATATGCAAATGGACCCTAATGGCGGAATGACCAAAACGACTGCTCAACCAGTCACTTTGAGGTGCACTGACCACTCCTTGGTCCCTTTCCCCAGCTGTCAGACTCCCATTGCCTGATGGCGAACGGGAAACTGGGGGTAGGTGGTGGAGAGGGGTGCTGGCTGTGGGCAGCAGGGGAAGATGGCCCTAATCGCAGGCCAGGCCTAGGGACCATACCTGTGGGAGAATTTCCTGCACCGGGCCTCTAGTAAACACTAAGAGTGCATACACCTGTGAGCTGGGCACCCTGCTTACGTATTAGAGCATGGCCAGTGCTGTAGAAGCTTCTTTTGCCTCTTCCTGATTCCATCTCCTTGTCTTCCCTACCCCCAGCGATGACTCTGATACTTTCTGTGTATCTTTCTCTTGCTTCCTCCCACCATTATTTTTCACCACTTTTCTATTCAAGGAAGTGCCATAACGTTGTGCTTTAAAATTGTGCTGTGAAGCTACAGAAATAATGAAAACACATTAGCACATAAATAGACCAACAAATCAGTGGAACAGAGAATTTAGGGACAGACTCCAGTTGTTAGGAAATGCTCTAGACAATAAAGGAGGCATTCTAAATCAAGGGCAAAGAGGATGAGCTAGCCAATGAATTGGTATGGAGAAACTTGTGATGTATTTGGAACAAAATTAATGTTAGATTCTTATTTCACTCCTCACATAAAAATGAATCTCTAATGGTTAAAAAACGTAAATGAAAAATACATGTCACAATAGAACTAGAATAAAATTTAGGAGGCTAATTTTATAATCTTGGGGTGGAAAATGCCGTGCTAAGCCATACACAAACCCTCAAAGCTATTAAGAAAGAGATTTATACACTTAACTCCATCAACATTTAAACCTCTGACACAAGCAAAAGACACAAGTATAATCCAAAGACAAGCGCGAGAATATTTGCAACATATGTAATGAATTAAAAAGTTACTATTCCATGAAACAAACAAAACAAACAAACAAACAAACAACAACAAAAAAACAAGACACCTGTAATGGTAACATAGGGCCACTATTTCCATTTTAGTATATAGTTTTCAGACTTTTCCCCTTCTTATGCTTTTTTTCCTTATGCACAGAGCTTCCATATCTGAATTACACTGTACACATTATTTTTCTAATTCCTCTTACTTAACATAATGTAAATGTTTTCTCATGTAGGTACAAATTACATTTTCTTTTGAAAAAATATAATATCTATTATACAGTGTATAAAGGTATCAACACCTGTTGAATAATTTATTTAAGTTTTAAAAGTCAATATGCCTAATACCTGAGGGACTCCTAATAAGTAAAAAGCAAACACCTTGGGGCAAAGGAAATGAATAGGCCACCTCCCTCACACAAGATGAAGAAGAAAGACTGCCATTACTGACAAACAGGAAACTCCAGCCTATCTCACTTGTCATTAAAAACATGTGAATAAAATATTTTTGATCTATACCACTGAGAAAAATTTAAAAGGCTTGGTATGGATATAGGAGAATGGACAGGCTCAGAACCTCTTGGTAAATGGATATAGTATTTGCTGGGCAACTTGGCAGTCAGTATCTGTACAATTTTTAAAGTGCCTGGCTGGGCTCTGACTCCGTCCCCTGCTGAAACCATCGCCTGAGACAGTGGTCGACAAACCGCGGCTCACGAGCCACATGCGGCTCTTTGGCCCCTTGAGTGTGGCTCTTTCATAAAATACCACGGCCTGTGTGAGTCTATTTTGAAGAAGTGGCAGTAGAAGAAGTTTAATTAAAAAAATTTGACCCTCAAAAGAAGTTTCAATCGTACTGTTGATATTTGGCTCTGTTGACTATTGAGTTTGCCGACCACTGGCCTGAGAGATGGTCGCCGCGGCGATGTAGAAGGTAGAGGAGCAGATGGTGAGGATGGTGCTGAGACAGTGGCAGAGATTTCTAATTTAGATGAAATACACTTAGAGAGTGTTATTGGGTTATGAGTATTTTAAAATATTTGTACATTTTTATTTATCCTAATATAATTGTTAACATAATTAGAAAGTAAACATTTTTAAAGACATGTGCTCATGGGCAATAATTCAGTGCTTGAAATGCTTATAGGACATATGCACTCACACAGAAATATGTCCCACACAGAAGCAGTAGAAAAATAAACAAACCAAGCAAAACAAAACCAAAACAACCAAACAAAAAGCCCAAACCACACACTGCACATAGAGCGACAGTGGCCACCTCATTACCCTCAGAAAACATACCATAGATAGACATTCAAAGCTTGGAGGGATCTGGATCTGCAGTCCTCCCTAGCTTCCGGCTCATCCTCTCTTCCCAACACTGAACATTAAGGCAAAGCAACTCCCAGCATCCCCTGGACGTGAACTAGTCTTTACTGACGGCTCAATGCACCTGCTTTTCAGGCCACGGTGGTGGGGGGTGGGGAGGAGAGGGACATGCTTCCCAAGCTGCCTTCCCACCAGGTCACACCTCTGGAGAGCAGACACTGGCCCGACCATCAGTGACTTCTTAGGACCCAGGACAGCCACCAGAATAAATGTGTGCAGATGAATGAGCACATAGATGAACCAATTCGTGAAGCTGAGCCCCAGAGTTTCAGCCAGAGACAGACCGAAGACCCCTGGGGGCAGGGGCAGAGGCAGGGCTGGTCCTGCTCCCTGCTCTTCCCCACATCAGGCTCCTGCAGCTCCAGAATTTTTGTGAGGAAAACCTGGTAAGAACACAGAGAGGAGAGGAGAGGCCTTCAGCTGCAGAGGTGTCTCTCCTGCTGCCGAATCCCATGTATGACACAGAAGCCCCGCAGAGCACGCCTTCTCTATAAAGTCTGTCCTGTCCGGCTGGTGTGGCTCAGTGGTTGAGCGTCGACCTACGAACCAGGAGGCCACGGTTTGATTCCTGGCCAGGGCACATGCCTGGGTTGCAGGCTCGATTCAATGGTGCAGGCGGCAGCCGATCTATGAGTCTCTGTCCTCACAGATGTTTCTTTCTCTCCCTGTCCCTTCCTCTCTGAAATCAATAGGAATATATATATATATATATATATATATATATATATATATATATATATATACTTTTAAAAGTCTGTCCTGCTGGAGGTCCTAATTAAACATAGGACACGATGGAGTCTGCAGAATGCCTTTGAGCGGGGAGAGAGCGAGGGCAGGCCAGCCCGGCCATTTATCACCATGCACAGATGCATCGCTCAGCGGATTCGGGGCCACGTTAATAAATCACTCTGTGCGGGGAGCAGCTGCCGCCGCTCCGCAGAGCCACCCAAGCCGTCTCTCTGTCTAGGATGTGGCTTCCGCGGGCCCTTCCGAAAAGCCCGCCTATTTTTAGCTGTAATTCAAATCACAACACACCGTGTCACAGACCCCGTTTTTGCGAACTGATGTGCAAGCAGTTTTTGAATGTGCTGAAGTGACGACAGAAACTTTTTAATTCGGGGGTATTTCTGGTGTTCGAGCAGAAAGCCACCCTCACACTCACGGTGGATGACAGGCAGTCGATGCGGACGGGGGAACCCACGCCGGCTCTGTGGATCCCACTGTGCTCGTCGCACTGAATTACAGAATTAACGGGCTCTGAGAGAGGACCCGCACGGCCGCTGTGAGAAAGACAATTACGTGTGGGAGCCCGCTTCCTCACTGCAGTTAATTGTGACGGGAGGCTCTGAGACTCAATAAGCCCCCTTCCTGTCTTCTCCACTTTCCCTAAGTTCTTCGGAGAAGCACCCGGACCCTTTAAGAGGCTTCTCCCTCCTGAGCCTCTCAGACTCTTATAAGCTTATTGTTTCCTCAGGAAGTTTCTTAGGAGATCAAGGAGAATTCTAAATCCCCTTATAGTTCAGTCCATTCCTGGATGGTCTTCCTGTTCTGGTCTTTACCTCTTCCAGTCTAGGCCAGATTCATTCATTCATTACCCATTCATTCATTCATTCTCCATTTATTCATTCATTACCCATTCATTCACTCACTCCCTTGTTTATTCACTTGGCAAATATTTCTTCGATATTGCCTTCTCTAGGCACCAAAGTGGCTAGTTGGTCTCCTGCTCCAATTCAGTCCAAGAGAGAGGGGTGGCGGGAGGAGAGGAGAAAGAAAGAGAAAGGGAGAGAGGAGTAGGTGATTATATATCTGAGGTAAGAGCCTCAGAGGTGGACATGAAAGAAGCAGGAAGACCCGGAGGAAGAGCTATTCACACCTGGCTGCCCTCCTGCCCCCCTGCACCCATTCCCTCTTTCCCTCCCACCCCCCTGCCCTGCGCCCACACCTCCCAGCACCACGGCCTCTGTCTGCATGTGCTCAGCACTTACCTGGCATGAAATAAGCATCTGCTAAATGTGTCCTGACTTGAATCAATTTGTTAACCTTTCAGACGAGTCCACCCGAAGTTATGTATCCAACTCAAATTAGGCTGCTCTCTGCTCCAGATACTCTCATGATTAATTGTGACAAAAAATCTTTTTTGAGGGAAAGAGGAGAAATTTTTTTAAAAAACCCACTTTTCTCCCAGCCTCAGCTGTTCCACAGTCAGGCATTTGTCATATTTTAGTCCTTTAACCACTCGTCATTCCTGACTAATACCCGGCAGGCAGACATGGGGTATGATTTCCAAGATGATAAATGCTTCCCTTCTTATCTTTTGATATCTGGAAGTAGAAAATTTCAAGGAAAAAGGGTTTTACACCGAGACGGCCATAAATCTCATTGTGTTCACAACAGAAGGCTGACCAGAGGAGTTTATTAAATCCATAAAAGATTTGATATATATCAAACTGTTACATAAAGTCAATACTTTGGAGAGAATCAGACAATAAATACTCAGCAAGAGGCAATATTTCTATCAGGGAAAAGGCAATCGCATAAAGATTAGGGGAGCAATTTCAATATTGTGCCTCTCTCCGCAGGAAGAAGATATGTCTTGTTTTCCAGAATGATCGCTGGGGAAGGAGTGGGGGCGGGGCAGGTGTCCTTCTGGATTTGGCTAATCTCACCATCGAGCCCAAACTAGCTGCCATGGACTAAATGTGTGTGTCCCCTCCAAATGAATATGCTGAGGCCCTAACGCCAGTGTGACTGGGTTTGGAAATGGGCTTTCTAAGGAAGCGATTCGGGCTACATGAAGTCATTGAGGCAGGGCCTAGACTTGAAGGTCGCAGAGGTTCTTTGCCATGTGCGCAGTCCCCGCCACAGCCACTCTGGAAGTAAGGGTGGAGGCAGGAGCAGAGTCCCCACCCCAGAGGCCCTTGTGACAGGCATTCCCGGGTCCACCCAGAGCTACCTGGGCCTGGGGATCTGATGAAGGACGTTTCCAGGTGAACTGTTGTGTCCCTTGATTAAGAGCCACTGTATGGGGACTCTGCCTGCCAGACCTACTGTCTGCAGCCCCGAGGCTTGCCTCAGCCACCCTAGGTGCCACCTTGACCCGCCTCTGCTGTTGATGGTGAACCTGATCTCACCTGCTCCTCTCCTGCCCTTGACCCCAGGGGGCACTTCTTTAGGCCTCGTCCTTCCTGCTGCCTGAGGTGAAAGTTCTCAGGCTCTCTCTTCTTTGGCATAAATCATCTTCCCTGGAAGCCCACGCTGAGCAGCTAGGAGGCCAGGGGAGGCTGCCGGTGAGGGGCATTGGGAACCCTGGGATGACAGCAGGAGCAGCAGGTGCAGCCATCCCGGGCTTGGCCCTGAGTGTCCTTGGGGTAGACTGACCACTGTGTGCTTGTGCCAGGCAAGACCTATCACCCACGTGGTCTCTCCAAGGGAGGAGGAAGTGCAAGGGTCACTTATTGCCCTGAGTCGGGAGCAGAGTGGAATGGTGGGCCCACTACTGGAACACAGTGTATCTTGGAGGTGTGAATCCTGAAAATCTAAGTTGGGGAGACCCTGTCCTGCCAATGAGACCTCACCAAACCCAGGTGCCAGGCTCCATCTTGTGAGATGCCCAGCTGTGCCCCACCTGCCCCTTACCTGCTCCAGGCAGAGTCACAGTACATGGCTCGGCCTCTCAGCTTACAACGACCTCAGAAAGAGGAGGCCCCTGCTTGCAGTCATCCTCCCAGCAGCGGGGTCCAAGCTAAAGCCCGGTGTGTTGATCTGGTGGAAGCTCTCTGTGAGCCCCCAGGTGGTCTGGCTGGACTCTCCCAAAGACACCCCTTTCGTCCCAGAAACAGGGGTTGACTGTCCATGGTGATAAGCCTAGAGAGGCCTGGGCTGGGCCCGGCTGCCCCTCTTCCCCTCCTGACGTCCTCCCCACCACATCAGCTACTGCCTTCTCTCCTGAACCCCGGTTGGAATCCTGACGATGGACTCTGTGGAAAGCAGAGGGTTGATGGAGAAGGACCAGCCCACACCAAGGGATGGGAGCTGAGCGTGAGTGTCCCTGATCTGAGGTGTGCGCAAGGCACCTGACACATAATGTTCGCCCTCGGATGTGCCTACCCCCCCCCCCCCCACACACACACATACACACATACACACATACAGCATGGCTACTAGAGGCTGGCTTCAGAAGCAAAATCCCTGTATCAGTGCTCTGGGCTGTAGGCCTCACTTATCTATGGCTCTATTTTTTTCAAATGGGAACATGGAGGTGTGCAACTCAAAAAGGGCCAGAGTGGAGACTGTCACTCCCACCTCCGGCTCCTGTTACCTAGGCAATCGGCCCTGACAATTTCTGGGTGTCTGCTCCCAAAGGGATCCTGTGACTTTACAACCTCGAGCCCTACTGGGCAGTTTGACCTAAAAACACTCAGTAATTTCATGAGGATTGTCCGAATACAAACATGTCCCTATAGCTTTGAGTTGTAATCATCTGAATCAGAGATTTTAATACTAGTGGCAGGACCAGTGATTAGTCTTTCTCAACAGGGATCTATCTGGTCGGGGAAACCCGTTTACCTTCACATCTATCCCATCCTTCCTTCCTCTTGCCTTTCCTTTATCAGGGGGTGGAGTGGGGTGCAGGGTTGATTGGCGTCTGCAAACAGTATTTCCCAGGCTCCCTGGCCAACTGGCTTCCACTTCAGTTTGCCATTGGCCACTTCTCACGAGTGACTGGTGGGAGACAGGGCAGAAGGAGGGGAGAAGCCAGGGGCCTGCCTTCACTTCCCACCTCTGAAGCATCGCTGGCAACGTCCTCATCTCCTCTGTGGTCTGGATCCCCCGTGGCTCCAGCTCCCACAGGGAGCCCAAGTGCAAGGCTCTTTCCAGCTCCTGCTAAAACTCTGGCTCCTGGATGAGAGACCCTCCCTCCCAGGTCCCTGTGACCCTGGGATCACAGAGGCTCCCATGGTTGCCGGTTGCCTGGGGAAGAAGATATTTTACACACAACCTTCAGCTGGTGAGGCCTACATCATGCCTGCATCGCTGCTAGGAATGTTCCCTGGTACATGGCTTATTTTATGGTGAGATAGAGGCTCCTCCGCCCTACAAGGAAGAGGAAGCTTTTATTAGTAATAACCCGATGTTCCCTCTTTCCTTTTATTTTATTTTAAAAATATATTTAAATTGATTTCAGAGAGAAAGGGAGAGGGAGAGAGAGATAGAAACATCAATGATGAGAGAGAATCATTGATTGGCTGCCTCCTGCATGCCCCCTACTGGGGATCAAGCCTGCAACCTGGGCATGTGCCCTGACTGGGAATCGAACCCAGGACCCTTCAGTCCGCAGGCCGATGCTCTATCCACTGAACCAAACCAACTAGGGCCCCTCTTTCCTTTTAGAAATTCTCTTCTGGAGGTCCTCCGAATTAGTCTGAAGACTGGAGGGGTTGACAGAAGTTACCAGCCCCGGGGGTTCTCTGTGGCTTTCTTATTTCATCTGCCCCAGGCTGGTGCTGCCTGAGAGCAGAGGAAGGAAAAGTGCCCAATGCAGGGCTGGGGAGTGAAAAAACACACTGTTTGGCATTTTCTTAGGAGCCACCATACAGTCCAGCAAACTGCACTCCTAAGAGTTCCTCCCGGAGAAATGCAAACTGATGTTCACACAAAATCTGGGCATACTTGCTCATGGTGGCTTTCTGTGTCATAGTCAAACCCTGGAATCATCCCAGATGTCCTTCGACAGGTGAAGGTTTAACATCTGGTACATTCCCACCGGGGGAGTGAACATGATGCAGCCACAACTCAGATGAATCACCAGAGGGCTATGCTGAAGGGGAAAAGCCCCTCCCTGACAGAAACCATACGCATTCCTCCACCTGACCTTTTCTAAAATGACAACATTACAGACATGGAGAACAGACTAGTGGTTGCTAAGGGTGAGGGGAAGGGTTGAGATGCCCAGCGGTCCCCCACCGGCTCCTCACTCTCCAGTTGGGCGAGGCCCTGCCATTTCCAGGCAGAGTCACACGGGGCCTGGCTGGGTGGGTGGGAGGGAGGAGGTGAGTGTCTTTTGAAAAAGGGAATAAGAGGGAAGGTGCTGGTCAGTAGCTTGACTGGGGAGTTGTCTGCATGCACCTGCAAGGTGATAAAATCATATGGAACGTAATACACACAAAAAATGAGTCCAAGCAAGACTGAGGGAATCTGAATAAGACTGGTGGATTGCACCATGTCCATAGCCTGGCTGTGACATTAGGATATATTATGTTATCATTGGGAGAAACTGAGCAAAGTGGACAGGGCTCTCTGTGTTATTTCTTTTTAAAAAAAATATTTTATTGATTTTTTACAGAGAGGAAGAGAGAGGGATAGAGAGCTAGAAACATCAATCAGCTGCCTCCTGCATACCCCTTCCTGGGAATGTCCCTGTAACCAAGGTACATGCCCTTGACAGGAATCAAACCCGGACCCTGCAGTCCACAGGCTGACACTCTATCCGCTGAGCCAAACCAGCTTCGGCTCTGTGTTATTTTTTACAACTGCATGTGAGTCTAGGTTTATCTAAAAAAAAGCCAATGCATTTGGTTCCAGGACTTGGAGATAGGAAACCAGCTGTTGGTCATGGTTCTCCAAGAGGCCGGAGTAGCAGACCCCTCTGATCACTGTCCCTCAGCTTCCCGTGGCCAGATGCTGACAATGAGCCTCGGCCGCCTTAAGACACACCTGTTGCCCATGACAAACTCATCCTGAATGGCCCCCGGGCTGCTGTGAGGACAAAATGAACAGCAACCACTCATTTAAAGAACCCAAACCTTTTGTCAAAGAGAATTGGGCTGGAAAGTTGTTTTATTTTCCCAGAGTCCTTGGGAAAAAGCCCCTGACAGAATCACTCTGGGGCCCGAGATAAATGAGCACAGAAAGTGCTGGGAGAATGCAGTGAGTCTGATGGATTTCATTGTTCGGCTCTTCCCTGAGTTTCCTGGGGAAATGCTCCTGCTCCAGCGACGGGCGTGATTGCTTTCATTACAGGTGGGCATTCCCTGGGGTGACATATGAAGTGGGGTGCATTCCACTCTCACTTCGGGCAGGGGCGGCGCCCCGAGCTCCGGTGGACATTTCCTGATTTCCAAACAAATACCACCTTCACTCAAGAATTGGTTTTCTATGAAACTAGAGTGATCACGAGTGTTTTTTTGTCACCGGAGTAAAAGAACAATGAACAGCCCAGGAGTCATTAATTTCTTCCTGAAAAGCGACGGTGTGTGTGTGTGTGTGTGTGTGTGTGTGTGTGTGTGTGTGTGTATGTGTGTGTGACAAAGAGCAAGGAGAGAGAGAGCCAGACTAAAATAGCAATCACCTTTTTATTCTGACTCTTGGTGTTTCTGTTCTCTTTCTCCGGGCAGGGTGGCAGCCCCTCGGAGTTTGTTTTCATATTTGGAGGGAAACAGAAATGCCCGGTGGTGCAGGGCAGGTGGGGTCAGGAGGTGCTGTGCTGAGGAGGTGCTGGGTGGCCTGGAGTCAGCTCTACACCAACCTGTGGTGTGTCCCGAGCACACCCGGGCCCTCTCTGCACCTCCATCTCCCCACTGGTGACAGGAGGATGCTGGCTCACCTGGCCCCTGGGTTCCCTGGCTCTCGTGTTCTATG
Source organism: Pipistrellus kuhlii (assembly GCF_014108245.1). Classification (NCBI taxonomy): domain Eukaryota; kingdom Metazoa; phylum Chordata; class Mammalia; order Chiroptera; family Vespertilionidae; genus Pipistrellus; species Pipistrellus kuhlii. The sequence continues at coordinate 10,947,486 of NW_023425522.1, forward strand.
GCATTTGGACAGCTTGTGGGATTCTTCCATATGCCCTTTCCATCAGTGAGACCCCCAAAGAATGAGGGGTGGCCTAGGCTGCAGGAACATTGAGAAAGGCAACTGAAGCCCCTGAGGCTCTGACCTCTTCGGTCACTCACTAATTCCGTCTCTGCCACATCTTGATTTTCAATAACCTTCTCCAACTTCTTTCTTTTTTTATTATTAATCCTCACCCAAGGATATTTTTCCATTGATTTTTATTTATTTATTTATTTAAATATATTTCATTGATTTTGTACAGAGAGGAAGGGAGAGAGATAGAGAGTTAGAAACATCGATGAGAGAGAGTCATCGATCAGCTGCCTCTTGCACACCCCCTACTGGGGATATACCCGCAACCAAGGTACATGCCCTTGACCGGAATCGAACCCGGGACCTTTCAGTCCCCAAGCCGACGCTCTATCCATTTAGCCAAACTGGTTTTGGCTTCCATTGATTTTTAGATAGTGAAAGGGAGGCATAGAGACACCAGGATCAAGCCTGTAACTGAGGTACATGCCTTTAACCATAATCAAACTGGGATCCTTCCATCCACTGGCTGACACTGTATCCACAGAGCCAAAACAGCTAGGGCTCCTCTTCTTTCTTGATGTCAGACAACCACAGCTCTGACTTTGGCTTGAACACCTCAGTGACAGGACTCTCCCTACCTTATAGATAGCTCAGTCTGTCATCAGGAGGTTTTACTCCTGGACAGAGTTTTCTTAGGTGGAACAAAGGTATGTTTCCATTACTCTTCACATTGCTCTCTGCCATCTCATGGAGTAAGGCTACCTTTATCCCATAAGACCTTCACTCCTGTCTTCCTCACCCTTTACCCCAACCTGTTTGCAAGCTTTGTGGGCTCTATCTTCAAAATAAATCCAGTTCAGGCCCATTCCTAACCACCCCACTGTTACCATCCCCAGTCCAAGCCACCATCACCTCTTTCCTGGAATACTGAACGCTCTCCTAACTAACTGGTCTCTCTGCTTCTGTCCGAGACCTCCAGTTTATTCCCCACAGGAACTGAATCTTTGAGCTAAAATCTAAGTAAGAATAAAAGCTTCTACAAACATCCACGTGCAGGTTTTTGTATGGATGTAAGTTTCAACTCCTTTGGGGAAACGCCAAGGAGCACAAAAGATATGCGGAGAGTATGTTTAGTTCTGTAAGAAACCACCAAACTGTCTTCCACGGTGCCTGTGCCATTTTGCATCCCCACCAGCAAGGAAGGAGAGTTCCTGATGCTTCTCATCCTCACCAGCGTTTGGTGGTGTCAGTGTTTCAGATTTTGGCCATTCCGGTAAGTGTGCAGTCATCTCACTGTTGCTTTAACTCACATCCCTTTGGTGACACATGTTATGGAGCATCTTTTCCTATGTTTGTTGGCCATCTGTATATCTTCATTGGTGAGGTGTCTGTTAAGGTCTTTGGCCCAGTTTTCAATCAGGCTGTTTGTTTCCTTACTGTTGAATCTTAAAGAGTTCTTCGTATATTTTGGATAACTGTCCTTTATCAGATGTGTCCTTTGCAAGTATCTTCTCCCAGCCTGTACCTTGTCTCATTTATTTGACACTGTCTTTTGCAGTTCATTATATTTTTTGATGTTACAAAATGAACCACCAATAAATAAATAAATAAATAAATAAAACCAACAACACCTAAAAATAAAGCTATAGTCTCAACTACTGAGAGATAAAGGGCAAAGAAAACATGGGGGAAAGTATGTGACAATTTTCTCATCCTTTAGAGCAGAAGTAGGCAAATGAAGGCCTCTGGGCCAGATTCAATTTGCCACCTGCTCTTTTTTTGTTAACCACCTGTTTTTGTAAATAAATTTCTATTGGAAGGCAGTCATACTCCTTCATTTGCATATTGTCTGTGACTGCTTTCATGCTATCGCAGCAGACACCAGGAGCTGTGACAGAGACCATATGGCCTGCAAAGCCTAAAACATTTACTATCGGCCCCCTTATAAGAAAAAGTTGGCGACTCCTGTTTCAGATCAAGTAGAGTAATAACAACAACTACTAGACAATTAGGACAGACTTTGTGTCTGTTCACAATTGGTGTGAATTTCCAATTCACAGGAAGGAAAACTCAGATTCAAATAAAACAAAAAGGACACTCTTTGTGGGAAATAATGAGCAACAAAGAAGCATTTAAAGCAACAAAAATGAGTGTAAAGTAAGGACAGATATACTAGTATCTTTTATTCAAATAAACAGGGCAAATTGTATATAAAAGATGAATGAAAAATTAAGTGATGCAAAACTTAAGAGTTAAAGGAACGGACTTGTGGTTAAAATGACTAGACATTACCTTATCTTCCTCCAGAGACCTACTGAAATGACGGCAAGAGAAAAAGAAAGTGTAATCAACCATGGCACAGAGAGTGGGTAAAGCCAAGGCGGTGGAGAAGAGACCTCAGCAAACCCCTTTAAATAGAAGAGCAGAGATGGACAGTGCAGAAGGAGGAAACTACGAGGGAGAGCTAAGGTGGAGGAGGATACGGGTGAAGAAGACTCTCATTTTCTCTCTAGAACCCACAGAGACTTGGCATTTCGAAGCCCTAGGGAACTGAGACAACAGGCTGAAAGTGGGGATCAATTCAACATCCACACAGGTAACCCCCTTCTTCTCTTCCCTCCACGTCTCCCCTGGTATCAGGCACTGCCCCCTTCTCTGGGGAAACAGATCAGTGTTCCCTTGTCATTATATCGAGGGGCTTCAGAGAAGGCCACCTGCTTTTTCTATCATGAAGGAACTTGCCATTGTTATGGCTACCTCCCTCCTTTAACATGCTGAAGCAGCACCCACCAGTGGATAAGCCCTGCCCACACATTCAGAGCTTCTGGAAACTGTAAATGCCCTCATTCTTGAGAAAAAAATTCCACGGAAAGTATAACCAAACATTTGAGGGAACCCTCTGTATGAATTACCTGTTGCCAAGTAACAAATGACCCTCCAGATTAGCAGCGTAAGGCAACAATCATTGCTTTCTCCCAGTTTTTATGGGTCAGGTAGATGGCTTGGCTGGGTGATACTCACTCAAGATCTCTTATGAAGTGCAGGTCTGAAGGCAGGAGTACCTACTCCCAAGATGGCTGGCTTCAGGGCTGCAGGCAAGAGATCTCAGATCCCCTCAGGCTGTTAGCTGGAGCCTCAGTTCCGCCCACAGGGACATCTCTACAGGACATCCATTCCCATGAATGTGGCAGCTGGCTTCCCTGGGTTGATTGATCCAAGAAGGAAACCTTCATTTCCATTTTCTTCTGTCATTAGAAACCAGGCACTGAGTCCAGCCCACACTCATAGGGAGGGAAATTGGGCTTCACTTCTTGAAGGAAGGAGTATCAAATAATTTGTGAGCATATTTTAAAACTACCACAGAAGAGATAAAAATAAATACATTTCTAAAAATAACTTTAGAGAAAACTGAGGTAATACATCCAACAAAAGGGAATATAAAAGTTTAATGAGTGTCTTTTGAGGTATTTGAGAGAATACTGCATTCATGAAACAAAGTGAAATGAGTGTTATAGAAAACAAAATTAAGGGAGTCAGACAGAGATTCAGGTGATAAAAGCATGGTTGCTGATTTCCTTCTTTTTTTCACTTGCTTTTTATAAAAATTTACTTTATATTTTAAAATTTAGGTGACCTGGGCAGTGTGGGTCAATAGTTAAGAGTTGACCCATGATCCAGGAGATCACAGTTTCGATTTCCGGTGAGGGAACATATGGGGACTTGGGGGCTTCATCCCCAGTAGGGCGTGTGCAGGCAGCCAATCAATGATTTTCTTTCATCTTTGATGTTTCTATCCCTGTCTCCTTCTTCCTTCCTCTCTGAAATCAATAATAATAAAAAAAGTTCAATGAAATTCACATAATATAAAAGTAACTATTTTAAAGCATATAATTCAGTGGCACTTAGTACATTTAAAATGTTGTACAACCACAACCTCTATCTAGTTTCAAGACATTGTCATCACCCTCAAAGGAGAGCCTGTACCCATTAAGTAACCCCCCCTCCCATCTCCTCCACAGACCCTGACGACCACTGACATGCTTTATGTTTCTGTGGGTTTTCCTAATCCGAACAGTTTATATAAATGGGATCTTACAATATGTGGCCTTCTGAGTCTGGCTTCTTTCACTTAGCATATTGTTTTCCAATTGCTGATGTCTGTTTTTCAAATGAGTAGAAGGATTAGAGGCTAAGTTAGGAAAAAATCTCCAAGAAAGGAGAACACAAAGAAAAAGTGAGATAAAGATGAGATAATAGCAGTGTGAGGGGATCAATCCATGTGGTCCAGTATCTAATATAAATTCCAGATGGACAGAGAAAAGCAGAGAGAAGTTTATGAATGAAATAACATGTAAGAAAATTCATCAGAAACGAGGGACAAAGGTATCTAAGGGACCAGCATAATAAATGGCAAAAGACTGACGTTAACACAGACCATTGTGACATTTCCAATCATGAGACTTAGAGAAAAGATATTCAAGGTTTCCAGAGGAGAGAAAACGAAGTACATCAAAGCAAAAATGTAGGAGAACCAGGAAGTGCCATTTCCCCCCTCACAGGATTCTTAGAACCTAATCCTCATATAAATCATGACCCCATTGTCTAATTCATGTTATCTAATTCACAATAAAACTTAAAATCAAGGCAATAGCATCCCTTGCAAATCCACCAGCTGGAAATTAAAGAAAAACTCTCTCACAGATAACTTCTGGGTCAAAGAATAAATTAAACCTGCAATTAAAGAATATCTGGAACATAAAAAATGTCTGAGAATGAAAATACCAAATATTAATGCTGAGAAATACAGTTTGGAGAAGAATTTACTTTTAAAACACTTAACATAACCAAACAAGTACAACTAGTTGTGTTGAACAACAGGACTCATTTACTTAGAACCTTTCTTTCTCTCTTTTTTTTCATTTCCTTTTTTTTTTTTTTAATAGGTCCTGTAATCGCCTTTTTTGGGTTGCCCTTTCTTTGATACCCAATGTACACTTGAGCAGACTCATTTCTTTTCCATAACTCTCAGGTAGTTAAAATTGTATGTAATCACTTCAGAGCACAGACCCAGTCTTAAGTAATTAAAAGTGTTTCTGACACCTTCCTTCGTACCCTCCTGCAGCCCAACTTGGGTTGAACGTGAGGGGAAGGAGTAGGAATTGGGTGCGAGAAAATCATACCTGACTAGCCCTCTCTGAGATGTCATCTGCCTGGGATGCAGTGGAGGCGAACTCTGTGCCTTATGAGCACTTTCCCAATTTCTTAACAGGTTCCTTTGCTGGGTCCTTCCCTTACAACTCCTGTTTCTTGGGCACAGCCTCTTTGTCCACCTCCTTGGCTCCTTCATCCTTATCTGAGGGGAGTGCTCTGACTTTCCAGGTGCAGCCATCTGCTCCGTGGCCAGACGGCTTTGCTTTCTCAAGATGGCTCCGGCTCTAGCTCTCTGTGTCAGCCACACAACAAACCCATTGTGCAGATGGGAGGTGGGGAGCGGGGAGCTCTGAGGGCCATAGAGAAGTGAAACTGGAGCCCTGATCCTGTGCACCTGAAGGTCTTATAGTCGCTGGGCTATTTTCACACCAGCTGATACATTCTCTTTATTATTAAAAACAATCTGAATGGGTTTTCTATGACTTGGAAATAAAAACTGTCTGATTGATTCAAACTGATATTTTTCAGCATCATTTAAGAAGCTGAACTCAAATCAAACTCGTGGTGAAAATGTGAAAAGCATTCTCATTAAATCCAGGCAAACAACATGAAAAGTGTAACCTGCAAAATACAGAAAAAATCCTGGATTTCTGGGAGTAGGAAGTCAAGGAGGGGTGGAATAGAGATGAGGTTGAGAGGGCCTGACAGCCCTGGGACTCTGAAGAGACCAGAATAGACAGATGCCTGCAAGAGATTAGCTCACAACCAGCTCCAAGTCAGGGGATCCAGCTGTACTCCCTCAAACAAGTGCTTCTCAACTCACCATGATTTTTCCTCCTAGGGGACACCTGGCAGTGTTTGAAGACATATACGCTGTCACAATTGAGGTGAAGGTCAGGGATGCTCCTAAACATCTTACAATGTACAGGGAGCCCCCAGCACACAATAAGGAATGACCTAGCTCAAGAAGTCAATAATGCACAAGTTGAGAGCTCCCCCCCCACACACCTTTACCCTCTCAGTCTCACTAATTTATGCCCACAATTCTGCCAAAGCCTTGTGGGTGAACTCTAAGAGTAGTTAACGTTGCTCTCACAGCACAAGTCAATGCGATCAGGCAAGAGACAGAAATACTCCAAAGGAGGAGGCCAAGTGTCATTCACAAATGATGAGACTACATAGGTGCGCATTATAAGTGCACAGACTGGAAAACTGTTAGAAGCAATAGGGGATTTCAATAACGTGGTGGATTCCAAGATTCAAGACCCAGGGTTTGGCTCAATGCTAAAAATAGCCCATTGGAAAAGGTTATGGAAAATATAGAAAAGTGCAAAGCATGGGAGTAAAACTTACCCTGAGCTGATCAGTGTCCTTATGAAGAAGACTTCTGACCCCATTGAGAAGCACACAGAAGTCGGCTTTGAGTGAGAAGCCAGTCCTTGTGTTGGTAGTAATATTCCTCACCGTAGAGAGGAACATGATTTCAAAATAAACGGATAAATGAAATTCCAATGAAAGTTTAGATTTTTTAAAAATCTGATGGAGTAAAAGCAAAGTTTATCTTGAAAACACACACACACACACACACACACACACACACACACAACTACAAAAATAACTGGAAGTTTTTTTTAGAAAAAAAAACTGAAGCAGGGCCACGCTAATCAGACACTAAAAACATCTGAAACCCAGCAATTAAAGCAGTTTGATACCGGAGAAGAAGTCGGCAGGTAGATGAAAATAATAGAGAATCTGGAAATAGGCCCAAGCACACCTGAGAGTTTGGTTTATAATAAAGGTAGAATTTCATAAGACAATTCTCTTACCATGCAGAAAAAAATTAAACCTTCTCAGTCTTCTCTGTGATTGATGTTTCCAACAACAGATTCATTTTCAGAATATATAAACAACTCATGCAAATCGATAGGGAAATAAAAACCATTTTTTAAATGGGCATAATATTTTAACTCCTGCTTGACAAAAGAAGCTGTCCCAATGGCCAATAAACAGCTGAGAAAAACAAAGCAAAAACTCTGCCTTATTAGTCAGAGAAATGCATATCGAAACCATACTGAGGTGCTATTATCTACCCACCCGAAAGACTAAAAGGCTAAAATCGAAGAAACTGACTATACCGAGTGTTGGTGAAGACAGAGCAATTGAAATGCTTATTCTATGGCCGAAGTGTAAACATGTGCAGTCACTGTGGAAAGCTGCTTTCCAAACTGTTTGGAAAAGCACATTTAAACATAGTGCGTGTTCCATGACCCAGAAACCCCACTCCTAGCTGTGTAACCACCTGCAACAGCTTCAATGTCCATCAATAGTGCAAAGGACAGATGGATCTTGTGACATCCAGACAATGGCATATACAGTCATGGGAATGAATGAACTTGAACTACATGTACCACACATAACTCTGAGGAAGAGAATGCATCCTGAATGATTATGTTTATAAACCAATAAAACACACGCAGAACTAATCCATGATGACAGGGCTCAGGTTACCCTGGGGAGAAAGGAGGGTGGTTAAGAAGAAATATGAGGGTTTGCTGGCAACGGTCTATTTCCTGAAGCGCCTGAGTTCCATTAGTGCAAATCCATCACACATGTGGGCATGTAGGAGCGGAAAAGGTCTTTTCAACCCTCTTAGAGTCTCTGGCTGGGTCTGGAAATGACACTGACAAAGACAGATTTCCAGGTGAAAAGCATGCACATGTATTTAATATCAGTTTTATGTGACACGGGAGCCTTCATGAGGAAAGGAAGACTCAAAGACACAGACCGCAGTGGTCTGTGCTGGTGAGATGAAGAGAGGACAGTGGTGGAAGACTGTGGTAGGTTCTGGGTGTGAAGTTGGGGTGATGGGGAAACTGATTCTTCTTGGTGACCTCTTGCAAGAATGAGGGCACACCTCTCCTCCGGGTGTAGGGAGGGCACTTCTCCTAGGAGGGTCTAAGGACCTGTTTCAGGGAAGGATGAGGGTGAGGAGGTCAGAGTGACCTTTCTGCTTCTGCCATTTGCCTGAGCTCCTTTAGCTGAAAATATGCCCACATGACAGATTTCGGGGTGGGATGTCCTGAGCCCCATCAGGCATGTTTCTCCTCTCAGCTTGTTCATCAGAAAAAGGTTAAAAAGAGGCAGAGACATAAAGCCTGTGGGGTACCAGCCGCCAAAGCCCTTTGGCCCTGTCCATGCGGATGCCATGGCTGCAGGGCGTGAGGGAGTCTGGTCTCTCCATCAACTCGCAGGTGAGTAATGCCGACCTCAGGCGGCTTATATGAGAATTGAATGAGACAATGGGGACAGAAATGCTTTGTAATCTGTAAACACTGTCAGATTTTTACCATTACCCCCGTTCCAACTGCTGAGAAGGGCACACACAGAATTATTAAGACCTGGGCTATCTGGGCCTGCGTGCCCTCTTGTTCAGTTATTTTATGGAGCATTCTCTCTTTATCATTTAAATCTGCCCCAGCTTTCGCTCTCCACAGCCTCATCGGCCCACTCCCAAGATTAATTCTCCCTTAAACAATGGGAGATGGATGGCCGTCCTGTTCTCCCAGCTGATTAAAATCATTTCCTCTCTGTTAAGAGTCCACTCATGTGGAAACGGCGCTCCTGAACAGCAGCTGGGAATCTAACTCTGCACCAGAATTGCAGCCAGTGATGTTGCCACATTCCTTTTCCTGTCATGGCCCCACAGATGCCCCTCCTGGTGGGGAAGCCAGTTGATCCCTAGGGCCTCCTCCCGGGAGAGCGGATTGGAGGCTGTGGACATGGCTGCATCTGCAGGGCATGCTCAGGGTGAGTGCGAATACCCAACCATCACAGCAATAAGGGCTAACCATCTAGTATGTGCATCATCTCCCTGGTCCTCACAACAACCCGGTGAAAAATACTAGTACAGTGTGGAGGCAAGACGTGGACAAACCAGAGATAGAGTTTCAACTTAAGTTTGTTGGACCCAGAGCCCGTACTGGTTCATCCACCCAATACATATTTATGAAGTGCCTGCCATGTGCCAGGCACTTGGATATGGCAGTGAAAACGCTTCCTGTTCTCATGAGCTTACCTTCTATTGGAGGAGTTAGACAACTAATAAAGCCAATCAATCAACCAGTCAACCATGCAGTGTGCTGGAAGGACAGGTGCTCCAGGGGAAAAAGAGAGTGGAGCAGCCTAAAGGGGATTGGCAGTGCCCAGGGGACGGGAAGGTGCTCTTGGCTTGCAGTTGATGTATGATGGTCAGCAGAGCCTTCCTGGGAAGGTGATATGAAACAAGGTCTTAAAGAAGGCGAAGGAATCAGCCACGTGGACACCAGGGGGAGAAGTAAACCAGACTGAAGGGAAACCCAGGTCTGACAGTGGGAGGGCATGCTATGCCAGGGACACAGCAAGGAGGCCAGAGTGGCAGGTGAGGCATGAGGGGACCGTGGAAGCAGGCGAGTTCTGTGTGGCACCCAGGCCCGGGCTCCACAGAGTCTATGGAGGGCTTTGGCCTTGACTCAGTGCAGCGGAGGCCTGGGGGCAGAGGAGCCTCAATGCACTCTTGCTTCTGAGAGTGAGGTTCAATTGCCCTGTCACTCCCAAGCCTTGAAGGTGCATAGGCACCACGAGGGGCCAGGCTGACACTAGAGCTCCCACATTTCTGGTGACCATGGCCCATGTCCTGGGCCCCCGTCTTGTCCTCAGTCGGCTCTCACCTAATTCTATTTCTGTCCAGCTGCCAGTCTTAGCTTCAGGACCTACCTTTGGTTCCGGTCCCTTGAGTTCCTGCATTTGGCTGCACCTGACCTCACTGTACTTGGACCAATGGGTAAGGAACTTCCTTCCAGCCCTGCACGCTAGGAGGACTTGAGCCAGCCCAGCCAGCTTGGGGCCAGGTGTCTGGTTGGAGAATGAGACTGTGAAGGCTTAGGATTCAGTCAGCCTTGCCCTCGTATAGTGGTTGGGATGCTCAGCTGGGTCCACGGAGCTGGGGAGAGACCGGGAGACTTTCCCGGGCAGGAAGACAGGCATGCAGTCAGCCTGCATGTGCAGAATGGCCTGGGGTCAGAGTGGGGCAGAAGCGGGAGGCATGGTGGAGAAGCACAGCCAGGTGGCACCTACAAGGAGTGGCCTGAAGGGTCCTCTGTGGCTCTGAAGTCTCTCGGAGCATCAGGAGATATTATTTGCAAGGTGAGGAATGAGGAACGGGACTGCACTACTTCCGGTCCACAGGCCAGGTCTGCTGTCTCTTTTAAAGAGCGTGGTGTGTTTTTGTTTCTTTTGTTTTTGGTTTTTCACTTTAATTGGGAAAAGAAATAAACAGCTCTAAAATCTGAATTTCTGTGAAAGGGGATAGAAAGGCATAAGGGGGAAGGGGAGTGTAAGTGCTAATGCCTCTGACTTCTGGCGTGGGGATGTGGGTCAAGGACTTCCATGTTTTTAAAATGTGTATGTCCGTCCCCTCTGTCTCCATCACAAGAAATGGGCTTCACAGACTTGTTCATGTGCTCTTCTAGGCCCAGTAGGCCAGAGCAGGTTTGGGGAAGCCAACGCGAAGACACAGAATTCTGTGTGCAAATGAGGATCAGGGCTCATCTGCAGCCAAGGTCAGGCAGCAGTCTAAGGACAGGACTGGGAGCAGGGCCGGAGCTCTGTCTGTGAAGGGCCAAGGTTGGGTCCTGGGCTGTGGCCGGGTCAGGGCTATATCAGGATGGGGCTGTGATTGTCAGCTTCCAGGGGACACTCAGTTCCTGTGTCAGTTCAGGGGTTCCTGGGTTCAGCCAGTCCCCTGCTTTCTTTGATCTGTGGGTTAGTCTCTGAGCAAACCAAGCATACGGGGCTTGCATTTGTGACCCAGCCTGCCAGACCCTGGACCAGATGCTGGAGGAAAGCCTGTCTCCAGCCTGAAACATGCCTGCCTCTGGTCCTTTCCAGGCCTGAGTGGCTTTGCTGGCACATTTGTAGGTGAGCTCCCCAGATTTTGAGAATAGTTGTGGGGGTATAAGAATTATTGGACCCATTTTATGGTTGAGGAAAACTGAGGCTCCGTTCTTCTCTGTATCAGGATCTGTGTATTTTCCCTTGTGATTTGGAGGTTGTTTTTAATCTCTGTGCTTCTGGATCCTGTTTCATCAGGATTTCCCCTTCCCCCTGCCCCCACCTCCCCAGCAAAGCAACCCTAGGTGATCAAGAGAAATCTCTTCTCTTGCCTGAGTGCTCCCTGCAGGCCTGGTGCAGAAGCAGGTGATTGGGCCTGACCTTGTCTCTGCTCGCCTTTCCTCAAGGTGATTCGGATGGAGAGAAACAAGGGCAGAGCAGTTTCCTGCCAATGCAGGGAGACCGCAGGCGGCTCAGGCCAGAGGGGCCCGGGGCAGGGGCTGGAGGCCAGCTTACTGATTTCCAGAGGGACAGGAACAGTCCTTGATTAAAGCAGCTAATCAGATGGCTGCACCAGGGGGCAGTGAGGCCAGCATCCCCTCAGGGCTGGCCACTGCAGTGGGCGCTGGGAGGGTGGTTGTTGAGGCGTGTGGAGGAGGGGCAGTTAAGGGGAAGCTCTGAGTCCACAGTACTCATCTTTGAAGAATGAGTTAGGGGTGTGAGGGCATCTGCCTGCCCTTTCCTCTCCCTTTTAGCTTACCTGCCCCCACCTTGCTCCAGTGGCTCAGGGAGGGGACGTGAGCTGACTGGGTGGATGTAAGAAGGTAATAATTCCCTTTTTAAAAATATGTTTTTATTGACAGAGAGAGAGAGAGAGAGAGAGAGAGAGAGAGAGAGAGAGAGAGAGAGAGAGAGATATTGGTTGCTTCTCATACATACCCTGACCAGGACCCAATCTGCAACCTGAGTGTGTGCCCTGATCTGGAATGGGACCCGTGACCTTTTGGTACCTGGAATGATGCTCAACCAACTGAGCCACACCAGCCAGGACGTCAGTTGTACCCTCTGCAGCCTAAGTCAGAGTGTGTGAGGGTCTGGAGGACTTCTCACTAGAACCCCTCCTCCCCCCGCTACCCCACCCCGCTTTGCTGAACTAACTTCTCTTGCTGGAGGTGAAGGGAGGGCAGCAGGTCCTCCACGTGTGTACAGAACAAAGATCCACTGGTACTCCCTCTCCACCGCCGAGCGGCCCCTGTCAGGCCTGACAAATGAGCACGGCCACCTCGGGTGACAGAGATGGATGGGATCCCTTCGCATGGACCCCGCACACACCGCCTGTCTGTGTACCCCTCCCCTTGGGATCAGGCTAATCAGATGGCCGTTTATGGAGCCATTACTCAGTCATTTAGTTGTGCTGGGGGAGGAGGGAAGGTTTCAGAGGAGACAATTAGGGCCCCTTCTTCCTGGTGCCTGCCTGAGGGGCCCTCAGCAGTGCCCTTAGGTGGTGGTGATGAGAGGACCCACTGGCTCCCATCAGATCGGAGGCCCACCTGCTCCTTCCCGGGGCAGGGCCCCCCGGGGGGAGAGGGGAGGAGTGGAGAAATGAAGGAGTGGTCAGTGTGGGCTTTCTGGGCACTGGCCACGGAGAGGGAGCACCTGGACGTTTCCTTGGTCACCTGCTGCTTTGGTTCTAACCTGGAGACCCGCATCTGGCCCAGCACTGGTACGTGGGCAATTCCCTGGAAAGAGATTCCTCTGTGATTGTGCGGTAATGTATTCTCCATCCCGAGGCCCGTTACTGTACAATAAAACAAGAAGGCTTGGAATCAATACAGAAATGTTAAAAAAAAAAAAAAAAAAAAAGCTCTGAATCATTTTCATAACCAGCAAATGTGGTTTTCAGCCGAGAAACATTTTCTTTCCTATTCTGAGACGGAGGGAGCAATTTGCAGGCCTGGGCATTGGGACCGAAGCTCTTTGCAGCAGATAAGTAAATATCACCCAGAGGACAGCCACGCGACCCGGCTGTGGTGAGTGCACTTGGTGCGGACGATAACTGTGTATGTTATTACCCACTTGCTAGCATCCATCTTGCACCATCTCTGTCCTGGGCACTTTTATGTTGGCTAGGTTCTATGTTTGAACAAATCCGTAGGGTTCATTTGCTCCAGCCCTTCAGCAGGTAGCAATTCCCTGTACACCATCCTCAACAGATGATTCTAGAAGCTTCCCTTAAACACTTGCAGAGAGAGCAACTCACCAATTCCAAAAGCCCGCACTGGTTCTCTCTTCGCTGTGAGTATAGAGAAAGGCTCTCAGCCTGGCATTGGCGTGAGCAAGTGCTAGAGCCTTCCTGCCCCACTTCTCAGACACAAGCAACACAAATATAAAGCCATGCTGTATAAACAGATTGGGTCTTGTTTTTGATAGGACCAGTCATGTTAAAATACAAAGTAATAATTTATATAGACTAGAAATGAAAGGTGATATTGGTGGGCAGGGGCTGGAACTCTGAGATCCTCTGTATACTGAGACTGGATCCAACCTGAGGACCAGGAATCTATATATATAAAAGTCTTAAGTGACCATTACGACTGAATGACCAGAACAACCAGTCGACAAGTCGCTATGTTGCCCACTGACCACCATGGGAAAGATACTCAATGAGTTGCCCCCTGGTGGTCAGTGCAGTCCCACAGGCAACTTCCTGCAGCTTGGCAACTTCCCGGATCCTTCCCCTGGTGGTCAACCTCCCATGGTCCCTCCCTCTCATTCCTTGCCCCAGCCAGCAGACCTCAATCAGCCCACTGCCTGCCTGCCATGGTGATGGTGTGGTAGCGAGGAAAGCGAGAAACCACACAGTGGTGAGGCACTGATGGTGGTCTCAGTATCTGGTGTCCATTCCTTTTGGGCCTCTCCCATCCCTGCCGGGGCCTTTGGGCCCTGGGCTGGGATGGGGAGACTAGGGGTGGGTGGCAGTGGATGTGGTCCCTTTTCCATGGGGGCCGAAGGCTGGCTCCCTCCTTGGGGCTGGTGGCTAACCTCCTGTGCCCTGTCTCTTTCCCCAGCTAGCAGGTTCTGATCTGCCTGCCACCCACCCGCCATGGTGGTGGCACAGCGAAAAGGGAAGGAGGAAGGGGGGAGGCAGGGAACCACATTGGCATCTATTCCTTCGACACCTGGCCTGGCCTAGGGACCCCACCTGTGCATGAATTCGTGTACCAAGCCTCTAGTTCACTCATAAAGAAACAGCAGCCCAGGACCTAGAGTCTAGAAAAAAAAAAATGCAGTTAATAGAAACTTACCCTGCCAGCAGAGTGGCTCAGTGGTTGAGCATTAGACTGTGAACCAACCAGGAGGTCACAGTTGAATTCCCGGCCAGGGCACATGCCTAAGTTTCCAGCTCAATCCCCAGTGAGGGGTGTGCAGGAGGCAGCTAATTAATGATTCTCTCTCATTGTTGATGTTTCCATCTATCACTCCTTCTCCCTTCCTCTCTTAAAAAAAAAAAATCAATAAAATTATATTTTAAAAAAGGAAATGTACCCTAAGATAGCCCAGATATTAGACTGAGCCAGCAAATTTGTTGAAGCAGCTATATAAATATCTTCAAAAGACTAAAGGAAAAGATAGTCTTAATGAGTCAACAGGGAGAATCTCAGCAGAGAAATGGAAACTAAAAAAAAGACCACCTGGAAATTCTAGAACTGAAAATGATAATAATTGAAATAAACAATTCACTGGATGGGCTTCATAGAAGATTAGAGGTGACAGAAAAAACAACTATGTGAATTTGAAGAGAAGTCACTAGCAATGATTCAATGTGTGGAGAATAGACAGGAAAAAGATGGAAGAAAAGCCAACAGAACCTCAGAAATATGTGGAACAATATCAGATCATCCAGCATTCCAAGAATTGACATTCCCAAGAAGGAGACCATAAGGAAAACAGATCAGAAATATTCAAAGAAATACATAGTTGAAAATCCCCCAAATCTGATTTTCAAAAAAGAGAAAAACATAGACTTACCATTCCAAAAAAATTCAGAGAACCCCAAGAAAAATAAGTTCGCACCTGCCCATATCATAGTCAAACTGCTGAACACTAAACACAGGGCAGGGCCAAAGTAGGTTTACGGGTATGAGTATGTGGAACACAGGGCTTATTCTTGTATTATTCTTGATTAATTATTATATTACTTTTCCTATGAAGAACTGCAAACCTACTTTGCCCCTCCCTGTATGGAGGAAAACTTGAAAGAAGCCGGGGATGAGGGGCCGGAGTGGGGAGAGACACAACAAGAAAAATTACCATGGACTTCTGGGAGACAACGAGGGCCAAAATACAAAGGAGTGATATCTCTAAAGTGATTAAGGAAAAACAAACCTGTCAGCCCGGGCAGTTTACTGTCTACATTCAGCAAAAACACTCTTTAAAAGTGAGGGTAAAATAGAAACATTTTTAGACACACAAAGGCTGAGGACATGTATTGCCAGTAGGCCTGCCCAACAAGACACGCTAAAGGGTGTTTTCTAGGCTGAAAAGAAATGGCAACTGAAAATTTGCATCGCCAGAATAGAAAGAGCACAACTGTTCTCCTCTCACAATTCTGAAAAAAAATACTGCCCTGAGCCTAGGAGAGATGGGGGGGCCAATGAGCCTGGAAGGGCACTGGCTTTGAGCGGGGCAGACAGACCCGCCCGGGACAAGTTCATTACATGGTAGGTCAGAAGGTCCTAGTGCTCAGAGCAGCTGGCAGGGTGAGATATCTCAATTCAGCACTACAGAGGAAGAAGCCCTGAGCATTCTGTGTGGGCTCCTTTTTTAATTTTTTTTAAATCCTCACCCAAAGATATTTTTCCATTGATTTTCAGAGAGAGGGGAAGACAGAAAGAAACATCGATATGAGAGAGACACATTGATTGGTGGCCTCCTGCAGAGCCTGACCAGGGCCTCGGGCCAGGGAGGAGCTTGCAACCAAGATAAGTGTCCTTGATGGGAATCCAATCTGGGAACCTTCGGTCTGCAGGCCAATGCTCTATCCACTGAGCAAAACCAGCTAGGGCTCTGTGTGGGTTCCTTATGTGCCTCATCTCGAACCCTCTCCCTAGAATTTTGCACATTCATCCCATAAGGTAGCTGTTTTCAATGCCACTGTGTACAGAAGGGGAAACTGGGGCTTAGGTTAAAGTCACTTGTGTTAAGTCAGCCGGAGTCCAGATTCTCATGATTCCAGTCCTACCTGTTTCAGCTTTGTTCAAGGCCCCTGCCATGTGTGTGGGAATCTAGAATTCCAAGTTTCTCATTCCCAGGTCAGAGGGGAGGGTCCTGCAGAGGGGCAGAGTGCTGCTCACCCCAGGCCCAAGGAGGGGTGTCCCTGGCAAAGAGGTGAGAAACATGGGGCTTGGCCCCAGTTTCACCTCCATCTGGCTGTGTGACCTTGGGAATGACATTCCTCAAGACCACATGTACAGTGAGGGGTGTGGCATCTCTTACCCTGGACCAGGGGTTGGCAAACTTTTTCTATAAAGAGCCAGATAAAAATATTTTTGACTTTGCAGGCCTGCCACATGGTCCCTGTTGCAATTGCTCAAGTCTGCCTTTGTTGTGGGAAAGCAGCTGTAGCCAGATATCAACAAAAGGTGTGTCTGTGTCCCAATAAAACTTTATTTGCAAAAGCAGGGGGGGTAGGTGGGATTTTTACCCTGGTCCATCTCAGATTTATGGGTGTTAGAGAGACAGAGACATGTCATTGTCTAGTAGGGAAAATGTGCATGGAAACCTAAATTTACAATGTGGTGTGAAAGGTAGGAATGGTTTGGAGGAGTACTTCAAAGGGGGTCTGAGGGACTTTGAGTGTCAGCGGGTGACGCCTGAGCAGATGAGGGCAGGACACCCCAGGCATATGGCACAGCATGTGCAAACACCTGCAGGCATGACAGGGCATGGTGTCTAGGAGAAGCTGTGGGGCTGGATGGCTGGAGCAGGAGGCTGATATGAGACCAGGAAGATCTTAACTGCACACTAAGGAGCAGGGGCTCTCCAGCAAACCTTTCTCAGTCAGAATAGCCCCCTTTCCACAGTTTCACCTTCCATAGTTTCAGTTACTGGCAGTCAACTGCGTTCCAAAGATATTAAATGGAAAATTCCTGAAATAAACAATTCATAAGTTTTAAATTGCTTGCAGCTCTGAGTAGCGCGATGAATTCTCATGCTGTGGTCTCCATCAGGCTGGGCTAGGAATCATTCCTTTGTCCAGCATATCTGTGCTGTGTAGTCAGCATCTGTCTCCATTATCAGATTGATTGTCATGGTATTATGGAGCCTGTGTTCAAGTTTCTCTTGTTTCACTCAGTATGACCCCAGAGTGTTACACCCAGACTTCGTGATCCCCAAGGACCACCAGGGAGCCAAGTCCGATGCAATAAACAAAAGAGCCTTTTGTTTATTGCATGGGTTCTGTCCCACTCACGCTGGCAGCATGGTGGAAGAGAGAGCAAATTTCGCCCAGTCCAGGGGTTTTACTCCGGTTGGTGGTGATGTCACTGCCTCGGCTAATCCTGATTGGTTGGGTGAGGGCTAGGGTTCAATTACAGAATGGAGGATAACTCCGCCCTACCCCACAGTGGAGTCAGGAGCCCATCCTCGCCCTGCCCTGCCCTCTCAAGAGCACAGGAGGAGTGATGTTGGCAATTCAGATATGCCAAGGAGAAGCTGTAAAGTGCTTCCTTTCAGTGACAAGGTGCAAGTTCTCAACTTAAGAAGGAAAGAAAAATCTTATGATGAGATTGCTAACATCTACAATAGGAACAAATCTTACCTGTGAAACTGTCTAATTTACAAATTGAACTTTATCCCAAATATGTAGGAAAAACCCCAGTCTTTACAGGGTTCCATACTATCCACATTTTAGACACCCACTGGGGATCTTGCAAAGCATCCCTTTGGATAAAGGAGGTGCTGTATTTTTACTCCTTTTCAATGACTAACGTTTTTCTTGGAAAGAGTCTACCCGCAACTGCTAATCTCAGTAAGGGGGCATTGGGTATGCAATTTCTTCTAATTGTATGGAAATACTGATTGTTTCTTCTCTGCGGGCACTGAGACTCCCCGGGGGCAGTGATGGATGCCCAGGGTGGGCCAGGGGCTGATGGGAGAGAGCAGGCTCATTTGCAGCACCGAGAAGCCCTGGGCTGTGATTTCAACACTCTGCCTCAGGCCAGAGCCATCGCCTGCCTGTGTCATCATTATGCTCATCAAGGGATGCTTTGTCTTCCCCTGATCGGCCTAATTGCTCTCCTCATTTGGACAGCCCTGGAGTCATTCAGGAATGAAAATCACTGTGTGCTAATATGGCACCAGGAGCTCACCTGCTCGCTGGCATTCTGAGCGGCGTGGAGAGGCGAAGGGGCTCTGCTTGTCATTACAGGTGCAGAGCCTCGCCGAGCTGTTCACGTGCAATTACCATCCAACAGCCTGGAAATTACAGTCCGGTTACAGTGGCTGCTAACAAGGACTAATTGCACTGCCACAGAGCTGCTCTGGACACTTAAAACAAATGGCCGCTGTGGAACTTGGCGATGGGGAGGGAAGATCCCATTTACTCTTGGAACACAGGAAGCGCTACCAAGGGTAGGGAAAGGCTTCCTTGGGGGCTCCTGGGCATTAAAGATAGCTTCCCAATCAGGATAAGTAGAAACTAATTTCCTGAAGACATCCATTTATCCATCCATTCATCATGCTTTCATCTATTCTTTTATCCAATCATCACCCATCCATCTACTCATCCCTTAATGCATCCTCTCACCCACCCAGTCAGCCATTTATTATCTATCTCACTACTCACCCATCCATTCACCTACCCTTTCTTCCTTCCACCCATGCAGCCAATTAACTATCCAACTACTCATCCATCTATCATGCATTTGTCCATCTTCTCAGCTTCCAATAAACTTCTACCAAGCTCTTTTGATGAGTAAGTCAGGGATGAGTCAGAAGTGATCCTGCACACAAGAAAACACAAAAGATACACAACTGCTTTTGACTGAATAAAGAAGAATGAATATCTTCTAAATGGAGGTAAGAAAATTGCAGACTTGGTTAAGCGGGAAGGTGAAGATGGGTGTGTAGTAGGTGTGAGAAGAGAGAAGATATCAAGAGGCGTCCATCACAGTCATATAAGCATGTGAGTGAAGGACTCAGAACAGTGAGATGGTGTGTGTGTGTGTGTGTGTGTGTGTGTGTGTGTGTGTGATAAATTACTTCATCTCTTTGAGTCTCTGTTTAGCTCTAACTCATAGGGTTTTAGGTGGATTGCATAAAACACTACATGTAAAGTTCTTAGGACAATGTCTGGCACATAGGAAGCACCTGTTAAAGGTTAGGAGTTACCGTGATTATGAGATCCCCTGATTCCCTGAGAGGGTCTGACCCCTGCTATGGCTTTTCTCATTTTCCAGCACATCCTATGCTGCCGCAAAAGCGAAAAAGAGCATCCTAAGAATTGGTGTCTAAGGTTTGCACTACAGGGAGGTTTTGAGGTTTGGAGAATGCTAGCTTTGTTCCTGTGGTTGGAACCAGGGGCTGAGGGGCAGTGACCGTAGAGCCAGTGCCACCTCAGCCCAGGAAAAGCTCATGAGGTTGAGATTTGCTGTGGGGAAGGTGGGAGCCATCGAAGGATTTTAAGCAAGTGATTTGCAATTTTAAATTGTTACTCTAGCTGGGGGAATTGATTGCTGTTAATTGATTATTGCTCTGAGGGGAATTGACTGGGAGACCAATGAATAAGTCACAGCGATTCAGGGGTGGAGTCTGAATGAGAATGGGTCCAGTGCTCTTTTCTTGGTGTCCTAGCTGCTAGAACCCTGGCTTTGGTGTTCCCTGGCCATTGTTTTCCCAACCTGGAGCTCAGGGCAAGGGAAGGAATTTTAGAGCTATGGGTTCCTCAGGATCTGTGCAGGGATCTAGGTCCGCATGCTATCCCCACCCCCACATACTTACTGTGTGGCCTTTCCAATGCTCCTTACATACCTCCGGCGACAAGGACAGCACTCCTTCTTGAGATGGCCTGCTTCCTCTCTGGCCACCTCTGGCAAAGTCCTTGACCAGGTAAACTTCACCTATCTCCCCTTCGATTCTGATTATTCACCCTCACCCTACTCCTGATGAGCTGGGCACAATAGATGTCAGTGGCAGCCCAAGGATATAGCTAATTGGCCAAGTCCTAGGCTCAGTCTGTGGTCAGTGGTCAGGGTGTGATCAGGTCAGTGCCTGGGATGCAGCTGAGCTCAGGGTGGGGCCTTTCCCAGGAAGGGCTGAGGTAGACTGCTGCTGTACTGGTACACTTCCCCCTCCTCCCTGCCGGGACACCCTGCCTCCAGGTTTGCAGGTTCTGGTAGAGACCCCTCCCTCTCTGGCTCAGTGTGGCCATGTGACTTCCACCAATGGAATGTGTTGGAGGTGATGCTTCCTAGTTTGAGACTTGCTTTCATGAAGCCTGGCAACTTCTGCTCTTGTCCTCTTGGAAGCCAGCATCTATGAACACAGAGAGGCCACATGCAGGAGGGGGAGAACAAACCTGGGACAGTCCAGCCCCACGTGAGTTCTACTGAATGCAGCCACACCAGTGGCCTCAGCCACATGGAACAGAAGTGCCCAGCTGAGCCCACTTGCCCTCAGAATCAGGAGAAATAACATATGGGTATTGCTTTAAGCCACCAAGTGTAGGGGTGGTCTGTATGCAGTAGGTAATGGATACTGGGGACCTGGGGAAAGTACTTCCTGTCCACTCCCAGGCCACGGTCAAGTCCCAGCTGTAGCCAGAGCCTGCGCTTAAATGAGGCCTTCTGCATGGATCCCTGCCCCACCCCAGGCGGGTCACAGGGCCTCCGTCTCACCATTTATAAAGTAAAGAGACTTAATTGCAATGATTTCATCTCTCCTAGCTTTTCTTTGATGAGGCCGAGGGACTATGAGGAGGCAGTGACGCCTCCATTCCCGGAGGGGCCCCTTCTTTAGGTTGTGTCAGCTTAGGTGGGGTGTCTCACTCCATGGCCTCACCACCCAGGGACCAACATGCTGCCCATCTTCCCAGCCAGCCTGGGACTGTGCGCTTCAGAGTCGGTGGGGCTACATCCAGTTCCAAGGTCAACGTGGCGCCTGGAATGGGCTGTCCACTGGGATGGACAGTTTGCTAGCTGTCAAACCACAAACTGCACAAAACTTCTCCCCTTGCCCCTGCTTTCTTGTTCCTCATTAGGCTTAGCAACAAATAATTCACTTAAGAGACGAGATGGGAACGGGCCGTGATGTCTGAAGCATTCTCCCTTGATCACTTAACTGCCCTCTCCCTGCTTTATTATGCCATTGGCAAAAAAGAAAAAAAGATGATGTTTATATAAATTATGTTTATGTAATCATGGTTGGAAGTCTGTGGCTGAAGCTTTCCAGCCAGCGTCTCTAAATGTGAGCTTTGGAACTTTCCCTGGGTCACAGATAGAAGATGCTTTTAGAGACTGTGCTCCGCCAACTTCGAAGGCAGCAAGTGGGGCCGAGGGGTGTCCTCTCTGTGGGGAGAGGGACACAACCAGAGGAGAACGAGTGGAGGACCCAGACGCCTCTTTGGAAGCTCACCAGGGCTCTCTCTGGATTGAGGAAGCAGATGTCACTAGGCCATGATGAGGTGAAGAACCATCAGACAAAAGCCAGCACAATCAAGCAGACAGTTTTACTTATTTTTATTAGTTAATCCTAGCCAGAGGGTATTTTTCCCATTGATTTTTTAGAGAGAGTGGAAGAGATGGGGAGAGACACACAGAGAAAAATATCAATGCGAGAGACACATTCATTAATTGCCTCCCACGGGTGCCCTGACTAGGGCCTGGGATCAAGTCTGCAACCAAGGTCCATGTCCTTGACCTGAATTGAACCCATGACCTTTTAGTTCCCAGATCAGCACTCTACCCACTGAGCAAAGTTGGTTGGGGCAAGCAGAAATATTTAAAAGTCTGAGCTGTCCGGAGAGGGAGCAGGCTGCCTTAGGCTCCCCAACAGAAGTGGACAGCAAGACCCAGAGTAGAGGCATCTTCCTAAGGTCGCCCAGCCAGGCAGCTGGGAGCTGAGACTACCAAATAGAAGTGGTCACAGGTGCCCAGGCAGGGACTGAGGCCACCATCCCCAGCCAGCATTGGTGTCAGGCGGGCGCAGCGGTGGGAGGGCTCCCCCTCCCTCTGACGCCTCTTCCTCACCATTGAGAGGACAGAGATAGGGCTGGGAAGCGAAACCTTTCTTGACAGCCAAGCAAGTGGGACACACCTGATGTGCCTCTTCAATATTTATTTTCCCAATAGACTCAACAATCTGAAGAGACACAATCTTAGGTTTCTCAGACATGTCCCTGAACACATACATACCAGGGAAACCTGCATAAGCTAAAAAGGGCCTACACCTATTTATTCACGTATTCAGTCATCTCGGGGCACGGGTGATGCTGCCATTAAAGAGAAGAGACAGTAAGTAGGGGTGCTGGGGCTGAGCCTCTGCCCCAGGGTGATGATTGAGGACCAGCTGCCAGAGCTCTGTGGTCCCCACACTCATCATGCCTGTCCTTCTAGTTTGCTCCTCTAGGGACCACTGGTTCTTGAGCCTGGTTGCACACTGGAATCATGG
Organism: Pipistrellus kuhlii; assembly: GCF_014108245.1. Lineage (NCBI taxonomy): Eukaryota > Metazoa > Chordata > Mammalia > Chiroptera > Vespertilionidae > Pipistrellus > Pipistrellus kuhlii. The sequence goes on from NW_023425522.1 coordinate 10,970,226, forward strand.
GAGGCATTTGAGAAAATACTGATGCTCGCATTGCACTCCGAGGTTTGATTTGTCCAGGGCCAGTCTCAGCATTGGGATGTGGACAAGCTCCCCAAGTAGTCCATCATGCCACAACATTTGAGAATGACTGATTTGAACCCTTGACCTGAATTGAACCCATGACCTTTTAGTTCCCAGATCAGCACTTGTGATTAGGCTGGGACAAGCTACCACTCATGTTTATCCTCTTCCCTTCCCTGGTTTTTGCAAAGCTGAGCTCTGCTGGTGGAAGGAGAGAGCCCGGGGTTGAGGGTTGGGGCAGGGCCGACTTCATGAACATGTGCTCTGTGCAGTGCATGATTTAGTGCTCTGTTGCAGTCAAATTGAATTCTTTTTTATTTTTAATTTTTATTTTACTGATTTTAGAGAGGAAGGGAGAGGGAGAAAGAGATAGAAACATCAATGATGAGAGAGAATCACTGATTGGCTGCCTCCTGTACTCCCCTACTGGGCATGTGCCCTGACTGGGAACTGAGCCTTTAACCTGGGCATGTGCCCTGACTGGGAACTGAACCATGATCTCCTGGTTCATAGGTCAACACTCAACCCCTGAACCACACCAGCTGGACCAAATTGAAATTTTAATCATTTGCAAACAAACAGTAGCATGTTGTATGTTGCATGTTGCACTGGGCCCTGCGCAGGGAACCTGGATTCTGGAGCCAGCTCTGTGCGGGTAACTTTCTTTACAATGCTGGGTACATGTTTGTTTGTCTCAGGATCCCCATTTTCCTCTCTATTCAAGGACTTCTTCAGTGATTCTCAAATTCTGTGGCACATATATTCAGACAAAGCCACCTAAGAAATAATTGGGCTGCCTTCAGTCAGACACAGTAATGACACATAATGACAGGCTATTTCCAAAATCACTCGTTGTTTGATTGAATTCATCCAGGCCTTTCCTCCCCCACCTTCCAGCAGAACTAGGCCTCTGAATGGGGCAAAGATGACTCATTGGGAGCTTGTCTCACCCTCTTCCCTCTAGAGACCATTTGGTTTCCCAGCAACTCAGCCTTGCAAGCAGAACCCTGCCTTTGCCTGCTAGTTCTTAGGCTTTGTCATGCAGAATTGGACCAGCTAGGAGAAGCTGGGACTTCCAGGGGAAGGTGGGGATTTGCATTGGAAAGGGGAGAGCTGTTCCCCAAAGAAAAGAATGAAGGGAACCCAGATGGAGGATGGGAAAGGACAGTGATGGAGAGAATTTGGATTGGGAAATGAAAGTGGAGGAAAGGAAAGGGTATTGGAGGAACATCTGCTACATATGCAAATATTGAAAGTAACAGATGGAAGAGAAAGAATTTTGAAGATATTTTGAGATGGGTGGAGAATTTACCCGACATCCCGAAAACATGCACACCCTCCCCTTAGAGGCCTCTCAAGAGGGTAAGTGTAAATGGCAGTTGCTTTCAGTTATATTTTTCTGTCAGACTACAGATTCCTTGAATTGATTCTGTGAAGAGACTGGTCCATCTGGGACCCCGGCTAAGCTTGGGTTGTGTGGAAATGACAGCAGGCATGAGCTGGCAAACCCTTCAGCATGTAGTTCAGGCATTCAGAGACCCATGAGCCCTTGGAGTGGGAAGAGATCTTACAAATGGTCTAATGAGCCCCTCCCCCATTTGAACTTGATTTTCAGAGCATCACCACTCTCTGCTGATACAGTTCCCAGGCACTACCTCGGGGGTGGGTGGGGGGTGGAGGAGCTTAATTCAACCGTGTGTAGATGTAGTTTTAGAGTGCCTGTCCACATTCTCAGACAGTATTATTAGTGGTGTAAATTGTTGCAGCCTCATTGGATAGCACTCTGGAGGGTCTTAGCACAGTTTAAATGTTCTAATCCTTTGAATGAGCAATTCAAAGGATTAGAACATCTAGGACATCTGCAGGATTCATATGAAGAAATAGATAGAGAAGGATGTTTGCAGTGAAGCATTGCTTGTGATCATGAAAATCTGGAGCAGGTTAAATGCTTACCCACAGAGGATTGCTTGAAAACCTATGATCTATCCATACTGTGTAATAACACAGATGTGTGTACTGATGTAGAAGAATTTTAAGACATGTTAAAGAAAGAAGTAAGTTGCAGATAAGTGTGGACCAAAGTGGCCACATGCTGACCTGACAAGCTCAGGGGAGGCCTGCCTGGCAGTCTTTTAAATTCAGAGACCTAAAGGAACCACAAAGGATGGTCTGAAATTAAACTTTAACTAAAAGCAGTGATGGTGGGTAGTCACCTTGTAGGCCGGTATTTTCACTGACAAAGGCCAGCCTTTACCTTACCTGAGCCTATATGTCTTTTTGCATCTATGACAACATACTTTTGAAATGTCTGGGTAACTTGTAACTTCCCTTTTTCTGGGCCCCTTGAGGCACAACCTAATGTGCCTGGGCACCAGGACAGACACCACAAATTCCTTCATTGTTATCATGTTAATTGTTCCTGCACCCACCTAAGTACACATCCATCATTTTACTTTTTATTCAATCCCAGTTGTTTCCTTTATTTGCTTTCTCCCTCGCCTCTCTAGTCTATCACCAATAAATTTCATGTAAACCCCCCTAGATCCCTCCTTAAAAATAGATGAAATCCACCATTTTTCAGAGCACTATCCCAACCCGTTGAGATATTGCTTCCCTTAAATTGGTTTGGGTCAAATAAACTCACAAAAATTCTTTAGAGGTTTGAATGTTTTTGTTTTTTTTTCAATGAACACATAAGATATCAATGAACTCATATGTATGTATATATTTGAAAAACAACAGCACTTCAACTATGTGAATATGAATTAAATATATGAAAGTATATGGAAAAATGATACACATAAAATTTCTAACAATTCATCATTGGAGAAATGCAAATCAAAACCACAATTAGATACCACTTCATACCTACTACAATGCTTATTTTAAAAAATGAAAAGTAACAAGCCTTATGGAGAAATTGGGAACCCTCATTCACCGCTGGTGGGAATGGAAAATGGTGCCCCCGTATTGGGACATAGTTTGGTGGTTCCTCAGAAAGCTACACAGCAATTCTACTCGCAGGTGTTGTTAAAAATCAAAATTCAACTGAGTACATTTGAAGATTTAATTGGCTCTATTAAGTGACTCAAGTACTGGACAGCACCCCATCTAGCAACTGGAAGGGTGCTCCAAGGGGTTGTACAGATAGAAGGTTTCTATAGGAAGAAGAGCGGGGCAAAAAGGACTATTTTGGGTTGGAAGACCATTTTGGGGGAGGAGGAAGAGAATGAGAAGGATTTTTATCATGCAGATTGCCTCTTCTTCCTTTTGTAGGGAACCAAGATGCTCGGGTGACCAGAAAATTCCAGACTGGTTCATCAGGATTATGTTTCCAGGAGAGGTTGAAACTGCAATTAGATCAAGTGTTAAATCTAGATTTAGAATCAGTGATACTGTTTCAGACCCGTGGTTTTCTTTTGACTAGCATACACCCAAGCAAAATGAAAATGCAACCACACAGAAACTTGTATATGAATGTTCATTGCAGCATTACTGACAATAGCCAACAAGTGAAAACAATCCAAATGCCTATCAGCTGATGAGCCTATGAATAAAATGTGGCATTTATGCAATATAATACTCTTTGCAATAAATAGAATCGAAGTACCCACTCACGCTACAGTGCGGATGAGTTTGAAAACATTATGCTGAGTCAAGGAAGCCATTCACAAAGGAGCACATAGAGTATGGTTCCATTTATACAAAAAGTCCAGAATAAGAAAATCGATAGAGGCAGAAATTAGATTAGGGTGGCCGAGGGCGGGGGTAGTAGGAGAAGGAGGGATGAAGGATGCCAGCTCATGGGCACGAGGCTTCATGTGAGGGTGATAAAAAGTGTTCTGCAATTAGATTGTGGTGACGGTTGCATAACTCCGTGAATACACTAAAAAACACTGAGGCTTGCTTTTTAAACAGGTGTACTGTATGGCCTGTGAATCACAGCTCAATAAACTTAAGAAGCAGCTAGGAGTGTTTACATAAAAAATGCTGGGTTAGGAGGGGGACGGAAGCACTTGCCTGTCCTGGTGATTTATGTCAAGTAGCAAACATGACGATCAACAGGCTTCCATGGAGGCATTTAAGCAGACGGCTGCTGGACACCCAGCCCTCTGACAAGCAGCAACATCAATCCTGCCCCTTCTCCACCTCTGGGACCGATGTCCATTCTCCATGGCAATCCCAGGTCCAGATGTGACAGGACACAGGCGGGGCTTAGGCCACTTCTCATGTTGGCCCCTGCTGGCCAGGCTTGGGCAGCACTCTGGGAGGGGGCCTGCCCTGATGTGGTGGACACTCAGACTCCCCAGTGGTTCCAGGTGGAGGTGAGCTCCGTATAGCCTACCCTTTCCTGGGGCTCCCTTGTCCCAGGGGGACAGTAAGAGGAAGGGGGTGGGCTCAGCAGGGGTTCAGTTGACCAAGACAGAAAAGCTGGAGAAGATGCAGAGTCTGACTGCGGTGACTGAGCAAACCCGGGGAGGTGACTGAGCAAACCCGGAGAGGCCAGGATGTCTCCCCACGTCCTGCAGATAGAAGCAGAGGCTGGAGCTGAAGTTGGCTGGGGCAGGGCCAGTGGCCACAGGGTTCAGTGTAGCAGCTGTAGCTGGGCCCCCTGAGCAAGCAGAGCCCATGCAAATTACCCATCCCTCCACCCACGGGAACCCGGGCTGCCCTGGCCTCATCTCCCTGGCTCTGCAGAACCCACATTACCACACCCTGGTACACGGCACATAGAGACACACTGGCACACCCTCCAGACCCCACTGGGGGGCACAGCACCCGTAATATAGGCAGGACCACCACACGTCAAGTGCACGTAGACTATCGAGGCACATAAAAGGAACAATGTCACACCGAGACATGACAGCGCAAGAAACAGTGGATGGACCCAAGCAGGAGAAGTCCCTACTGTTTGTCCAGCTGCCATCACAGGCCAATCCAGAGCAGCCAAGGCACTTTTTCACCCCCCTACTTCTCCCCGCACCCTCCCACTCTACACACACACACACACACACACACACACACACACACACACACACACGTTCTCTGGGCCTCTCTCTAGCTCACGACCCATTCTGCAGCTGTGTTGGGACTATCAGATTGCTTTGCTTTCCTCACTGGGTACATAATCCATGAACACAGGGATTGTTTCTCCCGTATCTCTGACTCCTCGGCACTCACCTAGCATCTGGCATCTAGCGTGTAGTGCAGGATTAATGCTTTAAATGAATGAATACATGAGTGAAGCAACCCAAGAGTATATTTATTAGAGAAAGCATTCAACCTTCATAATGATCAAAGAAATGCAAATTAAAATGAGATTCAATTTTGCACCTACTAAATTAGCACAAATTAAGAAATAGAATTGTCACACCCAGGACTGACACGGGCATAATCATGGCGCCCATGCATCGCCAGTGGTGGAGTGTAAACTGAGGGCAGCCCCTTTGGAAAGCAAATTGATAATATGCACCAAGAGTCATGAAAAGGCTCACACCCTCGGGTGCAGCGACCCCACTCCTGGGATTTCAAATCAGATTCTGAAGGAAAATGCCAGAAAGAAGAAGGAGGTTTGCTGACAGTGGACACGCAGTGTTCCTTATGCTCACGAGGCCTTCATTTCAGAACTAGAAATTGGGGCACACACTCTGACCCATTCCCCCTGAACGCCGGCGGGAAGCACAGAGTCAGAAATCTGGGGACAAGGGCAGACGGTGCTGAACTGGGAACAGCAATTTTGGGGGAAGGTGCACTCCTTGAGGGCAGGGACCTTGGTGCGTCTCTCACTGCTGGACCCCCAGTTCCTAGCAGGGTGCCTGGTACACAGTAGGCTAATATTGTCAGGTAAAAAATAAAGTGGCTGGATAATACACAACTTAAATTTAACTATTATCTATGTTTTTTATTTAGTTGCCATATTTAGTAATACATGTGCATATATTTAACCATTACACACCTACCCATCTACACTGAATAGAATGTTCAGTAGCCACCAGAAGAGATTAACATGCAAACGTGTTTACAACACAATGTTATAAAGAATTGATTTCTAATTCTGCGAAGAAGGACCCAGGGCTAGAAGAGGAGGCCCCCTGGAGACAGGGACTGGCACACTCGGCGTGGGTCAAACTCTTGGTTACCTCATTCCAGCTCACATGGCTGAGAGGTTGGTAATAACCCCATTTTCATGACTAGCTCATACAATCTTTTCAGTTTACTGATAGAAATGGGGGCCAATGATGGGAAAAAGAGAAGAACTAATCATTTCTGTTTTTTTCTGTGAGCACATTTGTGTTGGACACCTCCATACACTGTGCAGGCCACATTAACCCTTTACTGATTCTCCGCCTTCCACAGAGGATGGCACGGCGCCCTGGGAAGATCAGGAAAGCTGCCTCAGGTCATGCAGCCAGGACAGTCTGCCACCATGTCCAGGTACTTTCCTTCCCTACCTCACCAGGTAAGAGCTTTCATAAGTCACTCAGTGATTCTGCAACCCCACTGAGACAAGCCCAAATTCCCAAAGGGGCTTCCCTAGAAAGATGGGAATGGAGGAAATAATGCTTTCTTTCAATGTTTCCATCAGATCTGTGGAGGAGGTGACACTATCTCTATATTCTGGAGGACAAAACTGAGGCTCAGGGATTTTTGGTGTCTTGTCCCAAATCGCAGCCAGTGAGGGGCAGACCTGGATTTTCAACCCGCCTTGCCCCTCTGAAGCCCGATCCTTTACTCCGTGAATGTCGCTGGTTTTTCTCCCTTTGGAGAGGAGTGTGCTGCTCCCTGGGCAGGAAGAGGGGCACCGAGCCCACATGTCTGCTCATCTGTTTCAGAATAACGGAGGTCTCTCTGGGAGTTGCCTGCCTCCACAGGTGCTGTCTTACAGGTGATTTTCATGCTCCATAAAAACATAATTTATATGATTTATAAAATTGCTATGATTTATAAGACCTGTTAAACACAGGAGGGAGCTGGCAGGGCTCATGGATCCCTCTGTCCTCTCTGGTCTGGTCAGTTGGTAGCTGGTCCTTTATAAAGGCTGCTCTGCACCTGCCCTGGGCCTGTGGTGGTCCAGAGCTCAACTGATGACCCAGCCACAGTCCCAGGGATCTGTGGGTCGATGAGATAATCCTCCAAACCCCCCATGGAATCACAAGGTCAGAGTATGATTAGAGATGCCAACATCGGAGCATCTCGGAAAGCTTCTTAGAGGCAGTGACACTGGAGAAGAGTCCTGACAGGATTTAAGAGATAAGGGGAGGAGGGCTGGAGGCGAGTGGCAGGCACAGTGAATGCAGGCTGTGGGGATGGAGTGGGGTGGGAAAGGAGAGCCGGTGCTCTGGCTCTTACAGTCCAGCAGGGTCGTGGTCTCTCTGATGAGGCTGCTCTGGGCCACACACCGCCTTCCTCTGGCCTCTGGCCTCTGCAGAGGGTCCTCTGTGTTCAGGGAGTGCCCCAACCAAGGTATTTTTGGGGGCTCTGGCGATTACGGAGGATTCTCTGCTATGCCTATCGAGACCCCCACGCTCAGCACAGGGCCTCTGGTACGCTCTGGAGATGCCTGCTCTGCTGGCAAGGGAAGACGCTGATGCAGGCATCCCCAGCCCCATCCCCATCCACAGCCCCAGCCCCAGCCGCAGCCCCATCCCCATCCCCATCCCCAGGTGTGTGGCCTCCTTTGCCCTCTGCTCCCAATTCTCTTTCTGCAGCTATTTGCATAGGTGTTTCACGTGTCATGCAGGCTTTGGCTCAAATGTCACCTCCTGCAAGAGACATCCCCCTCTCCCCGGCCCCCCACAATTGCCCTTTCTGAAGAAGCAAACTCATGGTGGCCAGAGACTCATCTCTTATTTGCCTCTGGTTTATCCCCCAGGCCCAGAACTGTGTCTCGTGCACAGCAGTGTTTGATAAACATTAGCCCAGTGAACGACGGTGGTTTGCTATTCTTTTTTTCTTTCTAGTGATTAATATGCATGAATTTCTCTCCAAAGAGCAGATTGTGTCTGACTCACAGAGCGCCCGACTCTGGTGTGGCTCACAGCTCATTGTCTTCCAGCCGCAACGAAGAGATTCTTGGACAGAGATTTAAACAAACGCTCGGTTCCCGCCCTGACTTAGGTCACTTTCTGGGGAGTTCAGAGTCATAAACCATTATTGTCTTTGCTTGCGGGGAGCACCCTGGGCACCTCTTGGCACCTCTTGGCACCTCGTGCCTCCACCTAAATTAGTAGCCGGGGCTCCAGGTCTGATGCTGAGCCAGGACTGGGGGAGCTGCCTCTGCTCTCTGTGTGGCTGCTCTGGGCATCTGGAATGGTGTTCTGTGGGCACAGACACACACTCAGAATCGGCCCTCAAGAACCAGCAGGGAAAAGGGCTTGCCCAAAATAATGCTAAGGGCCAACTGGCAGAGAAACCTCCCCACCTCCTACCCCTAAGCCCAGTACCCAAGCCCATGCCATGTTCTCCCATCCCTTGGCCCTGGCGCTGGCCACCGTGACTGTCTCCCATCCTGAGGAATTCCGTGCCCATTCCTGTCACTCGTAGCCGGGGAACCTGGTGAAACTGACTGATGAAATTCCTCCCACCCTCTTTTGTTCCAGTTGCAGCAAAATAAATACAGAAAGCATAAACGTCACCATCTTCACCATGTTTAAGTGTACAGTTCAGTGGCATTAAATACGCTGATATCATTGTGCAACCATCATCACCATTCATCTCCAGAACTTTCTTCATCTTGCAAAACTGCAGTTCTGGAAATTTTATTCATTCAGGTTCCGCAAATGAAAGTGAGAATAATAACGCTTGCCTCACATTTTGTGAGAATAAATAGGGCAGCCAATGTGGAGTTCAAGGCCAGAACCTGTTCAGAGCAGAAGCTCGTTCAATGTTTGTTAACTTGAATCTGAAGAACTCAAGTTTCAATATTGCTTTGGATGCAGCTTATTCTGTTTAATAAAGAGGGAATATGCTAATGAACCATCACTCCATCACAAAGATGGCTGCACCCACAGCTGAGGCCAAGTTCCCATAACGAGCCTTAACAAGCTAACAAGTAATCAGCAGGGACCTGAGGCGACGCCCTCCCCCTCCCCCTCCCCCATGGGGCTTGACAGGGGACCTCAGGCTGCACCCCCCACCTAGCAGGGCTTAACAGAGGACCTCATGCCATGCCCCTTGCCCCAGTGCCAGGCCAGGGGACCAAAGGCCATGCTCCCCACCTGGCGGGGCTTGGAGGGGGACCTCAAGGTGCACTTCCCATCCTGGTGCTGGGCTAGGGGACCTCAGTCTGCTCCCCCACCCCAGCACCAGGCTGGGGGACCTGAGGCTGCAACCCCCCTGCCTGGCTGGACTTGATGGGACCTCAGGCTGTGCCCCCCACCCAGCAGGGCTTGATGGGGGACCTCAAGGTGCACCCCTCAGTGCTGGGTCGGGGGAACTCAAGCTGAGCTCCCACTCAGCAGGGCTTGAAGGGGGACCTGAGGCTGTTCCCCCTCCCAGTGGAACTTGCTAGGGGACATGAGGCCATGCTGCCACCCAGCAGGGCTTGACAGGGGATCTCAGGCTCAGTCCTCCACCTGGCGGGCTTGATGGAGGACCTCAAGGCACGCTTCCCGCCCTGGTCTGGCCTGGGGGGCTTGAGGCTACACACCCCATCTTGCTGCCAGGCCAGGGGATATGAGGCTACGCCCCCTCCTGGCAGGGCTTGGCAAGGGATGGCTGGGTCTGGATCTAGCCCAATTGGGGAGGGGGGGTCGCAAGGGTCTGGGTCTCATGTGATTTTGAGGTGCATGTGGGTGGGCGGGGACTTGATTCTGGGTCCCGTGGTGAGCCCCAGACTCTGACAGGAGGAAGGTTTTCATATAATTTTACTAATTTTCTTTCATAACTGACACTTCTATTGTACAGAAAGGGCAAATAGCAATATTAATTATTTCCTCTAATTAATCCCCCTTTAATGTGCATGAATTTTGTGTACTGAGTCACTAGTTAGGTAAATAAATCAAATTCCCCTACAGATGTTTCCAGAAGCTGTTTTAAAGGCTTACCCTCTGAGTCTATAACAACAACACATGGGACAGAAGCAGGGGAAAAAAGAGCAGGAATCAGGTTTGCAAGCTTCTCTCATTCCTTAGCAAGATGAAAGCAGAGGATGGAGACAGACCTGCTACTCCTCCTGCATCCTGTCTCAGCGGATGCAGAGGGCAAGGATGAGAAAGGGTGAGGGGGCAGGCAAGGAGGCTGCACCAGCCAGAGGGTTAAGACTCTATCTGCTGCCAAACCACTTCAGTGCATTAATGACGCCTCAATGTTAAGTGCCTGCTAATTAACAGCCAGCTGGTAAAGGTCTCTGCAGGGGAAGGGAGGGATTGGCACCTGTGCTGGGATGCTCTCAGTCCCAGGAGAGAGGGGGACCTTTGAAGGAGTCACAGGCTGACTTAGGAACCTACTGTGCAAAGAAGCCTGCCCTGGTGCGAAGAGGGACATGTCCTACATCATCAGGGTGGACCGTGGGAGGAAGTCAGACACCACCACATGGCCAGGGTTCAAATCCCAGCTCCACCACCTTCTTGGCATGTGATGGTGGGCAGGTGCCTTCTTTCCGAAACTCCTTCTCATCTCGGATAAGAACCTGATATCTCGAGGGGCTGTGGGAGCCTTGCATGCGAGGAGGAGAGGAGGAGGGAAAGAGCTCTGGCTTGTTGAACTATTCAGGATGTGGTTGAGCTGTGTGTCTTGAAGCCACGCTGGGGCAGCAAACGCAATGCTGTGGTGTGCAGGGCCGGTCCTGACTCATTGTCCCTTGGTGACTGCCTCTGGTTTCATGGTGGCTGCACTAGAGGCCAGTCTTGCCCCAGGTTGCCTGTGCTTTGGAGAATGCTGGGCTGGAGTAAGTAGCTCTCTGACCAATAGAACGAATGTCTGGGGCATTAGGAGGCCTGCTGCATGGCTCAGTGGGAATGTGTGTGTGGGGAGTGCAGGCAGAGGGAAGGAGCCATCTGAGTTGAGGGGTGGGAGGCTTTTTGGGAAAGGTGAGCTCTGAGCCTTTGTCTGATTTCCCAAGATTTATCCACAAGGCTGCTCCCACATTTACCCACAAGGCTGTTCTCTGTCAGCTCATAATGAAAGGGGAGAATGAAGGTGGTAGCAAGAAGAGGGCATATTAAGGAACCCAGATACTCAACTCTGCCTCCCCTTCCCTCATACCAGTATTTAAGGACCTTGTGATTGTATTGGGCTCGTCCTGATAATCTTTCTTTTCTTTTAATCCTCTCCCCAGGATATGTTTATTGATTTTTAGAGAGAAGAGAGAGAGAGGCAGAGATTAGAGAGAGAGAGAGAGAGAGAGAGAGAGAGAGATCAGTTGCCTTCCATATACCCATACACACCCTGAGTAGGGATCGAACCCACAACCTAGGTATGTGCCCTTACCTGGAATCAAACAGACAACCTTTTGGTGTATGGAACAACACTCCAACCAACTGAGCCACCCGGCCAGAGCAAATACCATCGTAATTAAGGGGAAGTGATATATTTGGGAGCAGAATGGTTTTGATGGGGCTTACATCGGGACTCCAGGAAGGCCTGGTTACAGGCTGTGGATCAAGGCTGCCCTGGAAATCACCAATATGTAATCTGACTGCCACTAAGTGGCTGGCTGGCCCCCTCAGGGGATGGTACGATACAGAGCCCAGGCTCTGGGGCTCTCAGATCTGCCATTTGTGGGTCTGTTTCTCTGACCCTTCATTTTTTTCTCACCTGTAAAACAGGAATAATAGAACCTACTAAGGATGAATGAGCTATTGCCTAAGAGCAGTAACCGGCACTAGTAGATTTAGGAAGCATTAGATGCCACTATTGCTACTGTCCCAGTGCTGGGATATAGTTCTCCACGGGCCTCTCGCATTTCTGCAGGTCTTCTGAGCAGAGAGCCATGACGATTTTTGTCCTGGACAATCTTTTCAAGAAATCTGTATAGCAGACACCTGATCTAGAAGATAGAGGCCCGCGCTCCATGGCAGAGGGCAGATTAGATTGCTGTCCAGGATAATAACGGGAATGTTTCCCTCTGGGGCAGAGATTGAGCCCATTATTAAACCTGTTGTTTCCTAAGTGTGCGTCCTTCGTGTGACACAAGCTCACTGCGCGTGCAGCATCCACCCGGCCGCTCTGCATCTCCCATGGAACTTGGGGTTAAGAGGAACCCATGCAAACTGAGTTGGTGCCGCCTGCCGGGCTGCGACTGATAAAGACTAAGTGGCCATCAGATTACTTCTTGGGCTACTTCCATTGTGTGACCTCCTGAGAAGGATACTGGTTTGCAGTGTGAGTTTGCTCCTTGCTCCTGCCATGCCTCACCCAGCACGGGCCTGCGAAATGGCCTCTAGAGCACATGGCTCCCACACAGCATAACCTTCTATTAAGAAAATCACATTACAGCAAAAAAGAGTGAAGCAATGGACTGATGCCTGTGAGTGTCACTGGTTTTATGTTCAACCCCAATTTCAGCAGCTAGGTGCCTTTACAAACATTCCAATGGTCTATGGAGACATTAACTAGTGTCACCAGCTGCAGGGGACAGCTAAAGAGCTCGGGACACTGTCTAGCAAGATGTAGAATATATTCTGGCCCAATGTCCATCTCTCTTTCCCCCTCCCTTCCTCCCTGAAATCAATAAAAAAATACATTTTTAAGAAATGTTGGAAAATTCCTCCTGAAATGCAGTTTTAGCCACTATGGAAAACAGTATGTTGGTCCCTCAAAAAGTGAAAAGTAGAATTGCCATAGGATCCAGCAATCCCACTTTTGTACATATACCCCCAAAGAATTGATAGCTGGTATCCAAGAGATATTTGAACATCTATGTTCATAGCAGCATTATTCTCAGTAACCAAAAGGTGGAAGCAAACCAAGTATGTGTCAACAGATGCGTGGATCAAAAAAAAATTTCATATCTATCTATCTATATATCTATCTATATACTGTTCAGCCAGGAAAAAGGAAATTCTGACACATGCTACAATGTGGCTAAACCTTGAAGACATTATGCTAAGTGAAATAAACCAGTCACAAAAGTGTAAGTGCGGCATGATTTACCTTTTAGGAGGTTCCTAGAGGAGTCCAACTGATAGAGACAGAAAGCAGAGGGATGGTGGTCAGGGCTGGGTGGGGGGAAGGGATGGGAGTGAGTGTTTAAGGGGACAGAGTTTCAGTTTTGCGGATCTCTAACAAGGGTTTCCTAATCGGCATGTGCTCTCAGCAGACCATGACCAGCACGTCACAACAAAGAACAGTGTAGAAAACGTCAGGCTTGCTCCCGGATGGCGAGGCTGTGTGTTGTCTCAGATATTTAGATATTTGGATATAGCGGGGAAAGTTTACACTATCCTGCCAGCGATGACTGGGGCCCAGGCAGATCTATTAAAAACAAAGCAGAACTCACAGGGAATTTAATGCGCAGCTAAGTGGCTGCAGGAGTGGGGAACCTTTTTTTCTGCCCAGGGCAGTCTGGATATTTATAACATCATTCGAGGACCATACAAAAGTATCACCTTAAAAATTTGCCTGCTATATTTGGTCAAATATTTAATTAACTCACCCCTAATGCCTTGGCAGGGCCAGACCAAATGATTTCAGAGGCTTTATATGATTGTGGGCAGGACGTTCTCCACCCCTGGTTTAGAGACTGATCAGAGGAGAGGGGACACCAAAATGTTGGTATATGGTATTTGCAGCCTGGCTAAGGGTATTCACCAAAAGAGGAGTATCTTGGAGGGAGTGGGGGAAGCAGGTGATCAGCTGAAAGGAGCACACCGTGCAAGTAAAAAGCTTCCTACTCTCTTTAACACAATGACAGCTGTGCCGGATGCTGAGCCGCGAGGAACAATCAGAAGCTCTGGCATAGGGGAGACAGAGCTGCTGTCTTAGCTGCCGTCAGAACTGCTGAATCCAGGGCTCCCGCTTCTCTGCTTGGCGAGATTTTGGACATTCGAAACAGCCACGCTAGCGGTCATTTGTCCCCACCACTCACCTGGAAGCTTATCTCCGCTCCCATATTGATTTCTCTGGCTTCCTGCAGCGACCCCAGTCAGCTCATCATGAAGATGGATGCTGGGCATCAGTGCCGCGTGTTCTCTGCGGAGGTTTGCCAGGCAATGCCCCGTGGCTGCCCGGAGGGGCTGCATCTGGTTCCGATAAGATAAGAGGTTTCCTGATTCAGCGCCCGAAGGGAAGCCAGAGCAGTCTTTGCTGTGATGAAGGGGAAGGAGCTGGCGACAGGGGGGTGGAGGCCATGCACTTTGGAAATAAACGATGATTCCTCAAGATGGGTTTGAACTTGCTGATGCGTCCAGACCTAGTGATGTGCTGATACCGGGAGGAGATGGGCTGGGTGCTCTCTGCAGGAGCTCAGGTCTCAGGGAGGCTGTGAAAGTTCACCTGAAAGCAAACCAGCGTGCTAATAGTAATAGCTACATCCATTACGATCCTTCCCATTTTGAGTGACAGAAAACCCAGGCTACACTCATTAAACCAGCAAGCACAGATTTATTGCCGTATAACCGCACGGCCTGTGATGCCGGGTGGCCCCCGGTGAGGCCTTGACTCCATACCGACACCGGGGCCCAGGTTTTGGTCTCAGCACCAGGAAGAATTCCAGAGAGGGGAGGAAAGATTTACCAAAGCACAGTAGATTTATTAAAGCGGAAGTAGACACTCCAGGGCTGATAGTGGGTGACATCAGAGAGTCAGATGCCCCATAGGATCTGGATGGACGATTTTTATTAAACGTTGGCAATGGGGGTAGGGAGTTGGATGTCATCGTTTGAACCCCGGATCAGCCCATGTCTGATGCTTGCTCAGACTCTTCAGTTCTATGGCCATCACTTTTCTTTTTCTCTTCTTTCATTTTCTTTTTTCCTTTTCTTTCCTTTTCTTTTTGTCTTAATGAGTATATTTTAGTTTTTCTGTCACTCGTACTATAATAGTAAGTGAAAGCCATAGACTTGATTTGAGGCATGTTTTCTGGAAATCATAAAATGGATTCTTCAAAAAGCCTTAGTGTTTTGTCCTAATTTCCATCTGGCTATGGAGGAAGTAGGTCCCAACTGTTGCATTTGGCTAATTCCTTCCTTCTGTGCACGGGGCTTCCTGTGCCTTGTGTGGGTTTGCTGAAAGTGAGAAACAGTGCCAACCACCTGTCCCTTCGAGAGAGATTAATTAGTTTTGACGAAGAGAGCCTCCATTACAACAGGGAAATTATTCAATAGCCATAGGCAGGGTCCCACCTGCTCAGTTGCTATCCCAGGTCAGCCCATGAGTACATGACTAAACAAACAAAGTCCCTGTTACCTCTTGGATATTCACAGTGCAGCCAGGAAGAGGCTCAGAGGATGGGAGGTACTAGGGCTGCAGTCCTAGTGTTGACCCTAAGCGGGTCTTGGTGCAGGAAGTTGATATTCAAACTGGGCCCTTGCCATTCAGCTGTCCTTCAGGCCAAAGGAGTGACTCCATTGCTTTTCCAAAGTGCAGAGGGGCAGTCCTGCTGGACTTGGGATGTACAAGGAAGACTGAGATTGGTGGGGGCCATCATTGCCCCTCTGACTAGGGTCACAATGGAATAGAAGTAAGAGCAATACTGGGAGGCTTAAATAACAGAGAGTATTGGGGGGCCTTGGAGGAACACAGCCTCTTCCTCTTTTCTGAGAGACTGCCTTTTAAGCTGCGTGGGCTGAGAAGCAGTGAGGTTGCAGAAAGAATGGAAGTGCTTTGTGGGCTGGTCAGAGGCTGGGGCCAGGCTGGGGGGTGGAATTTGGCACATGGATGCTTGCGGTGTGCACTGGGAAGGATGCTACTCAGCCTCATTAGAAATCACTGTTCAAAACCCACTCCATTACATCAGAGAATGCGGGTTTGTATCCTTCTTTTGCAGCTGCTAAAAACAAAGGTAAAGTTGCCACTAAGACACATGGAAACACACACACACACACACATACACACACACACATACACACACACGGAAGGACCTAGTTACAGCAGAAAAGATGATAGCTGTAATCAGATCATTTTAGATGGCTATTTGCCTGTGCTTCTAAATACTTTCTCCTTACTATTATCCAATTTGCTGTGAGTCTCCATTGGTTCATAACACAACCAGGGAGGTATCTGCTGTTTACAGAAAATGCAGACCTTAGGCTCCCAAATGGATGAATCATTACTGAATCTGTGTAATGAAGATAATAGTTTATATCATTAACCATTGTGTTTTTATAATTCCTAATTTTAAAAACCATTGTGTTTTTATCATTCCTATTCCAGTAATTCCTAATTTGGGTTGCCTCAGAGTTCACCGATGAAGAGACCCAGGCCTGATGGCTTAGCACATAGAGTTTCTTCGGTTGAATAGAGGGGGTATTAGTTTGCTGGAGCTGCGTAACAAAAGACCATGACTGAGTGGCTTATACAACAGAAATCTACATTCTCACTATTTTGCAGGCCAAAGATCCAAGATATCCATAGAGTTGGTTTCTTCTGAGGCCTCTCTCCTAAGCTTGCAGATGGTCCTCTTCTCCCCATGTCTTCCCATGATCTTCCCTCTGTGTGTGTCTATGTCCTGACCTCATCTTCTTCTAAAGACACCACTCATATTGGATTATGCATCTCCCCCCACTCCACGATCATTTCTTTAAAGGCTCTCTCTCTAAATCCAGTCACATTCGGAGGTACTAGGGGTTAGGACTTCCACCTATGAATTTGGGGGACACGGTTCAGTTTGTAACATAGGGGATTCCCTTCTGCATGAAGGCAGGTGGTCCTAGGAAGAGGAGATGTGATATAAGGGGAGTCTTTGTAGTGAGAAATGGAAGCTGAAGCTCCCCACTTCCATTCTGGAAGAGAGACATGGAGGAGGAGCAAGGAGATTAGATGCCAGGGTCCTTGTGCCTCTCCCCGTGCCATCAATCACAGCAATGCTGAGGAAAAATTCATAGAGGTGTTGGGGAGCTTGAATAAGTGAAGGGCATGGGCCAGTCAGAGTGGGGCTCTAGTTCTACAGGAGACAATACACCATGGAACAGGAGGTGAAGCCCAGCAGGTGAGCCCAGGTGGTCTCCATGACCTGTGTGTGCTGTGCAGGGAGCCTGAAGTTCTGGAGATGGAGAAGACATGAGGATGTTGGTCCATAAAGTGCATGTGGCTGGGACCCTGGATTCAAGGGAGGTGCCAGCAGGACTCCCCCAAAGACCAGATGGAATGTTGGCCAGGATGACCCAATGGGCCCTTTTAGGCCTGAAGCCCCCTTTTCCTCTCAGCCATGAGGACTCAGAAGTCCTTAAACACGCAGACACCCTCTCAGAGAGAAGCAGAGGCCGAGGGAAGGAAGCTGTGAGATGGAAATTGTATCAGAAAGAAACTTAGTTATTCAGCAAAGACCATCAAACTGTCAGAGGCCAAGATCCTATTGACTGGAAAGTTAAATGTTTGTCCATTTCCCCTGCTCCCACACTTTTGTTAGCCAGAGGGATGGTGAGGAAGATTAGATCGCTTGTAAAGAAAGTAATATAAGCTCTGTTTCCTTAGTACATTTGTGCAGAGCTAGGTAAATCTGTGGTCCTAATACCTTGGTTTAAAATTGTATGAAATTATTTGAAATGTATTTTAATTGCACAAGTGATACATTCATTTATTCTCAGGATAAAAATTCTAATTATACAGGTAAGTAAGGGTCCTTTTGCCCCATCCATTTTCCATGTAGTTACCTATATAAATATATGTTTTGACAATTTATATGTTCTGTAGCCTTTGACTTTTTCATAAATAGGATCACACTAACATATTGTTTTATAACTTAATATGTTTTTCTTAGGATTATGTCAGTACATATATATTCACCTCTTTAAAAAAAAAAAAATCCTTCACAGTATCCTAGACTACAAACACCAAATAGCCTATTTAACTGTTTTCTTACTGGTAGACATTTATGTTGCTTCCATTTATAGCTTTTATAAATAATACACAGTAAACCTCCTCTGTGCTTCTTTGTGCAGAGACGCAAGCCTTTCTCCTGGATATGCCTACAAAGTCATTTATTTGCTTCTTTTTATTTTATTTAGTTTACTCTCGGGTCGCAATTCTTATAAAAATGGCTGTTATCACAGAAAATGGTTGCTTCACCCCATTCCCACCCCCACTCCCGCTTGCCCAGGCGTGTATCAAAGTGACTTCCTCATGGTTTAGCAGGCAAGGAGGAAGCAATAAAATCTGCTGTGCATTGACCTCAGACAGGGCTGGAAATTGGGAACTTTTGTTGCCTCTCACTTTGG